>NW_012148308.1:585499-604402 GCF_000956105.1 Propithecus coquereli | reverse complement strand
TCTACTAAGTGAGGTATCCCAAGAATGGAAAAACAAGCACCACATGTACTCACCATCAAACTGGTATTAGCTGATCAACGTCTAAGTGCACATATAAGAATAACATGTATTGGTTGTTGGGCAAGGGAAGGGGGGAGGGGGGAGGAGGGGACGGGCACATGCACAAACAATGAGTGCGATGTGCACCTCCGGGGGAATGGACACACTTGAAGCTCGGACTTGGGGGTAGGGAGGGTAAGGGCATCATACATAACCTAGTCATCTGTACCCCTATAACATGCTGAAATGAAATAAAAAAAAAAAAGAAAAAAAAAAAAAGAGTAACATCAATAGTGACGAGTCATGTTGACAGTATGCTCCCTTGATGTGATGTGATGAAAATAGCACTTCACTTCCACAGTCTTCCTCTCCGAAATACACAAACCCCAGTATAATCATGAGAAAAACATCAGACAAATGCCGATGGAGGAATATTCTACAAAATACCTGACCAGTACTCCTCAAAACTGTCAAGATCATCAACAACAAAGAAATTCTGAGAAACTGTCACAACCAAGAGGTGCTTAAGGAGACAGGACACTAATTGGATATCCTGGATGGGATCCTGGAACAGTTAAAGGACATTAGGTAAAAACTAAGAAAATATGAATAAAGTATAGACTTCAGTGAATAATAATGTATCAATACCGGTTCATTAATTGTAATAAACATACTAATTTAAGAGGTTAAATTAGGGGAAACTGGGTATGGAGGAGATAAGAATTCTCTACTATCTTCATAATTTTCCTGTAAATCTAAAGTGTATTTTTTTAAAATGAACGAAAAATATATTCCCAGATGAACAACAACCTAGAGAATTCCTTGCTAGCAAATCTGCCTTACAAGAAATACTAAGGAAGTTCTCCAGGCTGAAAAAAAAGTGACACCAGACAATAATTCAGAATCCACATGAAAAAAAAAAAATAGTGCAAAGAAAGGTAATTATGTAGGTCATTATAAAAGATAGTGTAATTGCATATTTCTTCTCTTAACTGGTTTAAAGCAAGTTCATAAAACAATACATACATAATTATATTTGGGGGACTATAACATATAAAAATGTAATATATTTGAAAGTAACAGAACAAAAGAGGCAGACTGAAACAAAGTGTATTTGCATGAGCAAATAACACCAGATAGTAACTGCAATCCACAAGAAGAAACAGAGAAAACCACAAATGGTAAATAAAAATGTTAATACAACAAACTCTATGAACATATTTTATCTCCTTTCTTCTTTCAGTTTTTGGAAGCCTTGCTCCCACCATTTTAAAAATTAACTCATAATGGATCATAAACCTAAATGTAATAGCTTTAACTATAAAACTGTTAAAGAAAGACATAGGAATACATCTTCATGATATTGGGTTAAGCAATGGTTTCTTAGATATGATACCAAAAACATAAGCACAAAAGCAAAAAATAAACTGGACTCCATCAAAATTAAACACTTTGGTGCTACAAACAATACCATCAAGAAAGAGAAAGAAAACCCATAGAATGGGAGAAAATATTTACAAATCATATAGAGATGGTCCTCTTCTTACAATGGTTCAGTTTACGACTTTTTTACTTTATGATAGTGAAAAAGCAATATGCATTCAGTAGAAACTGTATTTGGAGTACCCACACAATCATTCTGTTTTTCACTTTCAGTACAGTACTCAATAAATTACATGAGATATTCAATACTTTATTATAAAATAGACTTGTGTTAGATGATTTTTGCCTAACTGTAGGCTAATGTAAGTGCTCTGAGCTAGGCTAAGCTATGATGTTTAGTAGGTTAGGTATATTAAATGCATTTTTGACTTATGACATTTTCAACTTACAATGGGTAAGTTAAAAAAATAAATAACCCAATTATAAACTGAGCAAAGGACATGAATATACATTTCTCCAATAAAGATAGACAAGTGGCCAATAAATACAAGAAAAGATGCTCAATGTCATTAAGGAAATTCAAATAAAAATGTCAAGAAGATACTACTTCATACCAACTAGGAAGGCCATTAAAGAAAAACTAAAAATATTAATAACAACTGCTGGCAAAGATGTACACAAAATGGAACCCTCATACATTGTTGGTGGGAATGTAAAACGGTATAGCCACTTTGCAAAACAGTTTGGCAGTCTCTCTAAATCTTAAACTTAGAATTACCATATATAACCCACAATTCCAATTTTAAGTATATGTCCGAGAGAAAAGAAAACATAGATCCACAGAAAAAAACTTGTATAAGAATGTTCACATCAGCATCATTCAAAATAGCCAAAAAGTGGAAACCAAGATGTCTATCAACTGCTGAATGGATAAATACAATGAGGTTTAGCCATGTAATGGAATATTATGCGGCTATAAAAAGAAACAAAGTACTGATATATGCTACAACATAAGCCTTTAAAATATCATTTCTAGTTAAAGAAGCCAGTCATGAAAGACTACATATTATATTATCCCCTTTATATGAAATGTCCAGAATAGGCAAGTCCATGGAGACAGAAAGTAGATTAGTGGTTGCCTAGGGCAGGAGGGTGGGGGCCAGGGGAGGTGGAGAATGGAGAAGGATTTCTAAAGGGTAAACATTGTGCTGATGGTTACACAACTCTGTAACTTATATTAATACTATAAACCTGTGGTCCCCAACCCCTGGGCCGCGTACTGGTACCAATTCATGACCTGTTAGGGACTGGGCCACAGAGCTCCGCCAGCCCCCAACACCCATCCGTGGAAAAATTGTCTTCATGAAATCAGTTCTTGGTGCCAAAAAGGTTGGGGACCACTGCTATAAACCATGGAACTGTACACTTCAAATGGGTGATTATATGGTATATGAATTATATCCCAATAAAGCTGTTTTTAAAAAGTTGACAGGAAAACTAAAATATACTAAGCAGTACAGGCTTTTAAAAATCAATTTTAACTTTTACTTGTAATCCAATAACTATTGCCTGCCACTTTGTACTGAGACTGGTTTTTTTGCAGAAGGTACTGGTTCTCTATCAAGGATATGAAGTGGAAGCCATGACAAAACTGAGGCAGATGTAGTAATCCTGTGGCTTTTTGGCCATTGTAGGCAGGTTTGGTGCCACGCACATTGATGGGGACACTTCAGGCCCATTCAAGACAATGACACTAATAATTATGGGAATGGCTTTAGAGGCTGACAAAGCATCACTGCATGTGGTCCTATTTAGTCCCCATAACAAGGGCTGTGACCTCTGTTTTACAGATGTGGGAACAGTCCTGTCTAATGAAAAGGCTTGTTCCAGGCTAGAAACTGGTAGCATCAAAGAATGATGGGTCTTCTGATCATGAGTCCACCCTCCAAAAAAGTTCTCTTTGTATCATATCCTACGTGCATCTCAGTTACGGACATTCATAGCCTGAGCAGCCACCGCACCAGGTGAGTTCTGTGTTTCAACAGCTCACACACACTCTCTCTCTCCTTTACATAAAACATTCTATTTTGGCATGTGCACTTTTTCTCATGTTATAATAGTTACTATATGCACTATACATTTTTTACGGGTATAGACACAAAACTTTGAATATTGTACTTTCAGAAATTCTCGAGTATTATTTGGACTCTATGAAATTTTTCTTATGAGCTGATTATAGAACCCAACCCAGTCGTAAAATGCAATGAAGGTCTCCGGGTGCCACTTTCTGCTTTGATGGCTATTTTGATTTTTATGGTCTAGACTTTTCTAGGTAAACAACCAAGGTGGCTTGAATCTTGGTAGACACTGACTCGAGTCCTTGTAGACAGAAGGAGACAGATATCAGAAACGGCATGTTTTGCCCTCTCCTACCTCCTCTACTTGTAGGGTTTCTCTTTCGATTTTTCCAAGTAGCTCATTTCTCAGCAAATACTCCTTGTCCAGACTGATGTGTATTTCCATTGCTCGGTGAAGCTTGCTCTGAAATATAACAACACACCAAGTCTTGAGCTAAGCTGACCTCTTAGAACTGCGGGAAGGGCAGACAGGTCTTTGTTAAGTAGGAGAAAAGCAGGACCATCCAGGAACTTCAGACTGCCCTTCTCACAGTTGCCTAGATTTTCAGAATCTTGGTGTCTGAGATCTGGCAGGGGAGGAGAGGATCTCAGGGTCTTGCCTTCAGCTGGAGAGGCAGAGAGGTCAGACACACCTGGACCCAAATCCTGCCCCACTACTTACTAAGAGAAACTCTGAGCAAGTCCCAGAGCCTCTCTATACTTGATCCAATCACCTCGCAGGGTTGTGGAGAGGCTTACAGGAGACATCTGGGTAGAATGCTGAGCACAGCACCTGGCACATGGAAAACACTCAAAAAACAGCTGTCATGACTACATGGATGGAGAGGGAGGAATACTCCCCAAGAGATGGGTGCTACTGCTATTCCTACTGACAGGTGAAGGAACTGACCCCCACGGATGTGAAACAATTTCCCCCAGGTCACAGAGACAAGGGTGAGCCAGGAATTGAGCCCAGGCAGTGTGATTCCACCGCGCATAGGCTCCACCACTGTCGCCCTTGCCTAATGAGGCTGGGCCTGCTGGTGTCAGAAGAATCGCGCAGGAGCTGCCTGCCAGATTCCTGTCGCAGCATTTGCCCTTCACCAGCTCCTGCAGGCCCCTGCTTCTCAGACTGGCCCCCTTTCAACCACTCTCTCCCAGTGGGTTAGAGTCAGCCAGAGGAGTTGAGATATGCTCTACTTCGCTGAGGAGTGGGCCTAGGGAAGGAGCTGGTGATTTCAGGGGGCTCACTCAACAAACCCTGAGAACCCACTCACCCTGCACCAGGCCCTGGTCAGCAAAGCAACCTAGGCCCTGCCACAAGGGGGCCAGCTCACAGTCTGGACACAGGTGGGGAGGCAGTCAAATAACTGGAAGAAGAAACGCAAAACTGCAACTGTGCCAAGCTGTAAGAATGCCAGGACAGTGAGAAGAGGTTTTGCTGCAGAAGAAATGCTGGAAAGAGGGCTGGAAGGTGGAGTTAATATGTGCAGGTGAAGAGGAAAGAGAGAACATTCCAAACTAAGGAAAGCGGCTAGGAGAGGAGGGTCTAACAGGAGCTGGGAGAAGGGGTAAGAAGCCACAGGGCCACAGTCAACGTGAAAGGAGAAGTAGGAGGATGCAGGGGCATTGCCCCAGAGTGTCAAAACTTAGATGTAGCAGAAGAGCGTGGAGCCACCTGCCTGGGGAACCTTTGGGCACCCAGAGCCATTCCTCTCCCCACTCCTCTACAGCCCTCACTTCTCTAAGGCTCACTGCCTGCTTCATGCCCTGCATGGAAGTTGCAATGCTTAGGAAAGCAAAAGTGAACAAGAGACCAGATTGAGGGGGCTCAGCTGTGGGCGGGGGAGGCTGGGCAGGAAGGGATGGAACTACAAGGGCATCACTGGCTCTGTTGGGCATGGCCATCATGATGTGTGATAAGGGCTTAATTTGTGATGCTGAGTTAAGCCTTCAGTCACTCGAGGAGGCCACTTCTGAAAAGGCATGCATTCACTTTCCACTGCTGCATAACAAATTACCACAAACTCTGTGGCTTAAAGCAATATCCATTTCTTATCTCATGTTTCTATAGGTCAGGAGGCTGGGCACAGTGAGGCTAGACTATCTGCCCACAGTCCCCTGGGCTGAAATCAAGGTGTCTGCCAGGGCTGTGGTTCTTGTCAGGATCTCAGGGTCCTCTTCCAGGCTCACTTCTTGTTGGCAGAATGCATTTCTCTGAAGTTGTAGGACCAAGGTCCCTATTTTCTTCCTGGCTGTCAGCAGGAGGTTGCTCTCAGCTCCTAGAGGCCCCTCTCAGATCCCTTCCAAGTGGCCCCTCTGTCTTCAAGCCAGCAACAAAGAACTTCTCACCCAGCAAATTCCCTTTGTGCTTCACATCTCTGACATCCTTTTCCAGAGAAACTCTATGATTTCAAAAGGCTTGTGTGATTCGGTCAGGTCCCCATGGGTAATCTCCCTATCTTAAGGTCAACTGTGCCATATAATATAACCTAATCATAGAACAGAATAGAACTTAATAACAGAACCCATCATATTCACAATCCTGGCTGGGGTGTATACACCAGGCGGGCAGGGAGTCTTGAGACATCTAAGAATTCTACCTACCACAAGGCACCAGGTCACTAGTTTACAGTCAGTCAGGGGTGACTCATCCCAGCTGTAGTGAAATGCTTATATTCTACCAGACTCCACCAGGCAGAGCTTGAGGGCATAAGGTCAGAGAAAAAGGTGCCACCTTAACTCAAGTTCACTCATGAAACTCACGGAAGAGAAGAGACCGTGTCCCCTTAGCACTTAGCCCTGCGCCTGCCATACTGTGGGTATGGGTACTGTGCGTAATGGAGGAAAGTTATTCTGCATGTTGTTAACAAGGCCTCTCACACTTGGGTGTTTGATGGTTACATCAAAGTGGCCTGTCCCCCGCCCCCTCCCCCCAAAACCTGAACTGCCAGCTGCTCATTCCACAGCATTGGCTGAGCCCCTGCTTTAGCCAGGCACTGTCCTGGGTGCGAGGGACACAGCACAGACTAGACAGAGCTCCATCCTGCTGGCAAGACACAAAAACTTGCCTCTGAGAGGTGAAGAATCCCTTCAGATGAAGCCCATCCCCCAGCAGAGCTGCCATTTAAGCCCAGGTGAGGTCTGACTCCACAACTCACAGTTGTTTTGCCTCCATTTCCCCCAGGAGACCTGAGAATTGAGACACAGAATGGCTCTCATTCCGCCCGCTGTGGCCTGTGTCACTGATGCTCGGGTATTGCAAGCAATGTAGACCCTGGGCTAGAGTGCCATGGCATCAGCCTAGCTCACAGCAACCTCAAACTCCTGGGCTCAAGTAATCCTCTTGCCTCAGCCTCCCAACTAGCTGGGACTACAGGGGGATGCCACCACACCTGGCTAATTTTTTCTATTTTTTGTAGAGACAGGGTCTCGCTCTTGCTCAGGCTGGTCTCAAACTCCTGAGCTCAAGCGATCCTCTTGACTCGCCTCCTAGAGTGCTAGGATTACAGGCGTGAGCTACCGCACCCAGCCCCTTTGCAGGGTTTTAAGGTGGGAAGTGCTTTATTATAAGCCTAAATTAAACAGGACCTAAATGTGATTAGTTCTCAAAACTCACCATGCATAAAAATCATGTGGGGAGTTAAAAACAACAAAACAAGATGTGAGACCCTTACCTCCTAATTCAATTAGTCAGGGTGGGACTGGCCATTGGTATATTTTTCAAAAAGAAAAAGCCCCCAGATGGTTCTCATGCATAGCCAGGGTTGTGGCAGCATTTAGGGAATTTTAGGAGGCACGGCTTTGGTGAGTGAAATCAGGCAGGAGCAGGATAGTGAGGGACACCTAAGCACTGTGTGAAACTGCTGTGTACACAGGAACCTCCCTGTGGCCAGAAAGGTGGGTGTGGGAAGCCTAGCGGGGCCCTAGGCATCAGGGATGGCCTTACTTTGTAGGTGTTGAGGACCTGCAAGGTGTTCCCAGATGCCAGCTTTAGCTGGATCAGTTCTTGATTCCTTCCTTCAATCGTCTCCAAAAATTGAGCGTTCTCCATCTTTAGCTGCTGAAAATCAACTTCGTGGAGGGCCTCACCCCCCTCTTCCTTCTATGGCTCAGAAAGAAGAAAAGATGGGAGCTTCAGCTGTGATTCTGAATGTATGGGTCGCATTTCGCAACTCTTGGTAAAACTTTGCAGGTCATTCCGTCATTCGACAAACATGCATTGGGCATCTGCTTGGTGCCGGGCATGCTGCTAGGCATTGGGAATAGAGATTTGAGTAAATACAATGTTCCCTAGCCTCAAGGAGAAGAGATGAAGGTTCACAAACAGGCCCCAGGTACTGACTCATCGGCGTGGTGCTCTGGGATGGGCAGGGGGTGGAGGGTGCACAGAAGCCCCTCAGCTAGGCCAGGGGAGGATGAAAGGCCGAGTCAGGGAAGGCTTCCCACAGAGGGTGGTGCCTAAACTGGACCCTCAAGGAAGAGTAAGAATCAGGCCATTTAAAAGTTGTTTTTAACCAGGAAAACCCAGGAAAAGCAGCCCATGAATCCCCCTCCTTTGATTGTATGACGTTTCTGCACTGTGGATCTATTAGTGTATTGGATTCCCTCCCTGACTGCCAGGTCCATGGCATCTTACCTGCCCTGCCAGGCCTATGCCATCTTATATTTGTGACAGCAACAGCCCAAATTGAGGACTGCTGCTGCTCCCACACCCCGCTCTCCTCATCCTGTGCTACCTCCTGAAGACGCGTCTCGTCTTCCCCTTTCCAAAACAATACCGCAATTTCCTTAAGCCCAAACGACCCATTCTCCAGCTCCAATGCTCCCAATCTGTTTTCTATACCTGAGGGTAATCTCTCTCTCTCGCTGAGCCTCTGGAAGCTTTAGCTACATGGTCCTTGATTCTGTTGCCCCTGTATACAGTTCCATGTACATGCTGCTGCCCACTAGTGCGTCCTCTCTTCTGGCAGCACCGCTGAGCACTCCCCCTTGCCACCCCGCTGGCTCACGCTCCTCCATGAACTCTAGTTTACCAATTCTTTCAAGTGTGGAGCTCACACTGGGATGCGACACTCCAGGTTGGGGCTGCTCAGACAGAGCGGACCAAAGACACCCCTTTCTTGGTGTGGGCACTGTATTTCTATCAGTGCAGCCTAGGCCGTAACACCGCCACCAGCTGACAAGATGTTATCAGGTACTCTAAGGCTGAGCCACCCTGTACCTGTGCAGATATTTTGGGGGGACCCAAGTGGGGGATCTTACATTTGTCTTTAGTCTCTTTATGTTAAAACTGTCCCAGCTTGTGGAGATCTTTCTGGACCCCAGGTCGATCAAGCAATAGTCCCCTGACATGTTAGTTCTCCTGCCCAATTTTGTGTCATTTAGTGGTCCCCTTTGACGTGCATGCCATCAGTGCCCATAGTCAAGTTCATAATAAAAATATTGAGCTGGGAAAGGACAGAGCCACGTATCCCATTCTAGAGGCCCTGAGTCATGTTTGTCTCTAATCAGCAGCCATTAGGGTCAGCCGGCCAAAGACTCACCAAAGCACAGTCTAACTGTGCCACCCAGGCCGCATCCCCTCAAAGGTCAACAAGTATGTCATGAGGGTTTTTTTAATTCAAGCCGACTCTATCTATAGAAAGCCCCTTATCTGCCTGCATAGCAACTGTATTCGTTTCCTATTGCTGCTGCAACAAATTTCCACAAACCTAGTGGCTTAAAATAACACAAATTTATCTTACAGTTCTGGAGGTCAGAAGTCTGAAATGGTTTGGGGGCTAAAATCAGGGTGTTGGCAAGGCTTCATTCCTTCTGGAGGCTCTCAGGGAAAATGTTTCCTTGTCATTTCTAGCTTCAAGAGGCTGCCCACATTCCTCGCTTCATGGCCCCCTTCCTCTGTTGTAAAAGCTCATCGCTCTAATCTCTGCTTTTGTTATCATATCTTCTCTTCCCCTCCTGCCTCCCTCCCATAAAGAGGGGGATTACACTGGGCCTGCCCAGGTAATCAGAGAGCATCTCCCCATCTCATGATCCTTCAATTAATGACATCTGCAAAGTACTTTTGCTATATGAGGTAACACATTCACAGATTCCAGGGATTAGGACGTGAGCATCTTTGGGGGGGCCATTACTCAGCCTACCATAAGAAGAAAGAAAGAAAGAAGTCACATACCTGTCTCAATTGTAAAAGCATTTTTTTCCTCTGAACTTTGAGAGAAATATTTTTCAAACGTAATTTGTCCTTCATATTATCCTATAAAATAAAGGCATATTTTAATCCATTTAATACATTTATCTTCTTTTTCCCTGTTGGTTTGAAAAATTGGTAGGTCTAAGGCTGTAAACCAAAAGTTGAGCCCTAACATTCACTCACTTATTTCAAATTCTTTTACTTCCACCCAAGCTGGTGCTGCTAGGACATTTCACTCATAATCAAGAAAGGAATCTGCTCCATGCATATTTTATATTGCTTTTAAGTTCAAGATTATTTGGGTGTATGCTACTGTAGGGGCCTTTCCTGACAAAATGATCTTATGATTTTTTGGTCTTTTATTGTCATGGTAACTTACATAATTTTTATTACTCTTAACATGATAGGGTTAGTAACAAGATCCAAAACTTGACATATATAAAAATCTCTGGGAATGGAGTACCCCAAAATTCTCCTTCCTTTCCCAGGCCAGCCCAAGGTCCATCCCCTTATAAAATGGGAACTCAAAGAGCTTGAGATTCACTTGCCCCTTCCACAGTCACCAGACCCAGCCTCACTCCTTTCTCAAGAAAATACATCAGATCTTGAAACAAATAACAACAATAAAAAAGAAGAAGTCGATCTGAGATAGTATTGATATGCATCCAGCCTGATTGATTTTAGCCTTGATAAGCATGCATTTTAAAACATGCACACACACATACAATTTTAGGGATGCAAAAAAATCTGCATATGTGGGCAACACATATGGTGGACCAAGTGGAGTTGGGCTGCCTCGCATGGATAATTCTATGTCATCCTTGTAAGAATCCACTCCCCCTTTCTAAGCGCTAATTGCCTGCCAACTCACCCTCCGGCGGTTTGTGTCCTCAATGTACTTCATCACTTTCTCAGTGGCCAAAATACTCCCTTTCTTCTTGGATATGGTTTTTAGAATATCTTTTTCAAACTCGTGCACTTCCTTCTGAACTTCAGTCCATCGAATGTCAGCTTCCTCGATGATAGCCTGGGGGAGTCAACACAAAGAGAAAAGAGAGTTTCCAGAAATCCTCAAGGATATATCCTCTAAGGAAACCTAAGTTCCCAGGCCTCTTTGTGTCCTAATACACGATGTTTCTTCTTAGTCTTAGAAAGATATCCTTAAGATACAAACTTGACCATATGAATATTATTATTAAAAAGTATTCCTCAAAAAATAGTATCCATAAGAAAAGAGCAAACAAACAAAAGCAGGGTCTCAGGCATCACTATCCATTAAAAATTATATTGGGGGGAAGAGGGGGTAAGGGCAACATACGTAACCTAAATATCTGTATTCCCATAATATGCTGAAATAAAAAAATAAAATAAAATATTTGTATTAAAAAATTATATTAAAAATATCTGGAAGGATATATGCCAAAACACGAACCATAGTTACATCTAGAGAGATGGATTAGTGGGGAGATAAACAAGCAGTCTTATTATATACTTCTATTACTTTTAAAAAAGATGTTATAAAGCTAGGCATGGTGGCATGCACCTGTAATCCCAGCTGCTCAAGAAGCTGAGGTGGGAGGATCACTTGAGTCCAGGAGTTAAGGCTGTAGTGAATAGCCACTGCACTCCAGCCTGGACAACATAGAGAGACTCCCATCTCCAAAGAAAAAAAGTGTTATAAAATGAATATATGTTTGACATGGAGAGACAATTTCACCTTATTAAGTGAAAAATATAGCTTACAAAATAATATATCTCCTTTTATAATAAATTTGTATATATGTGGAAAATTAAAATTATATATTAGAAAATATATGTAGTAAATTATATAAGGAGATAAATACAAGGGTCAACAGTAACTATTTCCCAGGGGTATCATTGTAGATGTTTTCAAATTTTCTTGTAGCTTAACTATCCCACAACCAACATAGATTACCTTGAAATAAGAAAACACACTATTTTAAAGAATCAAATGGTAAGGTATCTGGAGCCACACAGCACATCATCCCAGTTCAGGCTTTTTCCAGGGCCTGAGAAGCAAAAGCATCTTCACTGGCTGGCCTTAGGCTCCAGCCTCTTCCCAGCCCATCATCTCTTTGTGCTGGAACATCAATCCACCTGAAATGGTGCCTTCAACACGTTGCCCTCCTGCTCAGTTATCCTCAATGGGGTCCGGAGTTCTAAGACATCAAAGATAAACTCCTCTGCCTGGTTCTCAAGGTCTCATTGCCCTACTCAACCTGATTTCCTAATACAGCCTCCAAAGCACCCTCTTCTCTAATCACACGGGCCTCCTCAATGTCATGATCGTGCCATGCTCATGATTACCTTCGCTTCCTTGCTCATGTCTTTCTCCTTACCTAGATTGTCCTTCTTTCCCTATGCCTTAAACAAATGCCATCATTCTTCAAGGTCATGCCAAGTCCCATGCGAAGCGCCACCTCCTCAACAAAGTCTTTTGACCACTGTAGCCCATACTGATCCCTCTCTGCACTTGACACTTACATCACGAAATCTAGCAGGTCAGGGCAATGCTACCACATCCTAAGCTCTTTTAACTTGCTAGAATTCAGCAATACATATTTGGAAAGAGAGAGGAAAGAAGTGGGAGAGGAGAATGGCGGGAGAGAGGGAGGGAGAGATTGGTTTATGCGATACAGATAGTTCTATCAATGGGAGACATGAGTCCACTCTTGTCCCTCTCAAGGCAAGGAGTGTGATTCTGTGTGTGTCCACATTTAGAAACAAAAAAATAGAAAAACTTAGAAATAGAACAGAAGTATCTATTTTTTATACAACGTGGCTCTCAAATGCAAGCCAACAAATTCATCCCGTGGGTAACCAACTTCACAGTGATGTTTTTCCACTGGAGGAAACTGTGTTGGACTCACTAAGACATGCTGTGTGTTAATAGGTCTCCAACAGGACATGGACCATGGGCATGCATGCTGTATGTAAACAGTGACTTGGGTATTTTTTGCCCAGTTCACTGACTTAAACCTCAAACCCTTTGTATTATTAAGGAATTATTGTAAACTTTTAAGGGCATTTAGGGTTATTGTGATTTTTGAGACAGTCTCCCTCTGTCACCCTGGGTAGGGTGCTGTGGCGTCATCATAGCTCACTGCATGTGGTTATGTTTTTTCAAAGAATCTATACCTTGGAGACATACACTGAAATATTTTCAGATAAATGATATGTCTAGGATTCACTTCCTAATAACCCAGTGGGATGCGGGGAAAGTTGGCTGGGACACTGGCGAAACAAGAGTGGCCATATGTTGATAATTGCTGCATCTGGGTGTTGATTCGCAGGAGTTTGTTGTGCTAGCTTCTCTATGTTTGTCTGAAATCTTGCATTAAAAAAAAGTTTTAAATGTTTTTAAAGCAGGTGGGAAATTCCTTAAAGGCAGGCCCTCAATTTGTCTCATCCGTGTTTCTTCCAAAGGACCAACAATTACACCAACACGCTATAGGTACATCTTGGTTAGGTGGAAGTGGGGAGCCCGGGTAGGACGGCCCATGCTGAGAGAAAGGCATAAGGTATACCTCATGGTGCTGTAGATCCCGTTCAGCATTTGCCCTCATGTGCCTTATTTCATCCTTCATGTCTTCCAGCTCCTTTTGTACAAGATCGAGTTTTTGGTCAACAGTGAGGCCTACCATACGGTCCAAGCCTGTGCGGGATTTGGATTTACGCCTGCCCCGTAACTGCAATTCAGGAGAAACAAAGCCATTGTCAAAGAGAACTTGGTAATACAGCAGCCCAAGGGGGGCATCAAAATGATCCCTCAGACCTGCCAGAAATCACCCTAAGGACAGCCAGGGACAATAAGCTCATGGGGAAAGGATGCTGGCTGCTAGGCCTGAGGTGACGGTTATTTCAGAAGTCACCCTAAGGCCCTGGTGCTAACACTTCAAAGGCTTGTGTTACAATGAACTAAAAATAAATACAGGGACAATGCCTCCAGGGTGGAAAGGCAGTGAAGCTGTTGGAGACCAGCACTTAAGTCAATGTCAAGGGGAAGCTCAGTGCTTCCCAAACTGAACACAGACGAGAAATTGCATCTAGGGGCACAGTGTTCAGCAAAATAGACAAATAAACAAAAATATTAGATTTTCTATGCATTTATGGCCAAGGTCACAAGTGGGGAGGTACAGGGAATGTGTGGGACTGAAGATGGGTTTGTCTGGCCCTCAAAGCATGGACCTACATGGATAAGCCCTTTGAGCAAAGGGCCCACACCAGGCCTACTTCTCTCCCTTAGTCACATGGCTGGGCCTTGTAAACAGTTGAGCCACAATTTAAGGGAATTCTTTCAAATAAACTAAGGTATTCTGCGAGAGTCAATCTATTATTAATTGAACCCAATTCCCTTCACACTCACTTGAAAAAGAAACCTTCGAGGGGAAGGAAGAATCCAAAGTAGAACAGGGGGAAAGTCACATGGCCACTTGGCCAAAGAGGGCACATCAAAGGCAGATACACAAATACCATTTGCATGTAAGGGGACAAACAATAAAATAATTTCCATTGTGTACCTGTGCATAGTCTGCTGCTGCTATTTTAATTTCTGATACTCGTGAAGTTCGGTGTTCCCTTGGCTCCAGTTTGATGTAATATTTCTCAAACATCTCTGTCTCAATTTTGAGAGCAGAGTTTCCATAGCTGCAAGACAGAGGGTACCTGAGTAAGTTCTACCAATAGGAGTTTAAACCCCAAATAACTAGTATTTAACACTTATAAGCCACGTGTGACCTCCTGCAAGACACTTAGCCACTTGGAGCTTTAGTTTCCTCATCTATAAAATGGGAATAATAACAGAACCTACCTTTTAGGGTTACAATAAGGAATGCAAAGATTTCCGGACAGTGCCTGGCACATAGTAAGTGCTATTTTAAGTATTTGACATTTTTATTAATATGTTTCATGAGCCACAAAATTCAGAGCACTGGTGTTACACTGAAAATTGTTGTTACAGTTTTCAAGTATCATCTAACCTATTTGTGAAATCCCTTCTGAATTACTACATTCTTGAAGTTATACACCCAATCTTCAGATGTTTCCTTTGGTTCATGTTTCTCAGATCTTTTATTTCTAGCTCTCAGTAGATGAAAGTATCCACTGGAAGTTTATTATAAACTGTGGACAAGTGGTTTTTAAACAACTAGAGATGACAAGCCTAGTTTATCCTGGATATGCCAAGATTATGACCTTTTTAACTTAACTTCTCCTATACACACACACGTGTGTGTGTGTGTGTGTGTGCACACGTGTGTACGAGACAGAGAATGGCATTGATGTTTTCATGTATTATTGAGCTAATTCCTGTTTGGCTGTATTTTAAGACTAGTGGAAAAGGCTAAATGGAAAGCACAATGTATCAAAGTGTCTTGCTTTTTCAGCACATATCCTGTTCCAGGTGTATTTTGTTCCAGGAGTCACACCTGAGTCTGAATCCCAGCACTACCACTGACTGGCTGTGTGAACTTAGGGAAGTGACCGAACCTCTGTGTCTTTGTTTCCTTATCCACCTCCTAGGGTTGCTTGGTGCCATTATATAAGGTCACATATGTAAAATGCATGGGATATAACAACCATTCAAAAATGGTAGCTGTTAGCAACAATGCCTCAATTCTGACCTAAAACTATTTATAGATGTATAGAAGTAACATCTATTTCAGCTACTAGAGCCAGGATATTCTCTGTGAGACCAATAAATTGTACCATTAATCTTGACTACATCATGGAATCCTGATATCCAATTTACTTGCTGTAGCAGATATAAAACAGACTCCTAAAAAGGCAGACTATTGGGCTAACCATTCTTTACTGTCCATGTCCATGTCACAGCCTGGTTCAGGCACATGTGGCCTCATACTAAAATAATATCAAACTATCTTTCTATTCTGCGGGTATATTCGTTTTATCATAGAATCTTAGCATTGGAAAGGGGCTTAGAAATCACCTGGTTCAACCTGCCGCTGCAGAACAGGGGAGAGGCTAAGCATATACCACCTAGCACCAGACAGCCCCGCCAGGCTGAAGTCCTAGCATTACCCTCTGGGCTTCCCACTACCACCCCACCAGCCTCACCCCTGCACCCCGTTCTGGCTCCATCATCAGCTTGTTAGCTCAGTGGTGGTGGAAATGCAGAGGTAAAAAGACAAGTTCCCCCAGTGTCCAGTGCGGGCTTGGATCTTCTCCATGCGGGACCCAAGGTCTGAGGCTACCCGGGACTGGCGGAGCGCCCAGGATGGGGTGGAGGGGGGCGGCCTCCAGGCAGGTACCTGAGCTCCTCCACCAGCCTGCACAGCTGGATAACAGGCAGCTCGTTCTCCTCCCCCGTCTGGGACTCGGTGTGGACGCTGACGCTCTCGCTCTCGTTGTCATCATCACTCATCGCTCTGCCGAAGTGGCCCTCGCCAATGCCGAGTGTGCTCGGGAGCGCCGGGTGCTAGCTGCCACGCTGTCACTCAGGCCGCGATCTAGCTAGCGGAACCGCGCGTTGCCCAGACGACCGGACGCGTGGGAGGCGGAGCTTCCGGCAGCCCCGCCCAGCGCTCCCGCAGCCTATTTCCGCGCTGACCTCAAAGAAGTTGCCAGCCTTAACCCAGAGACACCTAAGCGTTCACTTTCTATACTGCAGCTACTGTTTGCTCAGCACTTACTGTGTCCTTGGCACCGTATTAAGCATACGTTATGAAAGTCCTTGCAACAACGTTGTAGCAGTATCTATTATTCTCTTCATTCTCCAAACAAGGAAACTGAGGCCCAGAAAGTTAATACAATTTATCAGAGTGTCTTCCTTTCCCTGCCTCGCTGTGAGGCCCCTGCTCTGTTCACCACCTGGAGCTTTATACATGCTAACTACAGTTTCTCTCAGATATCAACATCCTGTAGTTCCAGAAGAAAAAAAAATGTGGCTGATTATAACATGGGTATAAATTCAGGAGACATCCCTAAATAGGCACTGGATATCTACTATGTCCTTAGTATCTTGAGGGAATGTATGGAAAAAAACCACTGTAGCCCCCAAGGAGCTTCCAGTTAAATGAGGGAAACTGCCCCTAAAAAAGCCGTTGCAACATGGGGTGATGAGAGTAATAACATCGTGCCTCATGCTGCGCTTCATAGTCATCAACTCATTAAACCCTAAAAACAGGCACATGAAATCTGTATTGTTGTTCTCATCTTACAGACCAGGAAACCGAGGAATAGAGTAGCTTAGATTCCGTTGCACACAGGAATGGACTCAAGCTCTAGCGGAAGCGAAGTCCGTGCTGTTAACATCTACCCCGACATGTGACAAGGCAAGGATCAGCGAGGCAATAGGGATGCTTTCTGTCTATTCCCCATTGGGATGGAAGAGCACAGAGGGCAGGATGGGCAAACTTCTCTTAAGAGAGGGTGGGCCCTGAATGTGGTTAGAAAGCAAACTGTGATGAACTGCTTGGGCTGGGTGTCAGCCCCCTTCCCCTACAAGGGACATGCATTAATATCAACAGGCAGTCACTAGACTCTAAAAGAGGGCTTTTGTTCGGCTGCTTAGCCTGTACAAGTTTGGGGCCAGAGTGGAATTACTGGAGATGATAGCACAGAGACTGAGCCCTGCCACCACCCTTCTCTGCTGGTAGGCCTTTTTGGGCTCTGGGAGCAATGAAGACTACATTTAGGAACATCTAATATGTCTATATACCAGGTGACACAAATGGGTGCCAGCCTCAAGTGAATGCAGAGCAATAAAGGGCTCTACAGCAAGTCCAGGCTTTGATGCAAACAGCCCTGCCAATTGAGCCATATGACACAACAGACCTTATGGCATTGGAGGTTGTCAGTGGTGGAAAAAGATGGAGCATGAAGTTTAAACTTATTCACTGAAGTTTTCTTTTAATATTCCAATTGTTACTTTTTTTCTTTTTGAGACAGAGTCTCGCTTTGTCGCCTGGGCTAGAGTGCCGTGGAGTCAGCCTAGCTCACAGCAACCTCAAACCCCTCGGCTCAAGCGATCCTCCTGCCTCAACCTCCCGAGTAGCTGGGATTACAGGCGCACATCACCACAACTGGCTAATTTTTCTATTTTTAGTAGAGACAGGGTCATGCTCTTGCTTAGGCTGGTCTTAAATTTCTGACCTCAAGCAATCCTTCCACCTCAGCCTCCCAGAGTGCTAGGATTACAGGCGTGAGCCACCGCAGCTGGCCTAGATGTTCTATTTTCTTCCTGTTCAAATCTGCATTGGTCACGTATTATGGTTTCTTGTTTACTGTAAACATTTTAAATTTTGTCTTTTATTTCTTTAAACATGTTAAACCTATTCATTCTAAAGTCTCAATTGTATAACTGAAGTCTTTGTGAGGTTTTCTTGCCTCTGATTTGGATGTTTAGAGAAGTTTTGACTTATAAATTCCTGAGTGGAAAGGAAGTAACCTAAGACTATTACACGTAGCTAAGCTGCTGGGTAAAGGCAAAAGGAAAACATTCCCTATCATAAAAAACTCAGAGAATAAAATTCCAGGACACTTTCTTGAAAAGACTCAATGATAAATACAGCCAACAAAGAAGTCAACCAAAGCAAGTATTTTAGGACAGTGGAAACAGGAGGAATGAATCTAAATATAGAAGCAAGACTAAACAACTCTGTACATTGATTCTAAAACCAACTGCAAATGATAGCACAATTATAATATAAATTTATAACATAATGAAATTAGCAGATGGAGAGAGGAGGCTGTAGAAAATGCAAGGCTGCTAATTGCTTTATATTTCATAACAAGAAATCAACAGTGCTATCTAAAATTACAATGTGTAGTTGAAAAATGATTCCAATACCTTCATGTTATTATAATCTTTTTTATTACAGATAAGTCTTTTAGCAATTAATATTTCTTGCGATAAAGGAACATTTATTAAATTCCAATAATTCCTTTAGTTTTGCTATATTTTCTTTTCTTGTGTTAAATTCAAGTAAAATTTCAGAACTGTTCATTAAAAATGCATTAAAGATTCACTAAGAATGAAAAAAAAGAAACATGTCAATTTGTAGTGAAAAAATATATCATTAAAACTCAGCTGGGTGAGGTGGCTCATACCTGTAATCCTAGCATTTTGGGAGGCCAAGATGGGAGGATCGTTTCAGGCCAGGAGTTTGAGACTAGCTTGAGCAACAT
>NW_012148308.1:582763-584404 GCF_000956105.1 Propithecus coquereli | reverse complement strand
TAGAAGCAGTCAGAGAAAAAAGACACATAATACACAAGTGAACAAAGATTAAAATGACAGCAGACTTCTTAGAGGTAACAATTTAAGCTTGTAGAGTTTTGAGAGGAAAATAACTGTCAAACTACAATTCTTTACACAGAAAAAATATCTTTTAAAAATGAAGGTGAAATAAATATCATTTCAGATATACAAAAGCTTGAAAGAATTCATCGTCAGAAGAGCTTCACTACACAAGATATGTCAAAGGAAGTCCTTCAGGCAGAGAAAAGATGATGCCAGATAGAAATGTGGATCTACACAAAGAAATGACGAGCATTAGAAATGATAACTAAGTGGGTAAATAAATATACTTTCCTCATTATTTAAAATCTCTTTTAAAAACAATCAACTACTTATATAACAAAAATGATAACAATGTTTTGTGGAGTTCATAACATTTATATTTTGGGGTTCAGAAGTACAGTGTATGACAATAATAGTGCAAAGGCCAAAAGAGGAGAAACGGGAACATGCAGGTGTCAAATTCTTATACTATACCTAAGGCAGTATAACACTCGAAGACAGACTATCATAAGTTAAAGATATGTACCCTAAGCCCTAAAGCAATGACTAAAATGACACAATAAAGAGTTAAATCTAAAAGAGTAGCTTTAAATCTTTAGACTGAATGTCCAAATGGTAGATATCTGTGATAGACTGAATAATGATATACATGTCCTAATCCTTGCAACATGAGAATGTTACCTTGTATGAAAAAAAAAAAGCTCTTAACAGTTTTTGTAATTATGTCAAATGTAACTACTCTGATTAAAAGGCGAAGATTATCTGATTGGAGAAAAAAGCAAAACCTAATTATATGCTGCCTATAAGAAATGTACTTTAAATATAAAGACACAAATAGGTTAAAAGGATGGAAAAAGATGTGCCATACAAACACTAACCTAAAGCTATGTTAATGTCAGACATAGTACATTTCAGAGCAAAGAATATTACCTATGATAAAGAGGGTCAGTTTATAATGAAAAGGGGTAAATTCATAAGTACTAAACATGTATGCACCTAATAACAAAGTTTCAAAATACATGAAACAAAAAGCAATAGAATTGCAAGAAGAAATAGACAAATCCACAATTAAATATTTCAGAGATATCAACACCAATCTCTCAATAATTGATAGAATAAGGAGACATAAAAATAAGGAAATAGAAGATTTGAGCACCTTTACTAACCATCTTGTTCTAATTGACATTTATTATAGGATACTCTGCTCAATCACAGCAGAATTCATGTTCTTTTCAAGTGCACATATAACATTTACTAAGAAGACTATATTCATAAAACAATACACTTCAATAAACTTAAAAGAATTTAAGTCATACAAATCATGTTCTCTCACCACAATGGAATTAAATTAGAAACAAATAACAGAAAGACATTTGGAAAACCCCCTAATGTTTGGAAACAAGATAAAACACTCTTAAATCACAAATAGGTCAAAAAAGAAATTAATAAGGAAATTAGAAAGTACTTTGAATTGAATAAAAATAAAACACAACATATTGAAATTTATGTTATGCAGCCAAAGCAGTAATTAGACACAAATTTAAAACACTAAAATGTCTGTATTGGAAAGGAAGGAAG
>NW_012148308.1:579233-581248 GCF_000956105.1 Propithecus coquereli | reverse complement strand
TTAATCAGTGTAATTGACCACATAAACAAAGAAGAAAAACTATATAATCATCTCAATAGATGCACAAAAAGTCTTTATGAAATCTAACATCTATTTCTGATAAAAAAAAAATGCTGAAAAAATTAGGAATAAAGGAGAACTTCCTCAATCTGACAAATGACATCTTAAAAAGAAAAAATAAAAAACCAAACCACCTGAAAGTACTATGCTACTTAATGGTAATAGATGAATACTTTCCTCCTAAAATCAGATAGAAGGCAAGAATATCCAGTCTTACCACTTTTATTTAACATTGTACTGGAGGGTTCTAGCCAATTTAATAAGGCAAGCAAAAGAAATAAAAGATGCCCACATTAGAAATGAAGAAATTAAACTATGTTTATTTATGGGTGACATGATTGTATAATGTAGAAAATCCAATGAATTCTACAAAAAAGTTACTAGAATAAGTGACTTTAGCAAAGTTACAGATACAAAATTGACATGCAAAATTAATTGTATTGCTATATATTAATACTAACAATAAACCATTGGAAATTGAAATAAAAAAATAAAAACCATCTTCAATAGCATCAAGAGGTATGAAATAGGTAGAAATCAGATAAAATATGCGTAGACTTGTACATTCAAAACGAGAAAACATTGCTGAGAAAAACAGAAGACCCAATAAATGAAGAGCATATCACGTTCGTGGGTCAGAGGGTTCAAATTAAGATATCTGTTCTCCTCAAATTAATCCATGGATTGAATGCAACTGTAATTAAAATCCCATCAGACTTTTTTATCAATTGATAAGCTGACCCTAATATTCAGATGGAAATTCAAAGAACAAAGAATAAAACAACTTTAAAAAAGAAAAACAAAGTTGAAAGACTTACATTACCTGTCAGACTTGTTATAAAGCTACATTAATTGAGAGAGTATGGTATTGGTGTCAAATAGACAAATAGATCAATGGAACAAAATAGAGAGTCCATAAATGTACCCATACATATATGAGTCAAGCAATTTTTGACGAAGATGGAAAAACAATGAGCAGAGAAAGGATAAGGTGCTGGAACAGATGGACATCCATATGCAAAAAAAATTTTTTTAATCTATACCTCACACCATGTACAAAATTAACTCAAAATAGATCATAGACCTAAATCTAAAACCTAAAACTATAAAACTTACAGGAGATAATATAGGAGAAAATCTTTTTGACATAGTGTTATGGAAAGATACTTTAGATATAACACATCTATAAAAAGCACATCTATAAAAGAAAAAAAAACAATAGAACTTCTGCTTCTGTTAAGAGAATGAAGAAACAAGCTTCAGCCTAGAAAAAATATTTGCAAACACATATCTGAAAAATGACTTGTATCCAGAATAAAAAATCCTTGAAACTCAAGCGCAGGAAAAGAAACAAAGCAATTTTTTTAAGTGGGCAAAAGATATGAGCAGGCACTTCATCAAAGATATGGACAGCAAATAAGCACATAAAAAGATGTTCAACATCATTAGTCCTTAGGGAAATGAACACTAAAACAAGTTACTACTACACACCTATCAGAGTACACAGAATTTTAAAAGCCTGGTCATATCAAGTGTTAGGTAAAGACTCCCACTACTGGTAGAAATGTGTAACAAAATGGTACAACCACTTTGGAAAACAGTTTGACAGTTTCTTAAAAAGCTAAAGACACTTCTACCATATGACTCAGCCATTCCACTCTGAGGTATTTACCCAAGAGAAATGAGAGCATATCTCCATCCGAAAACTTCACGTCCTAAGTCATAACCCAAATGTCCATCAACAAGTAAAAGAATAAAGAGACTGTGACACATCCATACAATGGAACAGTATCCATCAAAAAAGGGGGGAGGGCTGGGTGCGGTGGCTCACGCCTGTAATCCTAGCACTCTGGGAGGCCCAGGCGGGCGGATTGTTTGAGCTCAGGAGTTCGAGACCAGCCTGAGCAAGAGCGAGACCCCGTCTCTACTAAAAATAGAAAGAAATTAATTGGACA
>NW_012148308.1:576317-577318 GCF_000956105.1 Propithecus coquereli | reverse complement strand
CTCAAATGATCTGCCCGCCTCGGCTTCCCAGAGTGCTAGGATTACAGGCGTGAGCCACCGCACCCGGCCAGATTCAATTACCTTTAAAGGGTAGCTGTTCCTTTCTGCTCCCTTCTCAGGTCTGGCAACTTAGCAAGCAAATTTGGTTGATTTTAAAGCAATCACCGAGAATATAAAGCCGGTGTGAGGATGTTTCTAGGCTTCCTGTTCGTGGCCTAGAAGTTTACACAGATGTAGCCCATCACCACATCAACTCCACGCCGCTGACTTTCCCTTTACCCCTTCAAATCACAACCCTACCCATCGTTGTGCTAATGATGATTCCTCCCTCAACCCCCTTTCCCACAGCGCTATTCCTCCCTGCCTCACGCCCTGAGGGGCTGGTGCCTGCGGACTCCATTTCCCAGGCTCCCTCGCTGGCTGACTTCCGGCGGCTTCAGCCAATAAGAGGCCTGCACCCTAGACAGAAGGGCGGGAAGACAGCGCGCCCGGGCTATTTCTTGTCTGCTGCCTCCTTCCTTTGGCTCTGCGGCTCTGGCGGGGTGTGGCCTCCTCGTGACCACACCTTGTGTCTGGCTGCCCCTCACGCACAGTGTGAGCCCTCACTTTCCCCTTCCTGCCTAGAATGCTGCTGGTCCCTGGGCTGCCTCACCATCCTCGTTGGTTCCCTTTAACGCCCAGGTGAATGGAAATAGTCCCATCACTGAGGTCTCTCGAACTTTCTCTTCAAAGTTGACTTCTAACTGAGTAGAATTCTTTTCCCTACAGCACCCTGATTAATAAATACATGTGGAATCCACCTACCTGAGGATTTCACCTCAGCTCCAAAAATTATCTGTTTGCCCATTAAAGAGGTTTACTGTGCAGATATCCCTGGGCTAGGTAACTGTTGAATATAAAGTAACTCCAAACTGTAGGCCATAAGCTTCTTTTCTTAGAGTCAGACTTTGTCAGGAGGATAGTACCAGGTGTGTAGAAGAAGTGGGGAAGGGGGTGCCTTG
>NW_012148308.1:545925-576177 GCF_000956105.1 Propithecus coquereli | reverse complement strand
TAAATCTCAAAATAATTATGTTGAGTGGAAGAAGTCAGACAAAAAAAAGAGTACATGCTGTATGTCTCTATTTTTATGAAATTCTAGAAAATGCAAACCAATTGAGAGTCATAAAAAGCACATCAGTGGTTGTCTGGGATATAGGAGGGCAGGGAAGTGGGAGTATGATGTGAGGGATCACGCAGGGGCACAAGGAAACTTTGGGGGATGATAATTTCACGGATGTGAACATACATCAAAACTTATCAAGTTGTACACTGTACAATATTTAAATATGCACGGTTGCTGCATGTCAGTTATACCTCAATAAAGCTACAAAATAAACATGCTGTCTTCTCGACTCCAGCCTTGTACCTCCAATCACCCACTCAACATTTGCCCTTGCATGTGCAATTCACATGTTATACTCAACACACCCACATTAACCTCATGATTTTTCCCCTCCCTCCAAACCCGCTCTTCACCTGCGCTTTTCAGGCTGACAAAACTGGGAGTAATCCTTGACTAACTCTTGACTCCCATCTTTCTCTCATCTCCACATCTGATCTGTCAGCAGATCCCACTAGCTCTACCTTCAGAATAAATCCAGCCATTTTCTCACGACTACAGCCATTCTAGTCCAGGCCACCATCATCTTTTGCCTGAATTACTGCAATTATCTCCTTACTGTTCAATTCGTCGCATGTCAATAAAACTGCAAGAAGAAGAGAAAGAAAAGGGGGTGGGTAAGGAGACGGAGGGGAGGAGGAGGGGAAAGAAGAAGGAAGGAGGAGGAGGAAGAGGAGGAGGAAGGAGGAGGAAGAGGAGGAGGGAGGAGGAGGAAGAGGAGGAGGAAGGAGGAGGAAGGGGAGAACAGGCAGAGGACAAAGAGGAGGAGGAAAGGAAGGGAGGAAGAGAGGGGGGAAATGTGGCCAATTCCCAAATTCTCATCCCCTTTTGTTCTTACCTCCACCTCCTGTAGTGTATTCTCCACACAACAGCCAGAGAGATCCTGTTAAACGTAAGTTAGGGCCTGGCGCGCTGGTCACACCTGTCATCCTAGCCCTTTGTGAGGCTGACGTGGGAGGACTGCTTGAGCTCCGGCGTTCGAGACCAGCCTGAGCAGCAGCAAGACCCCGGCTCTTCAAAAAATAGAAAAAATTAGCTGGGCGCGTGCCTGTAGTTCCAGCCACTCAGGAGGCTGAGGCAGGAGGATGGCTTGAGCCCAGGAGTTTGAGGTTGCAGTGAGATATTATGCCACCGCCCTCTCGCCCAGGCGACAAGAGTGAGACCCTGTCTCTAAAAAAAAAAAAAAAATTAAATCATGCCTCATCTGGCCCACCCTCTCCACCACCCCCTCCACCACCCCAGCTGTTTCCTCTCTCACCTCATCTCCGGCTCCCTTAGTCCTTTCTAGTCACACTAGTGGGTTAGCTGTTTCTCAAACACGGCAGGCGTGCTCCTGCCTCTGAGCCTCTGTCCTGGCAGTTCCCTCTGCCTGGACACTCTTCCCCCAAATAATTAAACAAATGACTCGTCCCTTCACCTCCTTCAGATTCGAGTACCTTTTTTTTTTGAGACAGAGTCTCACTCTGTTGCCCTGGCTAGAGTGAGTGCTGAGGCGTCGGCCTAGCTCACAGCAACCTCAAACTCCTGGGCTCAAGCGATCCTTCTGCCTCAGCCTCCCGAGTAGCTGGGACTACAGGCATGTGCCACCATGCCCGGCTAATTTTTTCTATATATTTTTAGTTGTCCAGATAACTTCTTTCTATTTTTTTTTAGGAGAGACGGGGGGCGAGGGGTCTCGCTCTTGCTCAGGCTGGTCTCGAACTCCGTAACTCAAATGATCTGCCCGCCTCGGCTTCCCAGAGTGCTAGGATTACAGGCGTGAGCCACCGCACCCGGCCAGATTCAATTACCTTTAAAGGGTAGCTGTTCCTTTCTGCTCCCTTCTCAGGTCTGGCAACTTAGCAAGCAAATTTGGTTGATTTTAAAGCAATCACCGAGAATATAAAGCCGGTGTGAGGATGTTTCTAGGCTTCCTGTTCGTGGCCTAGAAGTTTACACAGATGTAGCCCATCACCACATCAACTCCACGCCGCTGACTTTCCCTTTACCCCTTCAAATCACAACCCTACCCATCGTTGTGCTAATGATGATTCCTCCCTCAACCCCCTTTCCCACAGCGCTATTCCTCCCTGCCTCACGCCCTGAGGGGCTGGTGCCTGCGGACTCCATTTCCCAGGCTCCCTCGCTAGCTGACTTCCGGCGGCTTCAGCCAATAAGAGGCCTGCACCCTAGACAGAAGGGCGGGAAGACAGCGCGCCCGGGCTATTTCTTGTCTGCTGCCTCCTTCCTTTGGCTCTGCGGCTCTGGCGGGGTGTGGCCTCCTCGTGACCACACCTTGTGTCTGGCTGCCCCTCACGCACAGTGTGAGCCCTCACTTTCCCCTTCCTGCCTAGAATGCTGCTGGTCCCTGGGCTGCCTCACCATCCTCGTTGGTTCCCTTTAACGCCCAGGTGAATGGAAATAGTCCCATCACTGAGGTCTCTCGAACTTTCTCTTCAAAGTTGACCTCTGAGTAGAATTCTTTTCCCTACAGCACCCTGATTAATAAATACATGTGGAATCCACCTACCTGAGGATTTCACCTCAGCTCCAAAAATTATCTGTTTGCCCATTAAAGAGGTTTACTGTGCAGATATCCCTGGGCGAGGTAACTGTTGAACATAAAGCCAAACTGTAGGCCATAAGCTTCTTTTCTTAGAGTCAGACTTTGTCAGGAGGATAGTACCAGGTGTGTAGAAGAAGTGGGGAAGGGGGTGCCTTGAAGGTGGGGAGTCAGGAGCACATTGTGTTTAAGCCAGCCCTGGCTTGCCTACTGGTAGCTTAAACTGGCGTAAGTGACTTAATGTTTTTGTCCCTCAGTTTTCCACTTCTGTAAAATGGGGATGACACATCTTAAGTGACTACCCTGTGCGGCTTTCCAGGATACTGTCAGGCTCAAATGGGATGGAGTAAGAAGTAGTCATTTGGAAAGTATGACACCAAGACGGGCACCCCAGCGCCTGCTCCATCTGGGAGGAGCCGCTGCCCCTGTTTGGCAGCAGCCCATGGTAGATTATTAAGTCAAAAACCGAATCAGCTTGCAGGCTTTAAATATTAATAATGATAATTGCCATTGTTATTTCTTAACATATTTATTACCAATTAGGCAATGTTATTATTGCTTAATAAAAACACATAACAATTACTGTTTCGGTTACTATTTATTGAGTGCTAGCTGTGTGCCCAACGCTGTGCAAAGCACGTTCTACACCTCTCCTTTCGTCAGCCTGATGATTCTGTGAGATACAGGTACCTTCATTAGGGGGAGGGTTACTCAGGAGGGGGCTGAGGTTCAGAAAAGTTAAGCAACTTGCCCAAGGTCACGTAGTCCTGTAGCTATTCCAGGGCGGGGCTGAAATTCAAACTCAGGTTCATCCCACTCTGCTCTGTCTTTTCACCATGTCCATCCCCTTAGAGCAGTGGTTCTCCGTGAGTTGGTGGGGACTATTTTGCCCCCTCCCCCAAGGGGACATTTGGCAATGCCTAAGGCGTTTTTGTTTGTCATAACTGAGGGGAGTGCTGTAGGCATTTAGTGGTAGAGCCAGACATGCTTCTTGTCTAAGTTTCCTAGGGCTGCTGTCACAAAAGCAACAGAAATTTATTCTGGAGGCTAGAAGTCTAGAATCAAGGTGTCAGTGAGGCCACGCTCCCTCTGAAGGCTCTAGGGAAGAATTCTCCCCGACTCTTCCCAGTTTCTGGTGGCTCCTGGTGGTTCCTGGCAATCCTTGGCCTTCCATGGCTTGTAGCTGCATCACGCCAACCTCTGCCTCCATCTTCACGTGGTTGCCTTCCCCGTCTGCGTGTCCTCTCCTGTTTTTATAAGGACACCAATCATTAGATTTCCTTTTCTTTTTTTAATTGACAAATAATAATCATAATTTAGAGCCAGCCCTAAATCCAGATTTATTTCGTCTTGAGATCCTTAACTCATCACATCTGCTAAGACCCTTATTCCAAATAAGGTCACATTCTGAGTTTCCAGGTGGACGTGAATTTTGGAAGGAAACTATTCAGCCCACTACAATACTAAACACTCTTCAATGCACACAACAACTCGCACAACAAAGAATTATTGTCTGGTCCAAAATGTCAGTAGTCCTGAGGTTGAGAAACCCTGCGTTAGAGAGTCATTTATTCTCAGGGAAGCACTGAGAATGTGCCTCTGCTAATCCTGACAGCCACAAATAGAAAGGGTTTCAGAGGGAGTGACTTAAAATCAAGCAGAGGCCACCCTCTCCTGCCCACCCACTCCTTCTGCTTTCTGGGACCATTTCCTCTGACTTAGCCTCAACTATCCCTCACCTTCCCCATGTGGTTGCTGCCCCCTGCCAGCATTTTTGCAGGATTTTATGTTTTAAACAATAGAGTCAAAACCACCCCTAGATATTAAGCTTCAACCATGAATAAGAAGTGCCTGGCCTCTTCCTCCCCAAAGGGAAGCTTCTCAAAAGTCAGATAAAGGAACTCAGGCTCATTGGCAAGTGACTATATGCAAGTTATGGAAGTTACCATCCAATGGCTGCCAGAGCATGCCTTCATTCTCTTAACACATATCTATTGAGCACCTACTGTGTACTTGGCCCTGGGCATGCAGCAGTGAGCAGCAAAGCTAATGGTGTCCCTGCTCACATGGAGCTTCCACTGTGATGCATACAATTATAGTCCAAGGTGATAAATGCTATAAGAGGAGAAGTTCAAGGTGCCCCAGATTTCGAGGCACCAGGGAAGATTTCTCAGAGCAAGTGAGGTCTTAGCTGAGATGTGAAGACTGAGTAGAGTTTGAATCTAGGTGAGCTAGACTCTTTAGCCCAAACTCAACCACAACCTTAGCCCCCAAGCAAAGGCCAAGGGAAGAGTGGTGTCTGGAAAGGGAAGAACTCATGCGAAGGCCCAGAGAGGACAGAGAGCGCGTTGGGGGAATTGAAGGAAGGTCAGTCTCTGGTTCACCCCTTTAGAAGAGCAAAGCTTGGAAGATCATTACTAATATCCACCTTCTGATTTTCCTCCCTGTGCTCTGGGGGCTCCCTTTGACCTCCCTTTCTAGGGTGAGCTGTTTGGATGCTTTCTCTTGGTGTCCACATTGAACTTGATTCCCTTCCTCTCAGAGTTTCAGGGATCCCTGTGTCGGCCTGATCTCCAGGCCAGGACAAAGCTTTTTGACCTCATTCAGAAGCAGAGGGGGACATCAGGCAGGACCAAACATTTTTGGTGTCTAGAAATTGCTTCGTTCCAGCTGAGGGTGAGGCAGAGGCAGAAAATCTCCAGAAAGCGTCAGAGCTGGGGACTATTCATTGACAACATAGTTCGTTATTTTATAAATCAGAATCAGAGGCACGTAACTAAGGGCCAGGAGCCATAGTCGGCATTACCTGTGTCTCCTGTTCCCTCTGGATCATAGAGGAACAACAGAGTTAAGAGCCTAGGCTGGGGAGTTCGGAGGCAAACAGGGTTCAAATCCTGCCCCAGCCACTGAACTAATTGTGTGATGTGGAGCAAGTCACCTCACCTTGCCAGTCCCATTCCTCATAATCATAATGCTGCCCCTAGGGGAATGTGCTCCATGTGTGCCACTGAGGGGTCATTGGACCATTCCCTTAAGAGCACAGGCAGCGCTTTGGGCCTATTTCTTTCTCATCTTTTGCCATTAACCCAATCTCCTCCTTCATCCAGTTTCCAGGGAAGCTCTCTAGGCTGAGACGGGAAAAGCAGGAAGTAGGAAAAGAAAATGGTCCATCCATTAGGGTATTCATTTTTTTAGTAAAGAATTACATGCAAAAAACTGTACAAATAGTAAGTGTACATCTTGACACAATTTCAAAAGCTGAGTGTACTGTGTCATTAGCACATGGTTGAAGAAACGGAACGTTATCAATACCCCAGAAGCCCTCAAATACTCCCTCACTGTCACTACCCTCCGAGGGTAACCACTACCCTGACTCCTTAAGCCAGATATTAGTGTTGCCTGTTTTTCTATTTATGATAAATGGAATCATGTAGCACATTCTCCTTTGTGTCTGGCTTCTTTCACTCAACATCATGTTGTTGGAGTCATCCACTTCAATGCAGGTGATTATAGATCATTCATTCTCATTACTGTACAGTATTCCATTGTGTGTGTCCATCCATTCTGCTGTTGATGAGTTTTGGGGGTGAGGGGGTTCCAGTCTCGGGCTATTGCAATAAGCTAATTCTAGTGTATGCCTTTTGATGAACATACATACACATCTCTGTTAGGTAGGCACTTGGGAGTAGAATTGCTAGGTTGTAGTATGTTTCACTGTTCCACTTTAGTAGCTACTGCCAAATAGTTTTCCAGAGTAATTATACCAGGCGTTCACTTTAAAAATGATCAATGGCATGGGACACTGTGCCCTATTTCCCAACAGTCAAACATTTGCTCAAACCCATTTATGAAGCTCAGATCTGTGCCAAACACGGGATGAGTCACTGGAATGCCAAAGTAGAAAGGCCGTGGGCTGGTGTTGAGCCCTTGTGGGGCCAAGATCTGTTCCTCACTCTTCCCCTCCTCTTTGTCTGTGTTGGGGGGAATGGGGTCAGGGGTAGGGGGTTGCCACTGAGCCCTTCAGGCTGGGTTTCCCAGGCCCTGGACATCACTGGCTACAGCCCAATAGGTAGGAGACATGAAGACGCTGGTAGTGAGCGGGTTCCTCTTTCTCTCTGCCTTGGGAAGCACCTCTGGTTGTGGCTACATCTCTGCCATGGGCTCCAGCAGCATCACTTGCTCCCTTGCTCCTTCAGCTGGGGGTGGGGAGAGAAGCAGTGGCTTCCCACTATTATGCCTCTTTGGTTTCCCTACTCTTCCATCACCTGTGTGTCCAATTTCCTGCAATCGTACCCTTTTTAGATGCTTTAGAATAGTTTCTCTTTTCCCAGACCCTGACTGATCCAGCCAGGAACCTCCAGGGCCAGTGGGAAGATCTCCAGGCAGAAGCACAAGTCTCATTCATGAAGAGCATTGTATTGACAGTGGCAGATGAGATGTGTTGGGAGCTGGGGCAGGACTGGATATGCTTCCAAATAGAAGCAGTAGCTCCTCCCAGACCAAAAAGAAATGGTGGGAGGCCATTTCAATGTCCTGCTGCTCAAGGCTACTCCCTCCAAGGCATCCTCTTGTCTGGTTCTCTGGACCAGAGATCCACAGGCCAGTCCTTAGCATGAATTGCCTGGAGTGGCTATTTATCTTTGTGGAAACATGCTCTGTCTTCCCAGCTAGGGAGTAGCCGGAGGAGTAGAGAATGGCATCTTAGACCTCATGGTATTCCCGGTGCCTTACGCACAGTGGGTGATAATAACCCACACATGAGCATTTACTACATGCAGGCACTGTTTGAGCACTTGACATGTCTTAACTCATTAAGCATATGTGGCTGTGATCTCATTTTATGAATGAGGAAACTGAGGTAAAGTAACTGGTACCCATTAATGTTTGTTGATGACACTAGCATCAATAATTAGTGTAGCAGAGTGCTTTAAAACACTGGCTTTGGAATTCAAAAGACAATGGTTTGAATCTGGTTTCTGCCCCTTGCTAGCATGGGACCTTCCTCAGTTTTCTTCATTCGTGTAAAATGCAGGTAAGGATGCCCACCTGGCCAATCCTGAGAGGATTAAATACAGCGATGAGAGCATCAACGAGGTAGCAGAGCCTGCGTGTGTATATTTGTATTATACATACACCTCCACATATATAATGAAAAAGTGTACTTTACTGCATATATACAACATTTCAATTTTTTCAGTCATGTACATATTTATTTATGATTAGTAATAGTCCAAAAACAAATTATAACTTTCAGATTTAACAAACCAACAATTATTTTATCTGACAAAATAGTATATATGATGAATTTCCCAATGTTATTCTAGACATTTGCCTCAGATCTTAAGTTGCCTTTTTGAGGATCACATTAATAATCCCAGTGTATGACATATATTTTAATACTGCACTATTTTTAACTTTTGATTTTGAAATATTTTTAGTTGCAAAATAGAATAAAGAATTGCCATACACCCTTTACTCAGACTCTTTAAGTTCCCCAAATGTTAACATTTTACTACATTTGCTTTATCATTCTCTGTCTGCTTCTCTGTTTTTTTCTGAAATACTTAAGAGTAACTTGCAAACCTGATGCCTCTTTATGCCTAATTACTTCAATATGTATTTCCTAGAAACAAGGACATTTTCTTATAAGATTATAAAAACCAATATATTAACATTGATATAATATCATTTTTAATATAGAGACTTTACTTAAATTTTATCTATTATCCCACCAATATCTTTTATGGTGAAATAAATAAATGAATTTTTCTGTTCCAAGATTTCATTTAGTGGTCATGTCTCTTTAGTTGCCTTTGATATGGAACAGTTTCTTAGTCTTTTGTCTTGTGACCTTGACATTTCTGAAGAGTAAAGGTCCCTTATTTTTAAACAGGGCTACTCAGTTTGGGCTTGTCTGAAGTTTCCTCATGATTTGATTCCAATTCTGCATCTAGGGCAGGAATATCACAGAAGTGAAGTGTCATTTTCAGTGCAGCGTATCAGGACACAGATGATAACTATGTGGTGATTTCAACTTTGATCACCTGGTTATGATGATGCCTGCCATGTTTCCCTACTGTGGAGTTCCTGTTTTTCCCTCTGTAATTTGTGTCTTATGGAAAGATACTTTGAGTCAATATAAATATCCTGTTTCTCATCATACTTTCACCCACCAGTTTTAGCATTCATTGGTGATGCTCGCCCAAATAAATCGTTACTATGACAGCTGCCAAATGGTGACTTTTCTAATTCCATCATTCCTTTTACATTTCTTCATCAGGATTCTACTTTATTTTTATCAGCAGGGACTGATAGATTCTTATTTTCTGCCTATTTTATTTTGTAATCCCTATCGTTATTTCATTTGATGCTCAAATTGTGCTAAACTTGGCCAATGGGAGCCCCTTCAAGTTAGCACTTGTGTCCTGTTAACATGTCCCCACCATTTCTTGTGCACTTGCTTACATTCTGGCAAACTGGGTGTTCAGCTATATTTCCCTTACCCCAATCTGGAGTCAGCCATTTCTCCAAACATCCCTGGTTCCTTTTGGTGGAGAATTCATACCTCAACTTTTAAAAAGCAGGAAGCAGGAGAAGAGAGAGGAGGATAAAGAGGAGGGAGACAAGGATGGGGAAGGGGTGGAGGGGGAGGAGAAGGAATGCCAAAAAAAAAAATGTTATAAATATTGCAGTATGTTTTAAGTGTTTATATTTAACAAACCAATGGTTTTAAAACCAAAAAAATGATGCAAATATGATTGTGTTTCCCATAAGATATCTACACTGAAAGTCTACATTTGACATTATTCTTGAATGTGGGTCCAAATAACTTCTCTGCCTCCTCACTGCCCTCCACAATGGGCCTGTACTAGTAATGCTCAAATGGGACAGTGGAGGGAATTCCCAGTGTCATGTGGAATCTCAGAGAGCTCTGCTCTGGGTTCCCTGAACCCTGACCTTGACCTCCACCCCCAGAGCAGCTTTGAAAACATCTGTTTTATATATTGGTATATTAGGATTTCACTCCATTTTATTTGGGGAAGTTTTGGGGGCATGGGATGGGGCAGGTGGTTAAAAGGAACCAAGACTAGCTGATTTCAAATGCTGGCTCTGGCAAGTGACTTAACCAGTTTCCTCATCTGTAAAATGTGGATGCAGTGCCCCCATTTTGGAGAGGGTGACACTATTTGATGCAAGATACAGCAGCTGGCATGTGAGAGTTTTAAACATGATGCTGGTGGTTGTCATGACTTCATATGGAGGCTGCTGCCTTTGTCGACAACTTCCCATTCTTAGATTCATCCCTTAAACTGGGCCCTTGAGACTCCTGCTTCCTTAGAGGACTGGTGGCCACCAAGTATCTCTCATGGTCCAGGACTGGAAGACCTCCACTCCGGCCCAGCTTCAGTCCTGGGCACCTGCGTGCACCTGTGCACCAGGCACTTGTATCAGGGCCCTGTCTGATGCAAGTGGCAGAATTGCAGCTCCTGTCAAGTTGAACAAAACAAGGATCCATTGGCTCCAAGGGTGCTTCCTCCACTTGCAGGCATGGCTGAATCCAGGGACACAATTAATTATGCCACTGTGGTCCCAACTCCCTCCATCTCTTCTAGAGGACTCAGTTTTCCTCTATGTTGGCTTCACTGTGAGGCAGGCTGTTCTTATGGTCAGTGGCCACAGGCTCATCTGCCACCAGCTGAGCAACCCCAGCAAGGGGGCAGAGAGTGGCTCTTTCCCAGCAGTTCTGCAAAGGCCCTGAGGCGGATGCTTATTGGTCTGCTTGGGTCACATGCCCCATCTGAACTAACCTTGGGACTTGTGCTGTGCTGGATCTCTTCCCTTTGCCCCGCCATAGGCATTCTCCACCCTTTCCACCGTGCTCTCTGCCTTGGTAGGGTGACTGCTGTAGATGACAAAAATTAGCTCCCCTGCCTTCTGGGTTTAGGTTGGGTTCAGCAAATGGGAGGCACAGGCAGGAGACTGGGGGTGGAGGGGCAGGAAGAGAGTAAGGTCAGGTGTGTATTTTCCAGCTATTTCCCTTCCAGGTCTCCCTGGGTGGGCTGAGTGTCTCCACCGAAAGTCGCAGCTTCTGCCAAATTGCCTTCTCCATACAGCACCATTCTTCCTGGGTCCAGTAATCGCTCCCCCTCCTGCCCCTTCAGGCTAGGGGGGTTGATGGCTCCTGGCTATTGCAGGCCCCAGGGCTCGCACCAGCTCTTGTTGGTTTCCCCGAGATCCCGCCTTCAACTTCTAAAAAGACCCTTTATTACACTCTCCTCGGTGACTCAGTTGAATGTGCCACCTGTGTGCTGCTAACACAGGAGCACAGGTGAGTTCTGCCCTAATTGACCACTAAAGAAGAAACAGAACAGTGCTACAAGAATGCAAGCATCAGAGTGCTTTGTAACGCTCCAAGCACCAGACCATGTTGGGGGCTGTCAGTCTGGGAAGTCAGAGTCCCCTTTTAGTTTTGGTTTCATCCTCCTTCCTCTGAGTTCCACTGAGTGACAGGGTAAGGAAGGGAACTGAGTTTGGAGTCCAAAGCCAACCAATCCCCCTCTCTCTTATACCTGCCACCAGATGCATAACCTGAACCAGCTTCTCGGAGCCTCCCTGAAATGAAGAAACATTGCCTGCCTCCCCCAAATGGTTGCTATCAGGATGAGACAGGATGATGGCTGTGGGGAGGGGCTGCTGACATCTGGAGTTCTCTAGTCACTGCACGTTGAAGCCTCAGGACTTCAGGGCACACTCAGATGTCCCCTTCCTTCTTGCTTTTGGTTCCATTTGTTTCCGTTTTGGCTACAGAAGATCCCACTCCTCTGCCAGCCACTTTTTGCATGACCTTAGAGAAAACCACCTGTACCTCCCGTCCCCTCCTCACCAGCATGGTACGAAGATCAAAAGTGATAACATGTGCTTATGTTTTCTCTGTCCCACCCAACCTGCAGGAGACTGAAAGCTCCTTGAAGGCAGGGATGCCATCTGTTTTGTCCATTGTTGTATCCCCATACCCAGGAGAGAGTAGCACAGACCAAGTGCTCAATAAGAAGGTATTCAATGAACAGAGTCAAACAGGAGTCACAAAAGACTTGGGTCACTGTTGTTGTTGTTGTTGTTCTTGTTGTTGTTTGACTCCCATATGTTGAAAAAACAAAATGAAGAAATGTAAAAGCAAGGTTATGAAATTGCCCAAATGGCCAGCCTAGCCATAGGTGATCATACCACCTACGCCACAGGCTCGTCGTGAGACTGAAATGAGATCACATACGTAAAGCACTTGGTGCAGTGCCCAGCCGAGGGTAGGCGCTTGGTCACCATTGGGTAGATTCACTGGGAATGACTCACTCGAAGAGACCAGCACTTGGCTGAGATGTGGCCTGAGGGTCCCTCTGTTCCTTTTGTCCACTATTGCATCCCCATACCTGGGAGACAGCAGCTCCTCTGCTCCTGCCAGTCTGGCACCAACTACTGAGTTAATACTGGATCCCAGGGAGGGAGACTCTTATCTTGAGGGTAGTGATGTCCCTCTGTTTCGCTCTCAAAGACAGACTCCGTGGCTGATAAAAAGGCAAAGAGAGACTTTGGGCTGGACTGGAGGGACACTGGACTCAGCTACTAACTTGCGCCTCTGACAAATGGTCTAATCTCGCTGAGCCTCAGTCTCCTCATCTGGAAAATGGGGATATTTATACAAGTTCCATCTACTTCTCAAGTGGTCCTGGGGGTCAAATAGAAAATGGTTAGAATTAGGAGTTCTTGGAATATAAAAGGTCACTAATGAAGCTCAAGGGATAATGAAAACCTTTTGCTCCCCCCAAACCCCACATGAATGGACCCGGAGGTCCCCAGAGCCCTGTTTTCAAGACTTCCCCAGCTCCCCTCCATCCCTTCCTCTCACCCATTGCTCTAATCAATGAACCTTGCACAGCTTCCCAGGCTGGCCCCAAGAGAACTCCGTGCAAAGGAAAATCCCCGGTTTCTACTGATATGGAAAGAACTCCTTCCTTTAGGAATGCCGAAACAGGGCACCCTGTAGGCTCCGGCTCCACAGGCAGCTAATGTGGATGGAAAAGAGGGAACCATCTCCACCCCTCCTGAAAAGTGAGTCACCCTGTCAACATGCCCTTCTGACATCAGAGCTGGTTCTACCAGATCCCCCTGGAGCTGGGGCCACCCTCGCCAAGCCAGAACCCTGTCCCTCCTCCCTCCTCTCTAATCAAAAGCAGGAGACACATGGCAGGCCAGAGCCACCAGTACCCCAGGACCCCATTTTATGCAAAAGTCTTTCCAACTATCACCTTTGTGAAACAAAAGCAATTATTACTGAATAATGTACAGTCAAAATAGAAAACTTTCCCTCCCTGCCCTTCATCCCAGCCCACACCCCAAAGGAAACCATTATTAACAGCCTCGTGTGGAACATTCCAGATGATGGTTAATGCCTATTTAACTTTTAAAATTACAATTTCATTTAGCAAATAATAGAGAAATGTATTGTTTTTTGAGAAAAAAAACATGAAACAGAACAAAATCTGCTTTGATGTTTACCCCCCACGTGGATCCACTCTGGTCACAGCCTGTGGGTTATGCCTGTTATCTCTTGCCCACCTTGCTCTACGTGTTTTTATTTGTACATATGTCTATTTCCACAGGAAACAAATAGCTGTACTCTATGTGTATGTGTTTTATATAAATGCTGATAGATCATACCTATTATTTGCAAGTCTCAGTCATGCTAAGTCTTGAAGATCCTTCTGTGTTGGACAAACACAGCTACCTCATTCTAAGCACAGAATGGTATTCCGCCACGTGAATATATCCCCATCGCTTTATCCTTTCCCTACTGATGGATATTTAGCTTGTTTCCAATGTTTTCTTTTGTCTCTTATAAAATTTTTTTCAATTTTGATCAAATTCATTCATGTTCATGGTATTAATAAGTCAAATTATATTACAAGGCTTATAGAAAAAATCAATAATGTCCCCTTTACCCGCTCCCATACACACACACATACATGGACCTCTGAGTCCTGCTCCTCTGAGAAATTAACTTGACACTCTATCAGCTATTTTTTCTGGTACTTACTTCCATATTTCCGAATAGATGCTTATATGTGATTTCTTAATTTATCAACCTTGAATGTGATCAACTACCTTCCTTATTGGAAGGTAGTCACATGACAATGTTCTGGTTAAATCAGCATTCCCTGTGTACGTCATTATGCTCATAGAACTATATTTTCCTGCCAATCAGTGGTTCTGAACTTCAACTGCGCATTGAATCACCCAGGGAGCTTTAAATAATCCTGAAGTCCAGCCTGCACCCTAGGCCTGTTAAGTCAGGCTAGCTGGGGTTGGGGCCCAGGTGTCAGGACTTGCTGAAGCTCCCCGAGTCATTCCAGTGTTCAGCCAAGAGTAAGAACCACTGTTGCTAAGCCACATATGATTACATTGTTTTCCTTATTTAATATCTCCCCCTGGGAAATTTTTACCCCTTTTTCACACCTGTTTAGTTTTCTGTCTCTATTACTAATTCTCCAACAGAAATGTAAAGCTTCTCTGAATGCTGTTGTCCAACACAACAGGCAATCTGTAAGTTCCATTCCCCCACAAGGACCCCCTGGAGGAGGGTCCTTCTAAGCACGACATGGTATTCCATTACGTGAATGTATCACAATGCATCTCGCTGTGGCAAGAGTGGATCCAGATGGGGGTTAAGGTCAAAGCAGATTTTGTTCTGTTTCATTTTTTATCCTCAAAGAAGATAAATTTCTGTATTATTTATAGCACTAAATTTTAATTTTAAAAATTAAATATGCATTAGCCAAAATCTGGAATCCCTGCCATCTTGCTCCACTTAGAAAGGTCAGCTGTCCATGTGGCCCACCCACAGCTCTCTCTCCTTCTTCTGTGTTGCTTTCCCTAGTCCCTGGATTCTCTGTCTTTCTCTTCTTTTTGCTGGAGCAGACCCTCTAGTAGCTTCCTGAGAAAGGGTGCATGGGAGTATATTTTTCGAGACCTTGAATGCCTAAAAGTGTTTTTATTCTACACTCAAATTTGATGGGCCGAGACTTTGGCTTGCTTTAGAATTCCAGATTTACAAATGATTTTTTTTAAGAATTTTCGAAGCCATTATGTTCTGGGTCCCAGTGTAGTTTTTGAGAAGTCCAATGCCATTCTCATTCCTGATCTTTTGTATAAAGCCTGTCTTATGTTTACGGAAGTTTTCAGGCTGTTCTCTTTAACTCATGTAGTCTGAAATTTTGTGATGATGTTCTCTGATACGGATCTATGTTATTCAATTGCTGGCCATTTGATGGTCCCTTTCAATCTGGAAAGTCACGTTCTTGAAAAATTTTTATGAATTATGCTTATGGCAAGTTCCTGTATTCCATTTTCTTTTTCTGAAATTCCTATTAGTTGTATGTTGGACCGCGTGTATTTTTTTCTTTTCTATTTTTGTCTTTCCAGCTTTCTGATTTTTTATTCTACTTTTTGAAGGATTTCTTTCACTTTTTCCTCCTCAACTTCCCATTGAATGTTTTATTCTGTTCTCATATGTTTCATTTAAAAGAACTCTGTCTTGTTTTCTGATCGCTTCTTGTAGCAGACACTGTTGGTGCCCTGCCTATAAATGCTTGGCATTTGTCCCTGCATTCTGCACAAGGCTGTGTGCTGCAAACATCTATGACTCTGCCCAAAGGCTGTTTTCTTCCAGGTGGCGTCTTTAGCCTGAGTATAGGACAAGCTGGAAGAAACAAAGGCCAATTCCTTTGGAAGCAGTTGGTGGGTCCCTGCCCATGGGTTGAGATGGGGCAAGTTCTATACCATCTTCCAGACTTCCCCAGCAAGATCAAGCTCCAACTGTCCACAATGGTAACTGGCTTGATTACACATTGTTCAGATAACACATTGGCTTCCCTTTTTCCCTGTCTCACTTCCCCAGTCCTCAACTAGTATTTTCTGGGATTACCTGCCAAAAATTACATGTATTGGAATCATTGTCTCAGAGTCTGCTTCTGAGGGAACCCAAACCAAGACACCTCCCATTTTTTAAAATAAAATCTTATTCTTGTCTTATGGATACAGTATCTCATTATTTCTCTAAGGATATTCATTATAGTGAGCTCTAAGTTTTTTCTTAAAGGCTTATTCTTGCTATTCTGTGAAGACTTAGCTTGGCCTATAATGCATACAGGTTAATTTTCCAGGTTTTCTCTGGTGATAACTCTCTAGTCTCCTGCTGTGGGATGATATGTGCCTGGCTGGCAGCATCCTTAGAGCCCAGTGGTGGGAGGGGCTAGGGTTCATACAGCTTTTCCCATGTCATCTCTGTTTTTAGTGTGATGCCTTTCCCTGCCTCCTGCCATGCCTAGTGTCCTTAGGTCCCATTTTGCTAGAGAACAAACTTCTGCCACGATCAGGAAACGGTAGTTGCCTGGCTGTACCAGATTTGAAAGGGTTCCCAGGTGGCCGTTCCAGTTATAACTGCTATGTAAAAAATCACCCCAAACTAATCAAAACTCATTTTTATTATCTCTCCCAGTTTCTGCAACTGAAAAATTTGGGAATAGCTCAGCTGGGTGGTTCTAGCTTGGGATCGCTCATGCTGTTGTAGCCAGACAAGGATTGAAGCTGGATTACCAGGGAGCTGGCCATCCATCTCTCTCTGTCTCTCTCTCTCTCTGCAGTCTCAGGGCCTCTCCATGTAGTTTCTCCATATGGGCTACTTGGAGCTTCCTCACAGTATGGCAGTCTCAGAGCAAACTACCTAAATGGAGGTTCATGGTTGCGGTACAAGGGTTCCGGACTTGGAAATTATGCAGTGCCACTTCCCCTGAATTCTGTTGTTACAATAGAGTCACTTGGATTGAGTTTGCCTCAATTCAAGGGGAGGGGATATAGACTCCATTTCCCAGTAGGCTAATGGGCAGCCTGGCTGCTTGTTGGCCCACCCCCCAGCCCCCATGGCCATTTTCAGCTTCTTTAAATTCACCTGCTTTCCACCTTCCAAAAATTTGTTAACATCTTTCATCTGCTATTGTCCCCTCTCCAGTTCTTTTTGGTTCTTTTGTGGGTTTATACCTTTTTAGTTCATTTACTCTGATTTTGGTTGGGCTTTTGGGAGGGTTCAGACGAAAATGAATGCCCTTGATCTATTATTTTAACTGATGGTGCCATGTTTTCAATTTTCTTTCTGATATAAATCGCTGTAATGAAACCTCATTGGGCACATAAGCGAGTGTCCATACCCCTTTGCACAGTGAACTTTTACAAAAATGGGCCATGCTATACATCTCATTGGGAAATCTGTTGTTTTTTCTCTTAGTATATTCTGGACATCTTTCAATGTCAGCATGTGTAGATCTACCTTATTCTTTACAATATCTGTATAATGTTCCACAGTAGGGAAAGAAATTCTATTTCAGATGAGAGAAAAGGAAAAAAAACAAGTACCTGTTTGTCACTCCTTATCTGCCAGTGGGGAGGAGATGACAGCAGGGGAGTGTGTCAAAGTCAGGAAGAGGGTTTGGTGATTGGGGATGGCGTGTACGTAGCTTTAACCATATCCTTGTCTCTGTGTTTATATAATTATAATCACACACTCGGATTCTTCTTTTTTTCCCTTTGGCTTTTTTCCTATAAACTGTGAGTTTTCAACTTTGGCACTGTTGACATTTTGGACCAAATCATTCTTTGTGGCGGGGACTGTTCTGTGCATTGTAGGATGCTGGGCGGCACCCGGGACCTCCACTACGAGATCTGTAGCAGCCTCCCCCGAGTCTGTGACAAGCAAAAATGTCTCCTGTCATTGCCCGGTGTCTCCTGGGGGACGAAGTCACTGCCAGTTGAAAAACCACTGCTATAAACTAATCTAAAGACCTCTTAGCAACTTCTAACCCAGTTGGTGAAAACCCAGCTTCGTTAGTTTCTGTTCCAGCTAGTTCTTTATGATTTTTCTAGAGGAGGACACAGTTTCCCAGCACTCTGTTCCCCTGTGTGTCCAGACAGGGGGTGAATTTCCCTTAACTTACTCTCAGATTTTTTTTTTCCTGCCAAGTTTATTTGCTGGCTTTCTTTCAAAGAACTTTGAGAAACTCAAATGTAATACATATTTACTGTTGAAAATTGGAAAATACAGAAAAGCTCAGGGAAGAAAATTTAAAATTTCCCTTCAAACCATGTAACCACTGATAACATAATTTTGGTGATTATTCTTATAGCCTTTAGTATTTTTCTTTTTCTTCCTCTGTGTAGAATTTATGTATGTATGTATATATACATACGTGTGTCTGTATAAAATTTTAAGGAAAACCCCTCTTTTTCAGATCATAACATTGCTCTTTTTCAGATCAGAACTTTGTATTTTTCCCCTTGCTTTAAGCACCCAGGCCTTTGCAATTGCTCCTTATTTATGCATCCGCCTTATAGCTCAAGTTCTGACGTCTATGCTGATTAAGGTCATTATTTCTTGGTATCATTTTTGAAATACAGCAAGTGAGCCCTGTTCTCTGTCAAAGTATAGCTTTAAGAACATTAAAAACATAACTCTCATAAAAGTGAGCATGCATCCAAGATATGTTTCGCTTGATAATGAGGGACCCGGCAGGGTGGTAAAAATGGTACAAAGGAGAATTAGAGGAAAAGGGGTCACACAGTCCATCAGGAAAGGCGTACTAAAATCAGTTTGCTAGGTTAGAGACAAAGCTGATTAATATCTTACAGGGCAATAAAACTGTAACCTTTGGGGTTATCTTTTCTCCCAGACAAAAATCCTTTGTATCTCTACCAAACCAAATTCTACAAGTTAGCATACAACTTTATAGAATCTGGGCCCCTATCAACAGTGAAGTTCAAGTCAAACGAAGGTGCATCCCCCAGATGGTGAAACAGTCCAGGGGTGGTCTGTTAGTGCCCCAGCGTGCATTGAAGGGACTAGCAGTCTTCTTTTTGCCTTATTTGCCAAGTTTGGAATAATTATTCTTAATATCCCCATTCTTTCCCTTTAGTTCCCCAAGCAAATTCTGCACAGTATTTCCCTAAGGGAAAGTGGACAGGATTTTTGTACTTCCTTGTCATCTCTCATCTTCCTCTCCTCTACTCACTCTCCAAGAAGGTGAGACCAGTCCCCAGGGACCAGGATATTTCCAATTAGTTATTGCACCTGGTTTCCTCTTCCCTTTGGCCTGCCTTCCTTCTTTCCTTCCTTTCTTCCCTCCCTCTCTTCCTCCCTCACTACCTTTCTTTCTTCCTTCTTCCCTTCTTACTTGCTTTCATTTTTAAAAATATATAACTTCTATCGAGATATAATTCATATATATATGCTCATTTAAAGTGCGCAATTCAGTGGTTTTTAGTATATTTACAGAGTTGTAAATGTTTTAGGTCATTTTCATCACCCTAAACGGAAACCTGATACCCATTAGTGGTCGGTCCCTGTTTCCACCCAGCCCCTGGCAACTGGTGATCTCTATGGATTTGCCTATCATCTCTGTGGATTTGCCTATTCTGGAAATTTTCGATAGATGGAATCGTACAATATGTGGGTCTTTTGTGTCTGGTTTCTTTCACTTAATGTAATGTGTTCAAGGTTCATGTTGTAGCATGTATCAACACTTCCTTCCTTTTTATTGCCAAATAATACTCCATTGGATACATAGCATATTATGTGTCCATTAGTCACTTGATGAACATATGAGTGGTTTGCACTTTTTGGCTATTATGAGAAATGTTGCTATAAACATTCGTTATAAGTTTTTCTGGGGACGTATATTTTAATTTCTCTTGGGTATATATCTTGGAGTGGAATTTGTGCGACATATGGTAGCTCTATGTTTAACCTTTCTAGGAGCTGTCTAGCTGTTTCCCAAAGTGGCTGCACCATTTTACATTGCCACTAGCAGTGTATGAGGGTTCTAATTTCCCCACGTCCTTGTCCACACTTGTTATTATCTGTCTTTTTTATTATAGCCATCCTAGTGGGTTAGAAGTAGTATCTCACTGTGGTTTTGTGGCCTTGCTTCTTAAACCACTCTTGCACAGAAACCGATTTTGCACCCAATCTGAGGCGCCCAGAGTCATGGCATTAGGTTGTAAGTTTCTATTAGTGGGTTGAGTCTGATCAATGAGTGAAGTCTGCCCTGCTGAGGCATCCAACAGATGGTGGCACCCAAAGGGGCAGGGCAGCTAGACTAAGCCCCTTGCCCACCTTGGGTGGTGATCTTTTGGCCACACTGGGATCAGGTTCCTGCAGTAAACAGAGGCAGTAAACACCAAGGATTGTCTTGTGAAGCAGAATAGAGAGACAAGAATGCAGCCCGGCCCTGTGTCGGGCCCCTTCAGGGAGGTCCCAGATCTCTGTAAGGTGTCATTTGAGGGTTGCCCAGAGCAAAATGACCTCCTTCACCACCCTGTCATACTATCAGAGATTCTACCACATTCCCAGAAGTAGGTAAATGAGTTGCCACCTTTTAAAAAAATGTAAATCCTTCTGGGAGGGGCAGGCATCTTGCAAGAAGTCAATACCTTATTGTGAATTAGCTTATCAGATGCCAGACCCACACCCTGCAGGGACAGGCCTCAGAGGAAGTGGGAGTTTTGACTCATTGGGAAGGGTGGGGGCGGGATATGAGGGAGCTCTGGTTGAAAAGGGGGGGCTCTGCTCAAGGGGTAACATTCCAGGACGCCAGGATGGGGCTAGAATTTGGTCAATAGGGATAAGGGAAAGTTTTCATCTTCATTCATCAATAGACAAACAGTGGAAATGATGTAGTTTATTATATGCCACACGTTGTGCTGAGCGCTTTGCGGACAGTTTTCTATTTTATTTATTGCTTTAATAAACACTTATATAGCACCATGTGCCAACCACCTATCTCTCAAACTTCACATTCCACTTCCTGTTGGCTTCCCCTAAAAAAAGATTCCCGAATCTGAGCATTTCTCACCACCTTCCCAACCTTCCTCCTCACTTTCCTAGTTTCCTGCAGGTCTTCCCTCTGGTCTCCCAGCTTCCGCATTTGCAGTAAGAGCAATCCTTTGTAGAGCGATGTCTCTCTTGTATCCACAATGCTCCAGTGGCTTCCTATCTCGGTCGCTACCGAAACCGAAGTCCTTACGAAGGTCTGTAAGTTGCTACCTGGCTGGCATGATTGGCCTACTGGCTCAGCCACAGAACTCCCACTGTCCTCAGACACACCAGCACGCTCCTGCTCAGGGCCATTGCAACTACGGCCGTGTTCTGCCTAGAACCCTCTTCCCCCAGCATCTGCCTGGCTGATGCCCTCGCTTCCTTCAAATCTCAGCTTAAATGCCACCTCCTCTGAGAGGCCTTTCTTCATACTCCCTCCTCCATCTAAAAGAGCCCTGCATTGCCAGCTTACTCAAAAGGGTTATAAATATAGAAAGGGAGAAAACTGGAATGAATTCTCTGGTGTTAGATCAAAATTGGAGATAGGGAATGGACTCATGGTTCTCAATACACATAGATAAATACAGAAATAAACAAAGATAAGCCGGGTGTGGTGGCTCATGCCTGTAATCCTAGCACTCTGGGAGGCCAAGGAAAGTGGATTGTTTGAGCTCAGGAGTTCGATACCAGCCTGAGCAAGAGCGAGACCCCCATCTCTACTAAAAAAATAGAAAGAAATTAGCTGGACGACTAAAAATATATATAAGAAAAAATTAGCCAGGCATGGTGGCACATGCCTGTAGTCCCAGCTACTCGGGAGGCTGAGGCAGGAGGATCGCTTGAGCCCAGGAGTTTGAGGTTGCTGTGAGCTAGGCTGACGCCACGGCACTCTAGCTGGGGCAATAGAGTGAGACTCTGTCTCAAAAAAAAAAAAAAAGAAAGAAAGAAACAAAGATATAAATTGGGGGTGTCTGTGTGCATGTGTGTATCTACACACATACATACCTACATTCTGTAGTTCAGGCCACTTAAGAGGGCCTAGGAGTGGCAATAGTCTCATTACAATGAGTACACTCATGCCCAGATCTTGGCTTCTAAACACTGTTCTCCACTAAAAGGAATTAGGACTTTTTGGAGCAATGGTCGATTCCACGGGTGGGGCAGGAAAAGTACAAGATAAGCCTGGAGTATCTTTCGTGCCAAAAAATAAGAAAGGGCTCAAAGGATGATGGGACATGTCAAAGGATTCGGGAGCCAGTTGGAAGGGGCTCCCCCTGGCCAAATAAGGGGCAATTTGAGCATCAAAATAATTTGAGCATCATGATAGTAACTCATTGTAACTCATTGAATAAAATAGGATCCATGAGTCCATAATAATATAAATAAGTAGAAATTTAGATGAGAACCAGGATAATTATTTAATACATAGTTCTCAAAATACCTCACCTCAAAGTACGTATTCATTAAAAAGATTTAAAAAGTAACTATACAGTGGAGAAATCTGGCAGACACCACCTTGATTATCAACTGATTGAAGTTAATATCTCCATCAATGTGACAAAGAAAATTGTATGCCACCTGGTAGGATACAGTAAGTACACAGCTTTATTTCTGTAATATTTCTGCCAAAGATACAAATCTGAATCAAATGATGGAGAAACATCAGATAACCCCAAATTGAGGAATATTCCACAAAATAACTAGCCTACAACCTACAAAAAAACACTGAGGATCTGTTGTAAACTGAATGAGGTTGAAGAAACATGACAACTAAATGCTGCATGTGGTTCTGGAGTGGATCTTTTGTTCTAAAGGACATTATTGGGGCCAGTGGCAAGATTCGAATGGAGTCTCAGGATTGGATAGTCATAATGCATAGATGCTTGACTGAAAGATGGTTCCGGCAATGCACTGATGTCTAATGTGGTTGCAAAAAATGCCACCTTCTCCCAACCGTCTTTCTCCACTGTTTGTCTCTTCCACTTTCTCAATGGAGGAATCGGTCATCACCTTAGGCATGTGTGGAGTTTCAACCTTCTTGGGCTTAACAGTGCTTTCTAGGGTTGGCAGATCATTCATGGGCACTTCTGTTACACTCTGTGCTCTTGTGGGCATCAGAGCTGGCATAGGGTCCATCATTAATATCTGGTCTTTCCATGTCATCTTCCAGTCAAATGTGAAGACTTCTGCAAGCATCCAGAATGGCGTGCTTCCTAAAACAAAAAGTAGAGCTTGCGTTTGCAACATCTAACGTTTTTCTTCAGGGTAGAGCAGCTAGTGTCTACTGGGGAAAATAAAACGCCATCAAATCTCAGGTCAGAGCGAGGGCTGCAATACAGGAGAAAAAGCAAAACTTGAGGATTCCTCCAGATTCTTTTGCCTACAACAATCAGAGCAGATGGCCTTTCTGGACAGAAAACTTTCTTGCTTCAAAATAACACCAACTGTCCCGTGACAAGCAGATATCTGTGATTTCCACTGGTGACAAAGTTACAGGTACTGTGAATACTGCCATGTTTTGTTTTGTTTTTTACTACGTCCATAATGGGAGGAAATGCTAAACTTTATTTAGAGGTTAGTGAATAACGATGTAATTTTCTTTGACCAAGTTTCTGAACCCACTGAGCTCTAGCCACTGACCCAGGTTAAGGACCCCTGGGTTAGCATGTGGTGAGTCTGAAAGCCCAGAGATCACAGTGATATGCCTAAGGGATTTATATGCAAATGTACCCAAGGGGATTGCAGCCAATTGGACCCTAATCCACATGTTTTATTCACCTGTCTGGAACCTCAAAGATACCCAAAGATGAGAGTCCTGCATTCTGTTAAATTAAACAAAATTTGGCCTGCGGATGCTCCATACTTAAGTCTTTATGTAACAAAATGCAACCTACCTTAGCTGGTGAAAGCCTAACTTACGAGTATTCTTTTGTAACAAAGAGCTGGGTCTCAGGTGATCACAGCAGCCAAGCTCCAGTCAATCCCAGGCAGCCAACTGATCAGACCATGTTCAAAGAAAGCAAACGCCAAGCTGTAACCAATTGAACTGTCTTTGAACCTCACTTTCATTCTGCCCATAAATGCTGCCTGACCACCTCCCAAGCCAGAGATCTCTGAACCTGATCTGGTTCTGAGGGCTACCCAATACCAGAATCATTCTTTCCTCAGTTAAACTGTGCTAAATTTAATTGTCTAAAGTTTTTCTTTTAACAATTCCCTGTGTGGGCGTAGTGGCTCACGCCTATAATCCCAGTACTTTGGGAGGATGAGACAGGAGGATCTCTTGAGGTCAGGAGTTCTAGACCAGCTTGAGACACAGAGTGAAACCCTGTCGCCAAAAAAAAGAAAAAAAAAAGAAAACAATTCCCTATGGACTCCTTGGATTACAGAGAAAACTCAAGACCCCAATTCCTTACACGCTACCTCTTCCCAACTGGTGAAAAGCCTCCTTTCACACTCAAGTTGCTAGGGAGAGGGACAGACTAATCAACAGCCCAACACGACCCATTTTTTTCCTGATTATAAAAGCAAAATCTTATGATTCTGAGACCCCAAATCATTTAATCTACTTCCCTCCTGTTCTTTTCCTGTGTATTTGTTACATACCTGAGATCTTACCTACTAAATATATGTGTACTCTTTAGTATCCTGCTTTGAAACAAAGCAAAGCAAAACGAAAGAATATAGGTTGCATCATATGTTGTGCATAGAAAAAGGTGTGGAAGGATACACACCAAACTATGGGAATGTGGAAGGCAGAGAAGGACGTTTCACTTTTTACCTCACTGACCCTTGAATTTCTCAAAAAATGTTTATTAAAGAAAAAATTATTCATGATACTTGTTAAGGATGGTAAGGCAAAATTTTTTCAAAGGGGGCCATGGTAATAGGTATAGGAACCACTGAAACAGAGTCTTGCAGTGAGGGAGTGAGATTGAACTCAGCTCCTACTCCAACAAGAACAAGTGGGGACGTATAACTAAGGAGTAGGGTGGAGATCAGTGGACAGCAAATTACTAAGAGGAAACATTAAGGGTACGGGGTTTCTGGCTAAACTGACTTGATAGAACTTTTACTGAAGGCAGCCCAGTGTGATAGGATACTGAGGGCAGTCAGATATCAAGGGTAAGAGGAAGTTTTGCTAACCTGACTTAGCAGGATTCTTGCTCAAATTAGATTCAACGAGGACAGAGATGGAAGTCCAAGGTCAAGCTTATCAGAAAGGACTCAGGATGGTCGAGCCAGACCGTGAGTCGGGGGGGCCCCCCCGGAGGGAGGCTAGGGCCACTCTGGGGCCCGAATGAGGGCTTCAGGCCCCGGGCTGATGGCAGGCACGGTGGGGCGGGAAATAGGAACTCCTTGAGGGAATGGATTCGGAGGGCTGTTGGCTAAGTCGTCCATATTGCTAGGCTGGTGGGTTTCTGGGTAGCAAGGTGTTAAGAGTCCATTTACTATGTTCATTTGCCAAGTTACCAATGTTTCTCACACCTTGGTTGCTAAGGACCCTCGTTGCTAAGAACATAGGTTGCCGCGGTCTGGGTTGCTTAAGGGTACCTGGTTGTTATGGCAACTGTGGCATGCTAGAGGACCCCTGATGTCCCCTCCTATCTCTTGCCCCTAGGTCCTGTGCCTCTCTTAAACCTACCACTTCCAGTGCACCTCCTCTCCCAAACCCGCCTCCGAGCAGAGGTACCTCTTCTGTCTCCCTTTCTAAACTTCCCTGTGCCTTGTAAACCTACCCCTCCCTGAGCACGCACTCACACTCTGCTGTGTCCATCCCAACTCTCCCTAAGTCGTCCTTCATGCCCTGTATTCCCTACTCTCTCCTCCCTCTCCTCCTAAAGCTTCCCTCCCCAGCCTCTCTGCCCCTCCTGGCAGCGCTTTCCCCTCTAGTAAGATCTGCTTTTCTGCATCCCCTCCCTCCCTTTACCACCCAGACCCCAGTGAATAAAAAAAAAAAAAAAAGAAAAGAAAGGACTCAGGAGCCTGACTAAAGGTTTGGTCCAAGAATACAGCCTTTGTTATTAACTATATACTACCGTATGAGTTTTGTATTGCTGCTGTAACATATTACCACAAATTTCGCAGCTTAAAAAAAACACAAATTTATTTGAAATGGGTCTCATTGGACTAAAACAAAGGCATTCTCAGGGCTGCATTACTTCTGGATGCTCTAGGGGAGATTCAATTTCCTTATATTTTCCAGCTTCTCGAAGCTGCCCACATTCCTTGGTTTGTGGCTCCCTTCCAGCTTCAAAGCCAGCAATCACATCATTCTGACCACTGCTGCCATCAACACATCTACTTCTTTGACTGTCCTCCCTCCTTCTTTCACTTATAGGGATCTCTGTGATTACATTGAATCCACCTGGGTGATCCAGAATGATTTCCGCATCTTAAAATCCTCAATGCCAATCACATCTGCAAAGTCTCTTTGTCCACGTAAGGTAACATATTTACAGGTTATGAAAAACAGAAAGTACATATCTTTGAGGTGGGAGGAGGGACATTATTCTGCTTTCCACAATCACTTGTGCAACTCAAAAAAAAAATTTCAAAAAACCTTATGTCATAAAATTTTTCTCATCACTAAAAGTCCTCATTATTATAATTCTTCATAATGCCTAATTTTTCACTATAGGGATGTATTACTATTTAACTGGTCCTCCAGTTTACAATATTAATATTTAGGTGGTTGTATATTTTCATGATTAAAGATGATGGTTTTCATGACAAACATCCTTGGGCCTTTTGGGGGAGGTGTTGAATCAGAAAGGGGTTAAGGAAATGAATGGACTTGGTAGTCGGAAAGACCTGAGTTCAAATCTAGCCTCTGCCTCAAGTGATCCTCGTCACTGGAGTCTTGATTTCCTCCTCTGCAAAGAGGGGATCCTTACAAAAGCTTCAACCCTGTAACTTTTTTTTGTATTTTTTAATTGATATATCATGGTACATATTTTAGGGGTATATGTGATATTTTGATACATGCATATTATGTGTGTAATGATCAAATCAGGGTAATTAGGATATCCATCACTTCAAATCACAGATTTTTTAAATTGTTACATTGAAATATAACTCACATATCATACAATCCACCCACGTAAAGTGTAAAGCCAAGGATTTTTAGCTTTGTAGGGTTTTTGCAGGATTCAATGATGTGGAAAACATAAATTGTCATCCCTATTAATAATTCTTTGTTTATAATTTTCATTATTTTCTTTTTTTTCTTTTTTTTTATTTCAGCATATTATGGGGCTACAGATGTTTAGGTTACGTATGTTGCCCTTGCCTCCCCCCAAGTCCGAGTTTCAAGTGTGTCCATCCCTCGGATGTTGTGCATCGCACTCTTTGTGTATGCATATACCTGTCCCCTAATTTTCATTATTTTCTTAAGCTAGGTTCCTAAGAAGCAGCAATACATGATAAAAACCTGTAAACCTCTCAAACGTTTTGAAAATGGACCTTCTGAAGGTAGAAGGTGGTCTTCAGAGGGAGTTAAAAATGTGTTTGGTTTTGGTTTTGGGAGGTTTGGGGTATTTGGATAGAATTTGGGGGTGCAGGAGTTGGTTTGAAAGTGTTATTTGACACACTATGTCCTCTTTCATTCTCCCTTGTACAACTCTGAATTATACTCACCCCCAAACTGCATGCACAGAGTAATTCGGAGGAGTCAATTCTAGTTCGCTGAATCTCCCTGCCCTGTCACCCACCCCTGCAGAGCTACCAGCCTGCTTCTCTTCATGCCCAAGTAAGACTCCTTCAGTGAGGGCTGCATGGGTACCATCCCCAATTGCCCATCTTTACTCAAGCCAAGCCAGCTTCATGGAGAGCCCCAGGAAAGGGGTCTCTGCCAATTCTGTGGGGTGCCCAACGCACCTACCAACAAACTATAAACACATATTCCATTTGGCCATGGGAGGATTGACTACAAAGTTTCAGGGCTGAGTTAGTGAAGTGTCAGCCAAATCCAGGAGTGTGTTGCACCAGAGTGGTGTGTGGGTGAATCCTCAGGCATCCTGCAGGTGTGGGAGCAGGTTACGTGAGATGGGTGTGGGTTGGGTGGTGAGGGATGAGTGGAAGGTGCAGGCAGGGTGGGTGGAGTCAGAGGTGGGTGAGAGTGGAGGTGAGGAATGGGGCCGCAGCTGAGGTTGGACACAGTAGTTAGACCAGTGGTTCGTAATCATTTTTGGGTCATAGCCTCCTTTGGGAATCTGATGCATGCTAAGGAAAGAATGTACGCACACACACACACACACACACACACACACACACACATACACACACACACAAATTTTGCACATAGTGCCAGGGGATCCTGGAACCCAGGAAGCTCATCCAAGGGCTCAGGATTAAGAATCTCTGGTCTGGATTAGTTCATAGGGACTTGTCAGAAACAAATCCTAAAGGTGCATTAAGAGCCCAAGAATGTTTATGTCTTTAGTGCGAAAGAGATTTAGGGAGGTTTGGCAGTTTGGGAATTAAATTCCAAGTCCACTAATTCCACAAAGGTTTCTTTTCTTCCAGTTTTCATTTTGAACATTTTCAAATCTACCAAAAAGTTGCAAACTTACATACTGTTCAACTACATTCACTAATTGTCAAAATTTAACCCCAATTGCTCCAATCCCCAATGCCCCATGTGTGCTAATGCTCTTAGGGACACGTTTTTCCAGAGAAAAAGTTGCAGATATTATGATACTTCATCCCTAAATACCTGGCATGTAACTCCTAAAATCAAAGGATTCTCTTTCATAACCACGACACCATCATCGCACTCATTAAATTTAACACTGATACAATACCACGATGTAATATACACCCTATATTCAAATTTCTCCAGTGGTGTCCTTCTATGAGCTGTGTTCGTTCTCCCTCCCTCCCTCCTTTCCTTCCTACCTTTTTAAAATCCAGACTCTAATTCAGAATCCTACACTTCATTTAGTTATGTCTCTCAGTCTTCTCTGATCAACAACACTACTCCAGGGTTTGGTTTTGTTTCTCTTGTGATATTGATATTTTTGAAGAGTCCAAGCTAGCTGTTTTGCAGAATGTCCCCCAGTTTGGATTTGTCTAATGGCGCCCTTGTGATTATATTCAGGTTGAACATTCTTGGCAGGAGTACTACATGGGGGATGTGTCCCTTCTCAGCGCGTCGCATCAGAGGGTCAGTTGCTTCCTTACTGACGATAAGATTGATCCATGATTAAGGTGGTGAAGTCCAGGTTCCCCTTTGTAACCCATAAGTCTTCTGTGGGGTAACACTGTATTATTCATTGGAGGCCCCCAACTATAGCCAGTGCGGGGTGAGCTGGTGGTGAGCACCCAGTTCCAGTCCTTGCTGTCATACTGTTTTTACAGGGGAGGAAAACAAATAATGACAAGATATGCAGTTTTATGAAGGATGTGGATAGGGTGCTGAGTTAGAGAAGTATTAACTCTAGATAAAGTGATCTTTAAGGTGAGACTTGAAGAGGAAAAAGGAGTCAGCAGTGGGAAGGTGGGAGTGGAGGTGGTGGAGGCGGCCCCTGGCCAAGCGTGGAAGATGGAAGGAGATGAAAGATGGGTGTGAGGTGGTCTCAGGGAGCGAAAAGTGATAGGAAAAAGGCCCTGGATCTGGGGATAATAATATTAAACACTTAGTATCTTAATACTGAACACAGTTCTAAGCGTTTTCCATGGTTTACCTTGTGTAATTCTCCCTGCAGCCCTGTGAAGTGGGTGCCAGTGCTCGTTTTATGCTGTAAAATCTGTAGCACAGAGAGGTCGAGTAATTGCCCGAGGTCACACAGCCTGTAAGTAGCAGGTCCCGGTAGATCTAATTCCACAGTCTGTGCTCTTAGCTCTATCAAGGCGGAAGGAGCGAGGTCTCATTTAGAAAACAATGTGAGAAAGGACTGCAGTCAGAGCAACCTGGACTGGGTGAAGAGGTTCTGTTGATAAAGGATGTGGGATGGGAAAGCAAGACAGAAGAAAGGCCCAGAAGATCAAAGAGTTTCAGGCCTAGAAGACAGCATCATAAGACAGGCCAGCTTGGTTGTCTGCCCTCCAGCCCATCCCCAACCCCCTAGCCTGTCCCTTCTCCTGCTCTCTCTCTTCCCAAACAGAAACAAGATATTTACAGAGTTTCAAAGTATCTCCCCACAAATTATTTATTAATTACAAAGGGAAAAAATTATAACTTTACAGTGGCACAACCTGCCAGTCTCCAGTTTAACCAAGTGACCAAAGTGGACAATCAGAGAGGGTTCTCAGGGAAGGCTCTGGAAGAGAACTTGGGGGAAAGTGCAGGAGAAGGGATTTGTGAGGAGGCTCTGGATGAAGACAGAGTGGGAAGACATGGGGGTTGAGGAGTCTATGGGGACAGGGCAGGGTCCAGAGGCAGAAGAGGGGGTGTCTCTGAGAGGGAGAGAGAAAACTTGAGGTGGAGGAGGTTTGAGGTTCACAGCGAGTCGTTGGGAAGAGGCGTGATGGCAACAATTCGGGTGATGAGAGGGTCAGAACAGGGTCAGTATGGGAGGTGCCAGGGTGGTGGCCAGAGGTGAAGGGGTCGGGATAGGCGTGTCCAGGACAGTCAGAAAGGGTCGGGATAGGAGGGGCAAGGCTCTAGGGCAACAAGGCCCGGTGGTGAGCGGAGGATGAGAGTTGGACCGCGGGGCGGGGCGGGGCGGCGGAAGACCGGGGGCGG
>NW_012148308.1:518620-545575 GCF_000956105.1 Propithecus coquereli | reverse complement strand
CCCCGCGGGCCCGGCCTGGCGCGGCCGCCCGCCGCCACACTCCTCCTCCTCCTCCAGCGCCCCGCGGCCGGCTGCCTCCTCCGCCCGCCACCCCGCGCCCCCTGCCGCGCCGCCGCCGCCACCCTCTGCGTCCCGCGCCGCCCCCCGGTCCTGCCCGCCATGCCCGGCCCGGCCGCGGGCAGCAGGGCCCGGGTCTACGCTGAGGTGAACAGCCTGAGGAGCCGCGAGTACTGGGACTATGAGGCTCACGTCCCGAGCTGGGGGTAAAGCCGCCGCCGAGCCCGCTAACCCCTTCCCCCGCTAGGCCACCCCCCTCAAACCGCGTTCGGCCCGGGGTGATCTGTCTCCCCGCTGGCTCCTCAGCTGGGCCGGCGCTTCCATGGGTCTGCGATGGGAGGCAGAGTCCCCCATCTCGCACGTGTCCTCGTTTTCCTCTCCTCACCCCACCCCCGGTATCGTCCCTTTCTCCCTGCTTTGCGCACCCTTTTCCCCCTCGCAAGAAATGCTTTCGTAGTGGGGGAGAAGTGTAGTGTCCAGAAATCAAAGCCTGGTGGAAGTGAGGGAGAGCAGCCTTTCCGCTTTATACTTTGGGGTTTTTATTGGGGTGGGAAGTCAGCAGCTGTCCTCTTCAGCTATTAAAATTCTCTGCCTTTTTAGTTTTCTGAAATGAGGCTAGGTGGGAGGACATTTCTTAAAGACGTCCAGATTCTCCAAGCGGGCACCGTCTACCTTCAGGGTGTGAAACAGGAAGCAGGTGTTGTGGAGCCATGGGGCAGAGGGGGTATCCTCTGGGCCTCCAGAATGGATGCTTTGCTTGCCCCTCTAGGTTGGCTCAGAGGGTTGCTTTCCTACCCCGTTTCCGCACGTTATGAGGGACCAATTAGGTTAGGAGCTCTGCAGAGTGAAGGGAGCCAAGTTTATGTTGTAGCTTTCATTTAGGGAATGAGTTGTGGCTGATGTATAAACACTTCCAAGTGTTTGATTAATGGAAGTGGCTGAATGGAGTGTACAGTGGGCATAGGCTTGGTTAATCCCAAATCCTGGCATTTATGTGTGTTTCTTACCTTTCACAGTAATCAAGATGATTACCAACTGGTTCGAAAACTTGGTCGAGGAAAATATAGTGAAGTATTTGAGGCCATTAACATCACCAACAATGAGAGAGTGGTTGTAAAAATACTCAAGGTGAGTGTCCTATGAGTGGTATGTAACATTTTTCCTCCCCACAGGTCAAAAGGATATAAGCCACAGTATAGAAAGAGCAGTCAGTGCAAGCTCACGTTATGTATCTTCTGTCTGATGTTAATCCATTACTGCTCACACCCCATTTCCTGTGAACTTTCAAGAAAATACAGACTGATCTCAAATCTAAGCATCATAGTTCAGGAACGCCCTTGTTCTAAATTGCAAATTATGGGCAACCAAAGCAAAAATTCCAAAAGGGCTCCATTTGTTACAAAATAAATAGGTATTCAAAAGAAAGAAAAGCCTTTTCATGGAGATTCCATCAATTTAAGGGCTCCTTGAGCACTATGGTTGTTAGTCTTGGGGCTCTAAGTTCCTCCAGAAAGAAAGTTGGGAAAAATTGGAGCAATTTCAGAGATGAGTTTGAAGCCCAAGTGGAGGGAAACTCCTCAGTGGATAATCAGTTGTTCGCCTTGGGCTATAAAGTTTCAGGTGGGATAGATACAGTGAGCCATCAGTGACGGGAAGCCTAGTCGGGGAGCCAGTGAGCCGTTGTTGCTTATCAGCTAGTAAAAGTGAAATTTGGAACAGTAAAAGGGTACACTTATGATCACTAAAATAATAATTGGAACAAAACTGTCTTAATATCTGGTTTAGCAATCTCAGTTTGATAATGATGCCTTTTGTTATCTCTTGGATGAAGACATGATTTTAATGAGCATGAAGAATTGGCTAAATTTTCCTTCAGGTAACAGACTGTAGCTTTAAGGTTTTATAGGATATGCTGAAAAGTAATTCTTAGAATCTCTGATGGGTCCTCATTATTGCCGGATCATTTAACACGTGTACATGTCATTTAGTGAAAGATCGAGAAGACTTAGAATGATAAAAGCACTTTTACATGTGCATGATTTCCAGTGTGGCTATTTTGCAAAGGTTCTGTGGAATAAGAGTAAGACTGTGGGATTGAAAAGCTGTTTTTGTGTGTTGGGGCAGCTGTGTAGGTAAATCCCAGTTTAATTTGAGGGGTCAGGCTTACACTTTCTGGTAATCACCTTTCAGGAAAATAGTTAACTCCATCATTCAGTACCATCCTAGCCTAGTGAAAGAGCAGAATTGCAGTAAAGAGAAATAGGCAAAGTTATTTGTGCTGTCAAACACTAGGGATAAGAAGTGAGGAAATGATGTTGCAGATAAAGAGTTTGACTCCCCTCTTCCCTAAATAGTTGCACCTATGATGTCACAAGGTCTTTTTTTTTTTTTAAACAAGCATAAATGTTTAAAGAAATGTTCCTTTCATAGAAGTTACCTGGGGAAGCCATACATTTTCTCCATGTACGTAACCATAAATGTTTTTAATATAAGCTGCTTGAAATCTTTCTAAGAAGTGAGCAAGGCATAAATTGAAATTAGGAATATCCACATTCCACTGCTGTGCATTCAGAAGAATGAATTGCTGACTCTAAAGCAATTCCAGAAAAATATCCAAACTTTTGTGCAACGGCAGCATTTTTAGGATAAGTATGCGATTTCCTGTGGTATCTTTTTTAGAAGGAACAGCATTCAGGTGTGTGTATAAATACCATTGTGGTCATTCAGGAAAGCATCACACTGTTCTTTAGTCATCCTTGTAAAGAACTTAGTAGGGTCAGTTGCTGGATAGTTCTCTCCTGCTCTAAAGATTCTCAGTATATGTTAGGGAACCCAGTAAGGAAGCTGCTGTAGGTTATTTTTACAAAATAGGAGACCGCCGCAACAAAGAAACTTATCTGACATCATTATGTTGAAATGACCCTTAGTCAGAACTCCTGTTTCCTATTTCTTCATGTTTCTTACTGCTCATTTTAACATTGGATTGTAGGATCCTAACGTTGAGCACAGAAACAAGTTCCAGTATTCTGAAGTAACACTTGGGGGCCCCTTGATACTCTAGTTAGCAAAATGTTTCTTGTTTCATTTCAACATGATTTCTTTTCATGGTGCAGCCTGAATCGCCTTGTTTCCACTGATGAAAACTGTATTCACTTCTTAATGTTTTTCAAAGCCCTGTGGCATTTCTGTTCAGATTTTATTATCTCAAGGATGGGGTAAGAAACCATTAATGGTATTGTTTTGGTTTTGTTGTTAAAGTGGATTGAAAGTAGCATTTTTTAAAAAGGACGGGGTCTTTATCCAAAGTTGTGCTGCTTTATTCAAATAAGTTGAAGTTACGACTAATACCTACTTTTGTGGTGTTTGGTCATAGGAAATTAGCGCCTTAACAACTTACCAGCTGCTCCTAATTTGGAGGAATCTAGAACAGGCTTCCTTTCCATATAAGCTTACTGTATTTCAACTGCAGGGTTGCAATTGAATTAATGTACCTATGTATTGTACACATAGTAACTGAGATAGAGGGTACGTTCCTTGAGGACAGACTGTCTTCCTTTTTTAGTCAATAACATTGCATATCAGTTGTTGCCAACATGTGAGAATGGTTGGATGGTGAGTGACCACAGAGGAATTTCATATCATTTAATTTACATCAGTAGATTTCCAAGTACTTATTTATCATAATAAAGTGGACTATTAAGAGGGTGTAGAAATTTAGAAAATGGTGAGCAAAATTTTACTGTGTATCCTCAAGTGAAATTCTGGGGCTAAAATTTTAAAAGAAAACTGTCCGATCAGTAGGTTATATCTGTTTTCGCAGAGACTGTTTTGAGGAGAAAAGAGAAAAAGGAGAAGGGGGAATGGTAAAGGTTTTATATAGCAGGGTAGAAACCTGCTCTAGTGCTACAAGTTTTATCTTTTGGTTCTGAAAAATCAATTCTTCAGTTCCTTTGTAGTGCCTCTTAGAACAGTATACATAGGAATAAAAGAATTTGGACAATTTTTGTCATTTAGTGAATGCTGTGTGTTTTTCGGTACTTCTTGGGGTCCTTGGAATCTTTCAAATTATACTGCTATTTCCTGAATAGTAGTCAAGAGCAATACTGTTTTTTAATTGCCTAAGGACCGTGCAAGAAGCAATACTAGTTTTTAAAAACAAATGTACAGTGTTTTGAACCAGTGCTACAATGACTTGGAAACTCCCATATAAGACGTCCTGTTAATAGTCTTATTTTATAAATAGCTTGACTGTCCATTTTTTTCTCAGAAATTAATTCTTGAGCTTAAAAAAAAGAATGGTAATATTAAAATTTGTTTTTTAAGTATGTTTAGCATATTTGTAGGTATTTTTAAAATTTTGTGTTGTCAGGAAGTGGTGTTAAAAGAAGGGTGCTCACTGATGTCAGATCCTTCTTAGTGACTTCACAGTGAGCCGGTGATCTTTATACCAAAGCAGTGTTTTATTTTTATTTCTCCTTTCTCCAGTGGTATGTTTTTTTACTCTCCATTTAGGCATGTGTATGAAGACATATTGAAGCAACCCATTAGTGGTATATATCTAAGTTTTTTTGTGAATTCTAGTTTTCACAAATGTCTCACGGTATAAAAGGAGCTAAAACACTATTATTTATTACTAAGATTAAGAACAATATAAATGTTAAAAATCGTGTGTGAAGAACTAGGCTGTTTCTAATACTCTGGTTGTGTCACCGATTGAGAGTGTAGTCCCACAGAACATGGGAGCTTGCAAACCATTAGAACCCAGACCCTTTTTACATATGAACCAGGACCCAGGGAAAGGCTGTGATTTGCTCAGAGTCACATGGTTAGGGTTGGAAATACTGGGTTTACAGCCTGGTATTCCTGTCATCGAGTCTTGGTAGATTTGAGGAACACAATTAGGACGTTGGTTGGATATTTGACTTTTTGATGTACTGAATTGTGAAATTAATTTGTTTCTAATGATGTTTGGAGTTACTCTTCTCAAAGGAAGTATTGGACTTTGGTGGGTTGCTAGTTGAAGTACAGAACCACGAATACCTAGAGAGCTATAGGGACCCGGGCACAGGTTCTCTGTGACTTGTATCCACAGTGATATGTTTAATGGGAAAGTGAGATGCTACTTTACTCTTGGTTTGAAGCCTCAGTAAGCAGTGTTTTTATGCTTTTTAACCCATGTGGTTCCTCCAAGTCTCCTCATGACCACTTGCCAGATTTTTGGGTTATTGGTTTTATCCCTTTAACATACAGAGTTTATTCAAAAGTGAACCGTGTGGCCGGGCGTGGTGGCTCACGCCTGTAATCCTAGCCCTCTGGGAGGCCGAGGTGGGCGGATTGTTTGAGCTCAGGAGTTCGAAACCAGCCTGAGCAAGAGCGAGACCCCATCTCTACTAAAAATAGAAACTAAAAATATATAGAAAAAACTAGCTGGGCATGGTGGCGCATGCCTGTAGTCCCAGCTACTCGGGAGGCTGAGGCAGGAGGATCGCTTGAGCCCAGGAGTTTGAGGTTGCTGTGAGCTAGGATGATGCCACGGCACTCTAGCCTGGGCAACACAGTGAGACTCTGTCTCAAAAAAAAAAAAAAGTGAACCGTGTGTGAAAAGAATATTTTGATATAGAGTACCCATTTTCATAATGTACAGTAGGGCTCTAGGTAGTTTCTAGAGCCTAATTCAGGATCTACCACCTCATAATCACGGTGGTATAGTGTAAGAAGTGCTGTAAATGGAGGGTAGAAGACTTGGGTTCCATAACTAGCTCCTTCATTTATACCACTTGACTCTGTTTTCTCATTGGTAAAATAGGTATACATTTCCTACTTAACCCACAGGGTTGTTGGGAGAATCAGGTGAAATGTAGATACATGATCATGTTTTAATAATGTACAAAATGGTTTTCTTTCCTGAGAGAGTATGGCCCAGGAAGTAGACTGCCTGGATTCAGATGTTAATTCCAACACTTAGAAGCTCTATGACATTGAACAAATATATTAAAACTCTCTGCACCTTAGCGTCCTCAAGTAAAACTTCGTTAATAATACTCATCTGAGAGGATTAGAGGCAGAACCAGTAGTACAAAGGTTGTAACATTCTCTTGGTGAAATTCAAAAGGCCTGCTCTGTGTCTTGCCGTTTCTTTCCAATTTTTTTATTATGTTAAAATACATACAAAATACATAAAATTTACCGTCTTAACCATTTTTAAGTGTATGGTTCAGTGGTATTTAAATACGTTCATGATGGTGGTGTGCAGCCATCACCACCACAGCCCCCATAACTCTTTTTGATCTCGTAAAACTGAAACTCTGTACTCATTAAACAGTAACTCCCCATTTCTCCCTCCCCTCATCCCCTGGCAACCACCGGTCTGCTGCCTGTCTCTCTGAATTTGACTACTCTAGGTACCTCATATAAGTGGAATCATATATATAGTATTTGTCCTTTTGTAACTGGCTTATTTCACATAGCATAATGTCCTCAGGAGTCATCCATGTCGCAGCATGCGTCAGAGTTTCCTTCCTTTTTGAGGCCAAATTAATTTTCCATTGTATGTATATACCTCATTTTGTTTATTCATCCAGCAGTGGACTCTTGGGTTGCGTCCATGTTTCAGCTATTGTGAATAGTGCTGCTTTGAACATGGGTGTACAAATACCTCTGCAAGACTCTGCTTCTTTCCAGAAGTGGAATTGCTATTATAGATTATTAGGCAATTCTATTTTTAAGTTATTGAGGGTCTTTCCACAGTGGCTATACCATTTTACTTTCCCACCAACGACGTACAAGGGCTCTTATTTCTCCACGTCCTTGTTAAGACTTGTTATTTTCTATTGTTTTTATGGTAGCCGTCCTAACATTTGTGAAGTGGTATTTGATTGTCATTTTGATTTTATGCCTAGCCTTTTTAAATCCTGAGAATAAATAATTACCCTCAAGGAGTTGATAATGTAATTGGGATAATGAGACTTGAAAGATTAGAGGAAAACTTGCTGTGAAGAAATAACATTGCTCAGGTAATATTTATATTTAGGTCAGGTACATTGAGTTTTAGAGATGCCACCAAGGCAATATATGCCATCATTCAGGCTGGACTTTCTTCCTTACTCCATCCTACATTCCTGGCAGCCATTGTTCATTGTAATTGTTATTGCAGGTGATGAAATTAATATCTTAGCGGTGCCATCATTGGTTTGGTAGGATAAAAGTAACCCCAAATTTGAAAGTTATGAACTGTATTCCTGCCTATCTTTATCAATTCGGTTGTGCTTGGAAAAAAATTTAAATGGGTCTTTGCCTGTTAGTAGTTTCTGGAATTTATTAAGGTCATAATTCTTACGCCTTTGGTAGATGTAAGTTTGTAAGTTCAATCACAATTAAATGCAAGAAATCATTCTCAATTCTGGCTTTTTTTATTTTTTTAAAGCAGCTCTGAGTAAATAAATAGGACAGATTACTGACTTTATCAACTTTTGTCTTTCTAAGCAGCCTGTCACTAAATTTGTCTTTTGTTTTAAAATTTTTAAATGTTGGTAAATTGGGAAAGAGAAAAAGTACCTTAACTCTTAGATTACTTTGAACAAGGTTTTCCAGAATAGCTACAACTGATCACTAGGCAGAGACCTTCCAGAAAGATATTTTTTCCTTTTTCTTTTTTTCATTTTCAGAGCTCCTGCACAGAAAATTTGAAATTGGTTTTTTTCCCCCATAAATATTCTCTCTAGGTATGTGCCAAAATTCATTTATTATTGAAACTTTTTTTTTGGTTTGGAGAATAGCTAAATTGATTCAGTTTGAATCTTCTAAACAGATACTCTCTGAATGGGAATAAGTGAACCCCAGATGGGAGACTTTTTCTAACATGTGAGATGAAATTATGAGATTTTCATAGAAATGTGTGTATTTTCTCCATTTTATGTAACTGGTGGTGAATGGGTACAAACTCTGGACAGGAGACTCAAAGCATCCTTATTTCTGTAAAACTCATAATTTGTTTTCCTGTGAACAATCTCCCTTAGGAATCCTAACTTTTTCTCTTTGATCCATTTGCAGAATTAAAATGATCACTTTCACTTCCTTGGAGCTCATTGGTGGTTTAGCTTCTGGAGCATCTCAGAGTCAGAGAAATAAACTAATTGAGGCTGAAGGGAGGTGCCTGTAGCCTGGTTCTTGATGCTTTGAGGGGCATGTTCTGGACTGTAGGTCACCTTCCTTTTTTATAGTCTCTTTGTCTTTTATAACTCTAGCTGCTATGGGACTCCATTGTGCCACTTCAGAATTGGCCTGCTGTTCCCATTCTCTAGTTTGGGAAGTTGTTGGACAGGTGACGGACAGCAAAATATGCTTCAGATGCTCCATAGGATACCTTTAGACATATTGAAAGGGTAGCTCAATCTTAACTGCGTTGTCCAGGAACAGTGTGCCTGTCTTCCCTGTTGCTGAATAATAGGAGAGCAACTCGAGACTTTATATGGGGCAGTGTCATAAAAGCAACTGATTTAGTGGGTTACCCCTGTAAGGTGTTAGGACTACTCTTAGGAGTAGAAGAGGTTTTTTGGTATATATGGGCTTCTGGCTGCGGGGTTTTTTTCTGTTACCACTCCCACAGATCCAGTAGTGGATGACAGCTCTAGACTTTTCTTACATTGAAAGGCATTGACTATACTGGTAGCATTAGGTGAATTTATAAGTACGAGATAGCCAGCTTTTATTTTTCTTTTAAATTCTTGACAATTTCAGACTTACAGAAAAGTTGCAAGAATTCCCATAGATTTTCACTCAGATTCCTCAAATGTTAACATTTACTTTATCCTTCTCTCTGTCTCTGTCACATATATACCATATATACACACATATGTACATGTTTACATGAATATGTACATATATACATCTATGTAATTATATTTTATGTATTTTTCTGAAGTTATTGAGAGTACATTGTAGTCATCTCTAAATACTTTTGTGTGTATTTCCTAAAAATAGGGACAATTTCTTATATACCTGTATAGTGCCATGTTCAAAAATCAGAAATTAACATTGATACAATGCTATTAGCTAATCTATAGCCCTCATTCACATTTGCTGATTATCCTTATAATTTTTTTTTTTTTTTTTAGGGGAGTCTTGCTCTGTCACCTAGGCTGGAGTGCAGTGGCATGATTATAGTTCACTGTAACCTCAAACTCCTGGGCTCAAGCATTCCTCTTGCCTGAGCTTCCTGAGTAGCTGGGACTACAGGTGCACACCACCACACCCAGCTAATTTTTAGACGTTTTTTAGAGATGGGATTTCACTATGTTCTCCAGGCTGGTCTCAAAAATTATCCTTATACTGTTCTTTATAGCAAAAGAAAATCTCAGAGCATGTGTTATATTCAGTTGTCATGTTTTTGTAATCTGAAACAGTTGCTGAGTCTGTTTTATGACTTCAGCATTTTTTAAGCTTACAGGTTAGTTATTTTGTAGTAGTATGTCCTTCCCTGGCTTTTTTTTTGGATTGAGTTGTACGGTGCTTCATTTTCCCAAAATCTTGAGCTCCCTAATGATATAAAGGGACTAAGGAGTAAGGTTTCTAAGTGGTGATGGGGGACATGGCACAGCAGCCAAATCTGCTCTCTTAGAACCCTGACAGAGTGGGGAGTAGGCATTGTCATGACAGCTTGACTCCAGTCTCTCAGTTGAGCACCCTATTTTAGATGATGCAGGTGCTCTGTGTTTCATAGTTTCTCCCTCTCTGTTTTCTTATGTATTCAAAGCTGTAGCTTAGTGACCAACAAAAGATGGTTCCTCCGGCATGTGTATGTTCCATTTTCCCCTTGCCACCACCACCACACATGGGCTTTTTAAATCTTGTCTCACTGTTTCACAGCAAACCCGTCGGCCTCACTTTGCCTGTGCTTTTATAATGGTGTCTCAGTGATGGAATACTCCTCTTCCTTCATACATTCCTCCCATTAACACACTTGGGAAGCAAAAGCACAGTGGCTAAGAGTATGGGATTCAGAGTCAGACCACCCAGCCTTGATTCTGCCCCCACTCCGACTAGCTGTGTGACCTTGGGCAAATAGCTCAACTTTGCTGAGTCTGCTTCATAGAGGTTTTGTGAGGATTAAACATGACTTATTACTAAATAACAAATTAGTAATAGCAAATTACTAAAAATTTGAAAATAATAAAGCTAACATTATTGGGTGGGTACTTACTACGGGCCACTGTTTTAAGTGCCTTATAAAGCATACTTAATTGTGATAGACTCATTTTTTCAGAACTACTTTTATTCTTCAAACTCTTTAGCCCATTTAAGACAAGATAAAATATATGTAATGCAAGTATTTCTGATAAAAGTCTTGACTTTTTCTCTCCAGCAGACCAGAGGTTAGCAGATAGAGATTTTCGATCACTACTGCATCAGAGATCACTTTTCTCCATTGCTGTTCCAACATCTCTTTCTTTAGGAGTGGGAGCTGCTGGGAAACATTACTGGCTCTGTACTGATTTCAAATTCTAGATGTTAAGGAAATGGGAGTGGCGACAGGAAATGGAAGCCAGCAGCTGGGAAACAAGTTTGTAACTTGATGTCAGTGAACTGGTCTTTCACTCCTGGAAGACAAAATTACATGTAACTGGTTGAAGAGCAGGTGTCTCACCATTTTGTCTCAGTTTTTCCGTTTGTGAGTGCATTATATACAGCTGTTCAGAGCTATAACATTTTCCATTTGGCAGTTAGTTATCTAGTAAGCAGGCATTTTATTTTTAAAGCATGACATGGGTGTCCAAAATTTTTAAGTGCCCTAACTATGACTACTTAAAGATCTTGACACACAAGCTGAATGAGTCTGTAAAATATTTAATGTTAAAGGTTCTTATGGGCAAGCCCAATTTATTTCAAGTTTTTTTCCTTCTAATTTAGGCTTGCTTTTTAACACAACACAATGTTCAAGATAGCATACTATTCATTTGATTGGCTAACATTGTTTTAAAATTTTATTTATCTTATTAACTTCAAAAGGAGTCTCACTTCTGATTACTCTTGTGTATTTAAGCCAGTGAAGAAAAAGAAGATAAAACGAGAGGTTAAGATTCTGGAGAATCTTCGTGGTGGAACAAATATCATTAAGCTGATTGACACTGTAAAGGACCCTGTGGTAGGTGCCAAATGGTTGCGGGGGAGAACTAGTAGGCTGGGGTATGAATATGGGAGGTTGTTTAACACAGAGAAACCAAATAATGCTATATAGTGGGGTGTTTGTCTTTACTACTGAATGGTTGTGAAAACGAAAAAAATCATGGTGGCCCAATGACAAGGTAGCCGCCACCACTTGTATGGAACCTAAAAATGTACCGAGAAAAATCCCTGTCCCAGCTTTGTTACCTCATTATTTCGGTTCCACCCACAAATGTTTGCTGGATATCTCCTTTAAGCTTCTCTTTGTCTCCCAATTTTGAAAGCTAACAACTGTCAATTTGCATTATTTTATCTCACTTAAGTATGACATTTGAAAATCTCAATTTACACAAGGATACGTGGGAAATCTCCACGTGGACACCTGGCATAAAGAGCTGAGCACCTCACAGCCCTACTGGGTTGTGGAAGGTTGAGAAAGAAGAATCTGCCATTAGGGCTCACGTTGTATAGGTGTATATAACTAAAATATTCTTGTTAATGCTTAATTTTTAGCTGTTTTAGATGTGCCGTTTAATTTTGTTTTCTCTCCCTGGAGAGTAACTTACCCTTGAGTGTTTTTGACTAGCTAAGGTTAAAGACTTTCCGTCTCCCCCACTTCTTCCGTACCACTTCCCATCCCATTTCTGTTCTCTTCCTGCTCTACCTCAAATATTTCCCTGTTCTCCTGTGATAGTTTATTGTTTATTTAAGAAGTAGGTCTTTGCTTCTGTCTGCTAAAGACATCCTCATAATAGCAGCTAACGTGCATTGAGCACTTACTATGTGCTGGGCACTGTTCTGAGTGTTTAACCGTGTCATGTCATTTAATCCTCACAACAGTCCACTGGGGTGGGTACTGTTACTGTCTGCATTGTACAGATAAGAAAACCAAAATCTGCGGAAGTTAAATAATTTGCCCAAGATTACACAGTATTGTTGAACTAAAGAACAAGGAACGCTTTTCCTTTTAGACCCTGAAAAGACTGAGAAGGAGTGGTTGTATGTCAGATTGTGTCTAATTGACATTAAAAAATATATCGTATCCTGATTAGCCCTGATTTTATAATGACTAGCTCTGGACTGCCTAACATTTTGAAAATGGCCTGCATTAAAAATGAGTATTGTCAGGCCGGGCGCGGTGGCTCACGCCTGTAATCCTAGCACTCTGGGAGGCCGAGGCGGGCGGATTGTTTGAGCTCAGGAGTTCGAGACCAGCCTGAGCAAGAGCGAGACCCCGTCTCTACTAAAAATAGAAAGAAATTAATCGGACAACTAAAAATATATAGAAAAAATTAGCTGGGCATGGTGGCGCATGCCTGTAGTCCCAGCTACTCGGGAGGCTGAGGCAGAAGGATCGCTTGAGCCCAGGAGTTTGAGGTTGCTTTAAGCTAGGCTGATGCCACGGCATTCTAGCCCGGGCAAAAGAGTGAGACTCTGTCTCAAAAAAAAAAAAAAAAGATTGTTGTCCATTTAAAAAGAGCACGATATAAAAATAAGAATTTCAGAAGAATTTTTAAAATATGAGCCAGTAGGTAGTATAACAAAAGCATTATCATTTTGCTTTTTTTTCAGGTTAACAGAACTTACCTGTCTTATTTTTGTAATTTGTTACTTAGAGTGTGTATGTTTTACATGATATGTAAGACAAGTAAGTTGAAGTTGACGAAAATCGGCAAGGAGCCCTTGCCCCTGACTTTTAGAGGATCAGGCTTACTCCACAGTCTGTAGGGAGATCTGCTGGCCTTGATGAAACTCTTAAAACTCTGGGCTAGTGAGGAATTGTTTGATCATGGCTGCTGTTGGGCTGCTGCTTGAGTTGTCCTGGTGTGAGTGTAATGTGGCCTGTTTCCTAGGTAACTTTCACCTGGCCCTTGAGTAAAAGTCACCAACAATAAAGATTTCCAGGATGATTTTTTTTCTTCCTATAACCCTTTAAGCCTCTGCTTTTCTCCCAATTTTGAAAGCTTATTATTGCCAATTAGCATTATTAACTTCACTTAAGTAAACCCTACATTCGAAAATCTAGATTTACACCGGAAATATTGAACATTTTGTACTGATTGCATTAAAGATTATAGTGCTTTAGAAATATTTGGTTATATATGATTTTTTTGAAACACATCTGCTTTGTAAGGTGAGACATTCTTTAATGGTCTCTAGCCCAGGCAGTAATTTTACAGTGTAGCTTATTGATAATTTCATGGGTAATTATATTTTTCTTTTGGACCCTGAAAAGACCTATGATAATTCTGTCAAATGCATCTGCCTTGCTAAACCAAGATGAAAATGTGTTACTCCTTTTGTAGTTGGCAAACTGGAACACTGCAGAGTGTAAATCCTCACACAACCATTGACAGGTTGGTCAAGGCCATTGATAGGTTATTCCAAGAATACATTTCTTTTTTAACACTTTTTATTATTATAAAAAGTTCCAGCCATTTACAAAAGTAAAGTGAATAATATAATGAACCTTCCTGCACATGTCACCTAATTTAGCCAGTTAATCATCCTGTGGCCAACCTTGTTCATCTGTTCTCCCACCTCCCACCATCCCCAGTTATTTTGAAGCACATTCTAGGCATTGTAAATTTCAAGAAGACACTTTCTGAACAACCTGTCCCTGGTGACTGAATCCCTTTTGCATCTAAGTGGGATTTGAGGATGGGCCCTGTGGCAGAAGCAAATTATATTGATTATTATTTGGGTACTTAAAAAGCATTAATATTCTCTCTTACAGTCAAAGACACCAGCTTTGGTATTTGAATATATCAATAATACAGATTTTAAGGTGCGTATACTTTTTCTTTCTGGCATGGGGTTAATGGGGGATGGGGAGGTGGTGATAAGTACTGTTGACTTTAGGACACAAGGGAGCCAGAGATGTCATTGAGAGTAGGACATAACAAAGTGGATTCCTTATAGCATGAGTACAGTATGCAGAAAGTGGTTATAGTTCCTACATTTGGTAAAATTACTCATCACCCTTTGCCAGAGTAGCTGCTCAGCTGGGTCTAAGCTAATGCCTCATCTGTAATGTAACACTCCTGTTTTAGACAACAGAGCTTTGGGTGGGTGTTGACTTTGATATTCATAAGAAATCTTAACTTTGCTGCAAGGAAGGGATAAACTGATACAGGGCTCTTGTGAAAAGAAGCAATACGTTGGATTCAAGCTGTCAAATAATGAGTGCGTGTGTTCAGGCACACTATGTACAAAGCCGATGATATAGAAAAACTAGTGAAGAGTCACTGCTTTAGAAGAGCCCTATCTTGGGTTTTTTTTTTAACATTTTCTTACATTTATAATATATGTTATTTTAGACTTTGAAGTGTTATTCAGAAAGCACAGTTTTAAACTGGTTTTTCGTTAATTGTTTTTATTATTGTTCAGACACTAAAACCTTAACTTCTGATAAGGTTTTTGGGGTTAGGCATACTAGATATGGTAGAAACCCCCCCCTTTTAGAGCATAATTTGAAAACCAGTATAAAAACCAATATAAAAACGAAATAGTGGTGTTGATTTTCAGGGGCATTTAGAGGACTTTTAGTTGACTGTAACACTCCATCAGTGAATAAGAGAGTTGTGGTTTTGTTGTGATAGAAGCTAGAGACAAAACCAAATCAGTGATTGAAAGATGCTAGTGTCAGGAGTGATGCTTTTGGGTGAAAGTTAAAAAAAAAAACACCTTATTCTTGCATTTAATCTTAGTCGCTCTAAAATGACTCTAAAACAAGATCAATTAATGAAGAATAAGCAAAAGAGGATATTTTGACTTATAAAACAATAAGTAAGAGTACGGAGTATCCTATATGTAACAGGTTTACTTGTTAATGTGACTCCTTACAGGTGAAATCAGTGGTGAGCTCTAAAGTGTGGATGTAAATTTTTTCATTTGGTAGCATAGTGGTGGTTAGCCGGTAGAGTACTGTGCTGATATGTGTAGCTGATCATGTGAATCACTCAGGTTTATCATGCTATACATGAGTGGGACTGTATGTGCGTGTCTTAGAGAACTAGACAGGCTTTAATAAAACCAAACATTTTTCTAATGCAAAAGTTTAAAAGCTAGTCTTAATGGAACTTATTAGTGCAGTTCCCCAAGTTTTAAATGCGTCTGTTTCATTAATGAGCTTTCACCAATAGTCTGGCCACATATATAAAATTTCAGTTCAGCATTTTGTGTTTTTTGAAGTGACATCTCTGTTGATTTAACAACATGGTAAAGATCAGCAGGAATTCTAATTTCCTAGAGAAATCTTCCCGGGGATTTTAACCCTCAAAAGGGATATTTCCTACATTCTTTAGTACTTTTCTTTAAAGGGATCATGGGAAGTTAATGTTTTTTTGAGGCTTGCATATCTGAAAACATCTTTATTTTGTCTTCCCAGTTTATTTGCCTGGGGTGTAGAATTCCAGGTTTAATTCATAATTTACTCAATTTTGAAGAGATTGTTTCAGTATTAACACCAAAGCCATTCTGGTTGCTTCTTGTGTGATGGTTTTTGTTTTGTTTTTCTGCAAGCTTTTGGGGTTTTGTCTTCATTCCCAGACTTCTGAAATTACACAATGATGTGCCTTCATACGGGTCTCTTTTATCGTTTGTTCTACATACTTGCTGGGCTTTTTCCCTTCGTTTTGGAAATATATTTTTAATGTACTTTGATTTTTCTCCCCTTTTTTCTTTGTTCTCACTTTCTAGAACTCAAATGTTAGACTTCACATCTTAGAGCTTCATTTTGGGCTCAGAACTTTTTAAAATAGTATCCTGTTCTTTCATGTTTTATGTAATATCTTCTATTTTCTCACTGAGAATACTTTTCCCCTTCATACCTTTTCTCTATTTTTCTTTCAGATTGCTTTTCGTGTGCGTGTTTTTGTTATTTGTCTCTTTTATAATTGTCTGAAATGTCATGGTTCTTGAATATCTGCTCACATTTTAGAGTATTGCTCTGAAGAGCCATCAGCTCCTGTCTCAAGGATGCAGGCTTGGCTGCTGGCATCTTAGTAGTCACCAGTTGAGGAGAGCTTGTGCGGACTTCACTTCATTCTCCTATGTTCAGAGTGGTGTTATAAACCCATTTTTCTGTTTTCAGCACCCTCTGTTTACTCTCTCTCAGTGATACTGGGGTTACCAATCCAGAGCCCTTCGGTAGGGCTTGTTCAGTTTAAGACTGTTTGCTTCTGGGCCCCCTTCACTGTTGGCAGAATTTTTAGCTTTTTTTCTACTAAGTCAGTTGGACATGTTTTCTAGCTTCAAAATGTTGTGTCTCCTGTTCTCTTAGTTCTTAGAAAGTTAATCTTCCCACCCCGTGCTCCTCTTACTGTTCACTTTAGAGGATCTTCAGGTAGAAGCAGAGGTCTGTGATCTGCCATGTTTAACTGAGGTCCCCTTTGAATGTTTAAGCCATGACATTTTAATCAACTTCAAAGATCATTAAATATCAGGTAGCAGATGTGTATCTTGGAAGAGCAAATCACAGGGAAATCTTCTTTCCCAGATAGTATGGCAGGCCACAAATAGGGAGATCAGTTGGTTTAATGTCTTTTTATTTTGTCCTGTGTCCATCTTGTTAGGAAAGTTTGTTTTTATTTTTTATCTTTCTTATTTTAGTGTAAAGTGTTAGTAACTCGTTTTAAGGTATCACCCAGAGAGCAGTTGTCCCTGGCTTAATATTAGGGTGAATCAACAGTGATGCACCCTGCAGCCTATTCTTTTCAGTATTTTTTGTTGGTGCAATTGATAATTATGATCTACAATTTCCTTTTATTGTAGAGTCCTTCTCTAAATTTGGTGTCAAGGTTATCCTACATAATTAATAAGTTGGATAGCTTTTCCTCTTCCCATTCTCCAAGTTTGCATAAGATAAGGGTTACCTGGGTAGTTGTCTTTCAGGGGTGAGAGGAAAACTTTGTATTGTACTTTCCTTTTCAAAACATTCTATAGGTTAAAGGTTTATCCAGGTTTTCTATCTTTTCTTCAGTCTACTTGGATAACATTTCTGTAGTTATTCACTTTCAATTTTATTAGCATAATGAATTCTGTTAGGACTTTAAAACTCTATTATAGCCGTGCTTATTCCTTTACATTTTAAACATTATTTGTGCCTTTATTCTTTTTCTTTTTTTAATTTAAATGTCTTGCTAGAGATCTCTTATTAATCTTTTCAAAGAACTAGCTTTTGGGTTTTTTGCTCAGCTGTTGTTTTTCTATTTCATTCTGTTTCTGCTGGTATCTTACTTTTCTTCCTTCAGTTTTCTTGGGCTTTCACTGTTTTTCCTCCTAACTTCTTGAGTTGAAGTCAACTGATTTGATTTGTTCCTGTTTTTCTTGAATGATAATATCTTTACTTAAGTCTGTACAACCCTGAGCATCATTTTAGCTGCATTCCATGGTTATGGAACTTACTTTTAGATAGTTTTCAGTTTAGAAGTACAGATTCCAATACTTGTGGATTTGTGGTTTTCTCCCCAAACTTTTTACTTTGAAAACTTAAAACCTGAAAATTGGAAAGAATAGCATAATCAGTACCCTCCTATCCTTCACCTAGATTTACCAGTTGTTGGTATTTTGCCACATTTGCAGTTGTATCTGTCCCATCTCCTGACCCTCCCCTTTCTGTCTCTTTGTCTTTTTGCTGAGTCATCTTAAAGTAAGTTGCAGACATCATCATGATACTCTACTTATAAATATGCTAGCATGGAAACTAGGACACAGTACTGTTAGTACATGTAAGGAATTTAATATTTATGCAATAATGCCATCTAATACAGAGTTGATATTCAAAAATTTCCCAGTAATTGCTGTTCTAGTAATGTCCTTTATAGCTGTGTGTTTGTGAATATATGATCCTGGATCCCGTTGGGTTTTTAAAAAATTTGATTGTACTGTGTCCAGAGAACATGTTCTATATAATATTGATTATTTGGAATTTATGAGTGGTTGCTTTTTAACTTTAGTACATGACATGATCATTTTTTTACACCAAGCTTCTTAATTTAGTTCAGATCTTCGATAGCCTCACTAATTTTTTTCCTTGTATTTCACTTTGTGGTGGAGGTACTGGTTTGGTTAGTTTCTCCTTGAGATCAGCATTTATACTTTATATATGCCAAAGCTATAATAAAAGATTCATGGTGATACAAATGAATAGGAAAAATAAGTCTCTAAGAGTTGCAATGAGTAGTTATAGAAAATCCCAAACCCAGAAGTGTCTCGATGAAAGCTGAGGTACCATTTTGAGTACCAAAAAAAGTTTCTATGAAGACATGCTTCTCAATTTTCTATGCTTTTGGACTAGTGTAAATATAATAGACATACATTTTGAGTAAAATACATCATCTGGACATTTTAAAGTTTGATAAGACACTGTAAAGTAAATGGGTTCCATTCTAAGAAAATGATAGAATTGCATTGATATTTGGAGAATTTCTAAATCCCTCACAATAGAGGTAGGCCTTGACTTAGCCGATAACTGAAATGTTGTTAAATCTGTTAAGAGTTTGAGTTTACAGGCTAAATACAGTTTCCTTAGTTGGGGGAATAATAATAATGTACTGTTATAAATAGGTCATTAACATTATTGTGTCATTTTCTTTAAGAAAATAAGTGAAGTTTTCAGGTGATCAATGGTAACTTTGATTTGCTTGATCAAAGATTTATTCACCTTCCTTAAATTTCTAAAAATATTGACCTTGGTTTTATTCCTGATCTTGTGGTTTGCATGTTAACAGTGCCTAAACTATTGACTGCTGCATTAAACATATCTTTCACCTTCACTTATAGCCTACTCTGCCTGATTTTTCTTCTCTCTACATGGGGACCACTGGGATTTACGGACATAGACTGAGCTGTGTATGTCAGGGAACATGCAATCTCTGTGTGTGGTGTAAGAGTTTGCTGTGTTGGTGATTCCCACATATGGCACGTGACCAGAGCTACCTGGGAACTTTTTTTATAAAATGTGGAACCCTCCTGAGTGGCAATAGCTGAGAGTGGGGCCTTGGAATCTGTGGTTCATTACGATGCAGCTGAAATGCACCTGGAATTTGAACGGCTCTATGTGCCTCTAGGAGGAGCGAGGCCCACCTGTGGCTGTTCCATTCTGCCGTCTGTGGTTTTAGACCAAGGAGGACCTGAATCTAATCAAATTGCAGTTTCTGCCATTCTCATCCTCAGACATTTTGGGGTTAATCTAAAGGCCCAGGAAATTTCCACATTGGGCCCTTTAGAGTAGTCCAGTAGTAAAACTGATTTCTAGGGAAATGGCAGTGTGTTTGAGACTTTGGAACAGACTGGGATTGGTGAGTAGTTTTGTCCTCACTACCTTTTAATGTGGGAAGCAGAGGCTTGTTCTTTATAAGGCACTTACTTTATAAAAGTGTAAGCAAAGCTGACTTCCTGCCAGCGTTTTGCAGTGGGTTATTTAATAATAACATAGCTGCACATAGCTGGCTAAGAAGAATGGAGGGAAAGTTTGGTTCTTGTGAAGCTTCTCTTTCTAATTTGTCATGGACTCTTGGTACTTCTGAATTTCTTGAAAGACAGTTTCTTTTTTGCCTATTTTTATAATGTTTACCATTGACTGCTAAACATTACAAAAAACGTGTGCAGGGCAGAACCACCATACGTGGTGTGGCGTATATAAAGTATATGCCGTTCTACTATATGAGGACTTAGAATGTGGTTGGACAGTTTAGTGTGGGGAAAAATGGGTGTAGTGCTGAGTTGTTCAGTGGACCCTTGGCATACTTGTGGGGTGGGGGGAGTTCAGATATCTTAAATCACCAAGTTTGGTGACTGTCACCAGCCACAGTACCCATTTTTCTCCGTGATAGGTGTATTCGACAACACACAGAGAATGTTGAGATGGGACTCTTGGGGTGTGGGCAAAGCATACAACAGTGAGGAATTGCCTGGATAACTTGAGGTCACTGCCAGTACCCAAGTGAGGAATGTTAACTCTGGGGGTGCTGCTGCTCTCAGTGTCCTGTGAACACCCCAGCTGGAGAGTAAATGGCATGGAGTTCAGAGAAGGGAGAGATTGTTGCTAGCTCTGTAAAAAGTGGATGGGATGAGTTTGGTTTTACAGGTAGGATGGGCAGGGTATTCCAGATCGGCCCTGGGGGCACTGGAGGGGAAGAATGGAGGCTACAAACACAGGTTTGTTCTGTCCGAGCAGGGGACTGCAGTGGAGAACAGAGCTATGAAAGTTGGAGAATCCAGATTGTGGACCCTCGGGAGTCCTGAACTTTAGGCCCACATGGTTAAATGTTACAGAGGTAGTTTGGTCTCCTCCCACCCAGAGCTCCTGAGACACGAGTGTGAACGGCAGCCCGTCATTCAGGACTTTGTAATATATTAGACCTAAACACCAGAGTACAACTGGTGTCTTTTGTATTAAATAAACTTGATGTTGGTTGAGATAGCTAGAAATACTATATTGGCAGTCCAAGGACAGTTATCTTTATGCCTTACACCGTTTACACAGATGCATGGTATAGGTACCACATGACAGGAGTGGAAGAGCCTTGCACAGATTAATGTCCTAATAAAAATAGCACATATTGGTTTTCTGGAAATAAAATATTACAGCCCTCTGGACAGAAAATTTGATCTTTTCTCTTTCATCTGCTATTTATTAACTTGAAGTTTAATTGAGCACAGTCTCTGTGAGTGATCTCCTTAACTCACAGAGTAGGAGCCCAAGATATGGTATCCTAAGCCTCTCTGTGCATTTAAGCTGTCAGGGTGCAGCTGAGTACTGGCTAAGCAGCTTTCCTTGCAGTGAGTGCAAAGCTAGGGGAAAACAGAAAACTTGGGTGTCTGATCGTTCTTTAGCTGAAGCTCTCCTGAGCAGAAGTGGTGGCTTGTTTGTGCCGTTCTGCCTGAATTTGGGTCAGTTGCAGCCAGAGCAGCTCAGTGACACCGCCAGTGCACTGGCCTGTACATGTTCATTCCCTGCCGCCCCTGAGCCAGCGGTTGTGTGAGGTATATAAAATCAGATACTCTTACTAAGCTGGAAGGGAGAATTACTCTTACCTAAAACGGGAAACTTGAGAAAGAAGCAAAGTCCTGGTGTTCTTAGAAAATGTTAAATTTGATGTTTGTCTTAAAAAATTTTTTGAACAGGTAATGTAATTTAGATGAATATAAAATGTTATACAGTGAAGTCTCCTTTATTCCATTCCAGCTGCCTGTTCCTCTACACATATATACATGAAACCACTTTTTATTAATTTCTTCTTTGTCATTTTTGGAGATACAAAAAATACTGATAGGTAGTTTTAGTTTCCCCCTTTACGCAGACACATTGTATACACTGTGCTCCCTGGAGAGATTCCCTACATTGCTTGAGTCTTTCTTCCAATAGAGGAACAACAGAAGTTTTAACACATTAACTGCCATGTGAGTTGTATTTAACTCACACTCGTTTTGAGCCCGGGGCCTCGTGAAGCGTATGTAACTCACATGTCTCTTCACCTTTGGAGCTGTGAGAACTATTTTTCAAGTTGCATATAACTCATGCACAGAAAACAATAAAAAATAACAAATTTTTCATTAAATTAGAAAGGATCATTTTGTTTTTGAAGTTTTTATTCTATTTTCATAATAAAGCACTGTGGCCCCAAGGAAAAAAATTTTTCTAGTGTGGCAGTCGATGTGTTAATAAAGGTGTGTTGGTTACTTTTATAGAAAGTCCTGCTTGAATTGATGGGGAAAGAGATTTACTTGGAATTGATTGCATTATCAAAGATAATAGAGTTTCTTACAAGGGTTTATGATGCCTTTAATGAACCTTGTTACATAAATGTTACTCTGACTCTTAGATTGAAGGGTTTTTTTTAAACTCCCAGTTGGTGGCTTTTTGGATTATCAATAATGAAAATTTTCATTTGTATGTCAGTTTGGCCTGTGATCATTTTCTGTACCCCTGTCCTTTTCTTTTTAACACCTCATTCCACTACTACTTTTTTCTTACCCCTAAGACGTAAATTGTTGCCTGTGAAATATTCTTTTTTTTTTTTTCCAGCCTGGAATTAGTTTTGAGGGAATAGAGGGTAGAGATTTTTAGAAAGCTCTTGCCATCTCCAAATACTATAGCACATCATTTTCCTCATGTTTATTTCATAAACAACCTATCTTGTCACTATTTTATCACCTCAGCTGCTAAATCTCTTCCCGGATCTGCTGTCTACTCAGAACTCACTTCTCCAAAGTATACTCTGGTGCTGCAGTGGGGTTAGTTAGTTGATGTGCAGTAAGAACATGAAGATGGTTGGGCAACTTAGACTTTGCAGTAATGTAATCATGGGTATTAAAGTCATGGAGTATTAAATAGCAAATATCCAAGTTGGCTTCAATGTTTTTCTTCCTTGGAATTCCTTCCTCTCCTTTTTTTTTTTTCCTGAAGATTAAAATATTAGACCCTCATCTTTAGTCTTTGTCCCCATTTGTTCCCAATCAGGTAGTAAAAAGTCATAGGATTCCTTAGTAACTTAAGCACTGAGTAAGCTTACGGAGAATGGCCCACACTTGGGATGACAATATGCAATGAGACTAAATTAACTTTGTTTTCTGAAATCTGTTTCAGCAACTCTACCAGATCCTGACAGACTTTGATATCCGGTTTTATATGTATGAACTACTTAAAGTAAGTGGCATTCATAAATCATGAATTTTTTCAGGCTTATTCATTAAAGGAGGTTTTTGAGAGAACACAGAGAATTCAAGCAGACTATTTCTTGATACCGAGAGAATTTAGTGAGGTTTTTAAACTTATATTGAGGGCTCCATTGTGGAATCTTCATGTAGAAACTTTCCAGTGGGACTGAGAAAGATGGCCAAGTTAGGGAGCACCCAGACGTTATCCCAAAGATTAGAACCTCCTGTCGCTCTTCTTGGTCCTTGGATTTTCTCTTTGTTGCTTAATTAATACTTACTATGAATATAGCAAATCACCCCAAACTTAAGGACTTTCTAAAAATGACTTATTGTTTCTCATAATTCTGTGGGTTACCTGGGTGATTCTTTAAGTCTGGGTCAACTTGAGTGGGGCACGATGGTCCAGGATGGCTTCATTCGCATATCCGGGGCTGAGGTTTCACCTTCTAGGAAGTTAGTCCAGGCTGCTTCCCGTGCTCATCTTGGGGTTCCTAGCAGCAAGAGAAAGGCAAACCTCAACGTGGAGCTCCTTTTCATGCTTTTGTCGTATTTGCTAATACCCAGTTGACCAAAGCAAATCACATGGCTAAGCCTAGCTTCAAAGGTGGAGAAATAAAGTCCACTTCTTGTTGGGAAAAGCACTGAAGTTATTGTAGAGGGATGTGTGTACAGGGATCGCAGGCATTCGTGGCCATTTTTTTCTTGCCGTCTGTCGTCATCCTCTTCTTGTATGAGACTACCTACCCTTCCTGTTTAGCTCTGGCTGGTTAATGCAGGAAGAAGTTGATGGGTGGATTGTCTAAGAGACTTCCCAAGCGCTGTGAAACTTTGAACCATTACTGATTGGTGGAATGATGGTCATTTTTAGTTTGTCTAGGCAACCACTTAGGTAAAGAACTATTTTTTTTTTTTTTTAAAGTTTGTAAAATGGAATTGACCAATTGGAACCTAGATCTTTAGGGTCGTAGATCACTAAGAACCCGATGAAAACTATGAACTCCTTCCAAAAATGCGTGTATAAATGTACAGTATTGCATAAAGTTTTAGGGGAGCTGTGGGTCTTAAGAAACTCTGAAATAAGATAGAGATGACTAAGGTACTGGCATTATTGAAGAAAATTGCCAAGATAGAGTTTTGATGGGGTTGTGAATAGTTGCTTGAACTAAATACCAAGGTGAATTCAAGGCTGGGCTTTAGGGAATGGGAATTTGAAGAACTAGCTCTATGAAATGATGAGTGTGTTTTCTTGTGAGCACTTGTCATTAGAGAGAGCCAAGGTGGTAGATTCACTGTCTAATGAGTCTTCTTCTGTCAGTAAGATCAGAAAGACAAAGGAAGTAGAGCTTGATTTATCCCACCTTTGTCCACATCCTCTCCAGACTAGAATCGAAGCCTTGGTGTGGAGGAGATTCGCGGTGCTGTGGTCCTGTGAACTATCAGGCTAGCTCCTTTCCTAGAGATGCTTCCCAAAGAAGCCCATGCACTCACCCTCAGAGAGCTACAATATCCAAATCTCACAATTGGTTGTTTTTAAGTAAGGTAGTAGTGAGATTTTGTGGCTTTTAGCTAACTCCAAAGGTAAAGATTTATAACCTAGCACATTCACCCTTGGATCAAGTAGAGATGTCCTAATAATGCTGGTCTTCCCAGGCTGGGCATGCAGCTGTCACTCAATGTCTGATGTCCTTTCTGCTTTCTGGAGGTGGCAGCTAGGCAGTAAGGGCATCTACTTCTTTCTGCTAATGAGGCATAGCGTCCCAGGTGAAACTTGAGAAACGTCTTTCATGCTTAATGGTCAGAAACTGTACCAGATTTTAAAACTGAAATAATTCCCCCAGGAATTTAAAAGCATGTCAGTAACTCCACAGGGAGTCCGACTAGGGAACTGGGCAAAAGAATTAATTAACTTACTGTATTTGTTCAGCCTTTGCTTTCGTCAGGTATTTTTCACATGCCGGGTATTATGATCCTAATTAGTTTATTCCTTTGGGCAAAGACTAGGCAAAATAGCAGAATCAACTCTTGGTAAATTTTCTCTTTGAAAAGAAAATGAGGAGTGGGGAAGAGGAAATCTTTAACTTCATCGAAACTGAGGGTGCGGGCTCAGGTGTGATTGCTCAGCGACTTGCTGCTTTGCAGCAGTGGCCGCTCTCCTAATTCAGATTCATGGGATCTGTCTCCTGGTTTCATGAATCCCTGCTACAAAGGCACTTTGGAAGATTGCCATAATTATTCTAAAAGAAAACAACAAAATTGAAGTAGAATATAAATGAAGAGAATAAATCTTAAGTGTACATTTTTTTGGATTTTTTTCATATGTAAAACCTTCACCCAGATCTACATAGGGCTATGCTATCCAGTATAGTCATTAGCTGCTGCCCATAGGTAGCTATTTAAATTAAGTTTAAACTTAAAATTTTAGTTCCTTAGTCACATTAACCACATTTCAGGTGTTCAGTGGCCTCATGTGGCTAGTGGTTACCATACTGTACCGTGTAGATACGGAATATTTCCACTATTGCAGAAAGTTCTGTAGGACAGGGCTGGTAGGGAATATTACGAACATCCCGAAGGGCTCTCTTGGGTCTGTCTTTTCGGTATCTCCTCCTGTGAAGATTCTAAAAATCACCATAGTGTAATATTGCCTGTTCTTGATCCTCAAATAAAAAGCATTGTACATAGTATCTGGGAAAGCAAAATTTGGTACAGACCAGGGAAGCTTTTCCTGGAATGCTGATCCCAGGTCTTTGGCTTATGTATTCCTCCAGTGTGAGATGCCTACTATAGTTCAGCTCAGTGTTTCTCAACCAGATCAAGCTTGGCCCCCAGGGGACATTTGACAGTCTTGAACCATTTTTGGTTGTTACAGCTGGAAAAGCACTACTGGCAATTGGTGGGTAGTAGCCAGGGAGTCTACAAAACATCCTCTTTTACACAAGACAACTCCCACAGCAAAGAATTATCTGGTCCAAAATGTCAACAGTGCTGATGGGGTTGTGAGGAATCCTGATGTGGTTCATGGGAAACTCCACCAACAGCACTCAGTGCCATCCACACACACAGTAGGCACCATATGATCATGGGCTGCTATCATTATTTGAGGAGTATATCATTGGCCTTGTGTAGGCTTCAAGTACCTTTTAAAACAAGCCAAAGATCCTGACTCTGAAATTCGTGAAGATAGTTAGTGTGTTGGGAAAGGGAGATTTAGGAGCAAATTTTTATATTAAAAAAAGGTTAAACCAAATAAACAAAAGATTTGAATCAACATTTCTCCAAAGAAGATATAATGGCCACCTGAAAAGGTGTTCTACTTCATCACTCATTGTGGAAATACAAATCAAAACCACAGTGAGATACCACTTCACACCCACTGGTAAAGCTTTAATCAGAAAGGTGAACAGTCCAGGCGTGGTGGCTCACGCCTGTAATCTTAGCACTCTGGGAGGCCAAGGCGAGAGGATCACTTGAGGTCAGGAGTTCGAGACCAGCCTGAGCAAGAGTGAGACGCATCTCTACTAAAAATAGAAATTAGCCAGACAACTAAAAATAGAAAAAATTAGCTGGGTGTGATGGTGCACGCCTATAGTCCCAGCTACGTGGGAGGCCGAGGCGGGAGGATCGCTTGAGCCCAGAAGTTCGAGGTTGCTGTGAGCTAGGCTGATGCCATGATACTCTAGCCCAGGCAACAGAGTGAGACTCTGTCTCAAAAAAAAAAAAAGATGAACAGTGACAAGTATTGGTGAGAATGTGGAGCAGCTGAAGCCCTCATGTTGCTGGTGTGAATATAAAATGGTATAGCCACTTTGGAAAACAGGTAGTTTCTTTAAAAGTTAAGCATAAGGCCGGGCACGGTGGCTTACGCCTGTAATCCTAACACTTTGGGAAGCCAAGGTGGGAGGATTGCTTGAACTCAGGAGTTTGAGACCAGCCTGAGCAAGAGCAAGACCCCATCTCTACTAAAAGTAGAAAAATTAGCCGGGCGTTATATTTGCCTATAGTCCCAGCTACTCGGGAGGCTGAGGCAGGAGGATCGCTTGAGCCCAGGAGTTTGAGGTTGCTGTGAGCTAGGCT
>NW_012148308.1:501284-518570 GCF_000956105.1 Propithecus coquereli | reverse complement strand
TAACCAAGCACCTCTATCCCTGTGAACCCCAGAGAAAATGAAAGCATGTGTCCCCTGAACAACTTGTATATGAATGTACATAACAGCGTTAGTCATGATAGCCAAAAAGTAGAAACAACCCAAATGTCCGTCAGCTAGTACATTCATACAGTGCAATACCACTTAGCAAGAAAAAAGGAACTGTGATGAATCTCAAAAACATTATACTGAGTGAAGGAAGGTAGAAGTAGAGTACTTATACATGTATGATTTCATTTTCTGAATGTCCGTAGAAGTCAAATCTGTAGCAACTAATAGCAGATGGGTGGTTGGGGGCAGGGCAGGGAGGGGGTTGAGAGTAGTTAGAAGTAGGGATTGATTGCACACAAACTCAAGGAAAATTTGGAGGGTGACGGGAATCTTCTAAAACTGGATTGTGGTGATGGTTGTACAGCTCTCTAAATTTACTTAAAACCATTGACTTATGCATGTAAAAATCCTATCTACATATCAGTGATCTTACAGGAAGCAATTTTCTCCCTTAGAGTGATAATATAATTCTTAAAAGCAAACTGGCTTGGGGATTGTATTTAAGGAAAACACTAACACTTTTTAATCTAAAAAACCCACATGGGAAACTTGTGTAAAAGACAAGCCATGTTAAAAGGTACATTTAAATATCATTCTTCGTGTCCACATGGATTCTGGCATGTCCGTTGAACCACTATGAGAGACAACTCTAGTGAGGTTCCCAAATCTGGTTTATCATTCCTCTTTTTTAAAGAAACCTTCATCATAGCCTTTGGTGTTCCCTCCATAGCCCCCTTTCTGCCAGCTGCAGTGTGCACAGAGACTAAGGGTGGCTTCTGAAGCATGTTTTTTCTCTTTCATTTACAGGCAGTAAGCTGCCCCTTGGGAGACTGTATTCAAGTGTCACAAATAATAAGAATATGCTTGCATTGGGGGGTGGTAGAGGGTTTGCTTACTTTTCTCTGTGCTTTCTACCTAATAGGCTCTGGATTACTGCCACAGCAAGGGAATCATGCACAGGGATGTGAAACCTCACAATGTCATGATAGATCACCAACAGAAAAAGGTACCATTATAGCCAGGCAGCCACAAGCCTTCATTAGAAGGCTTAGGGCAGACCAGAAAGCTGTCCAGTACCAACATGGTTTCTATAGACCCATGCTGGGGATTTTTGGTGACTTTTGTTACAGTTGTTCCTCCAGTCTCCAGTGTTGGTTTCTACTTTGCACGGCATAGTACACAAGGAAAGTAGACAGATGACCCCGACTGTAGTTGTTTGTTTTATTTTGGTCATAGTTTTCTGGAGGGCCTCAGAAAGAAACTATACCTGGTGGTTTCTAATTCATTTCTTAATGACCCGCAGACCAATCTGCCTGGCCTTGAAAGGACACTTGAGTCTCTCCTATTTTTGATATCCAACTCTGGTTGTCCCTGATTGGTGAGTAAATAGATCAGCTAGGATTGGATTAATGAAAGGCTAGAGCAGTGCTTCACTCCTGGAGCGGAGCATGTGTCCCCAACCCTTTCACTTATGCCTGGAACTTATAAAAAAGCTGTGAATGATGGGAGAATGCATTACGTATGTAAGTCATATGGCGGCAGAAAAAAAAAAGGCTGAGCTCTATTTATCTAGAGAGAGTGATGAGCCAGGATAATTTAAATTTAAAAAAAAAAAACGTTCTGAGTGCTCTGCTCTACAAATGACCTCTTAATGCATTGCTGAAAGTGTCATTTTTTAAACCAGTGCACCTGCTCACGTTTTTTCTGTGGCCAGATATTTGTTACCTAATGTGATGTGGCCTTGTTCTATCTAGAAACACTCCTTTCACATGTTTTATTTCTGTCCTGTTTGTAGCTACGACTGATAGATTGGGGTCTGGCAGAGTTCTATCATCCTGCTCAGGAGTACAATGTTCGTGTAGCCTCAAGGTACTTCAAGGGACCAGAGCTCCTTGTGGACTATCAGGTACGCTTGCTAACAGAGCTCCTCTGGGTTATTTTTATACTTATAGGGCTTTTTCTGGTTTGCTGTTTATTTAGTCAGTTTGAATATGTTCAAAACCCAGACATTTATTACACCCCAAAATGCTAATTTTAGTTTTTCTCAGCCACTTTTCATGGAAGGGAAGGAGCTTTATTTCTAAAATATATACAAAGATGAAATGCAAGGCAGAAATTCAGATCAGTTTCTAACACCCTTGGCTAACTGGTTGTCCTTATTTCTCAGATGTATGATTATAGCTTGGACATGTGGAGTTTGGGCTGTATGTTAGCAAGCATGATCTTTCGAAAGGAACCCTTCTTCCATGGACAGGACAACTATGACCAGGTGAGCAAACACCATCCGGTTCTTGTTTATTTAGGGGTGAATGCCAAGAAAATAACATCCTTAGATAATGTCCTTGAGCCACTAAATCTCTCTCAGTGTTTGCATATTAGCTTTTCTTCAAGGTAAAGAATTTCACAAAATTTTGTGTTAGTTATCAGGTCCCCAGGGTGACAGAAAATGGCTATCTATGCTGGACTTCCAAAGGGAATCTGTGAACAAGTCAGGTCCACCCCCTTTCTTACAAAACTAGATTCTAGTCATTAGATTATGATGCCTCCGTACTTATCAACTTCTAGAAGATTATGATCATAAGTTGTATGATCAGTTTAAAGACAGTTTGGAAGTTTGCATTCATGTGAATTTCATGTCCTTGGGTCTGCTTGCCCACCCTAGACTCAGCTTTGTATCTGGTCCTTGGAGATGTAGTGATGTGGAAGTCTTCCGATTCCCTGGTACAGCATCCTCACGGGCTTGCAGTGAGTTCTGTGCTCAGTGATTTGGTCAGTTTGTTTTGTGTTTCAGCTTGTTCGCATTGCCAAGGTTCTGGGTACAGATGAGCTGTATGGGTATCTGAAGAAGTATCACATAGACCTAGATCCACACTTCAACGATATCCTGGGACAGTAAGTAAGGGAGAGAGAGAGAAAGAGGGCTTTACCTTACCCCATTTCAGAAGTGGAAAGGTTAGCCGAAATCACTTTCTTTCCCTTTTTTAATCATTTCAAAATTGGAAACCCTTTTTTTCCCATGGTTATTTTATTTTGAGATATTTGCACCTTGTTTACATGTGTCTTCTAATCATTTCACTTCTTGGAGAAATAGCCCGTTTATCAATAGAAAATGGAAAACAAAATCATAATGTTAGAGAAAAAAGCTTTCTGGTATAGCTATGCTTAATTTTAATGGTAAATCTTGGAAAACTGTAATACTTCTTTGAATAAGAGACTTATTATTCTCATTCTCTGTAATGGATTTTCTATAAGATAGCAAATTTTAAAACACATTGAATTTTCAGGTACGATGCAGTGGTGTTAAAAAGTAAATGTTATGCTGACAGTTTTCAAAAAGTATTTTATGGAACCTCCATGTTTCTGGGGCCAGTCCTCAAAATACATCTGCTGACCAATAAAAATTACACCCCATGCCTCACCCAGAATTGCCTAAGAGCCTGGGCCATAAAGAGTAATCTAAGAAAGGTTTCACAAATTTGAAATCAGATGTAGAAGTTTCAGCTAATTCTGTTCATCTACTCACAGAGCACTGTTAACTAAGGAGGGTTAAGAATGAAAAAATAACAATGAAATTTAACAAGCTCGTAATCAATGCAGTATTCCAAGATTTTTTTGGCTTTAACCCTAATAGATAAGGATTCTGTTGAATTTAGTCTCGGAATACTAATCCTTCACTTCTCTTCTCAGACATTCACGGAAACGCTGGGAAAACTTTATCCATAGTGAGAACAGACACCTTGTCAGCCCCGAGGCTCTAGATCTTCTGGACAAACTTCTGCGATACGACCATCAACAGAGATTGACTGCCAAAGAGGCCATGGAGCACCCATACTTCTGTGAGTCTGCAGGGACTGTTTTCAGGGGTGTGTGTTATTGAAGGAAAGAGTCCTCCACCCTTTATCTTTGAGGCCAGAGAATTTTAGGTATTTACATTGGCTCATCCTTAGAATTTGGCCTTATTTGTTGTAGACGATTGAAACAGCTTTGCCTCTCGATTTCTTGACCACCAGAGGCGTTTGCTTATTCCCTCAGCTCCCCTGGGTCATCTGTTTGACCACCCCCTGTCACCCTGAGTTAATAGATCACAAGTGTCTAAAATTTGTTTTGAAATATGTACATTTGTGGTGTGGAAACCTAATCAAAGATTATTTCTGCCCTCAAAAAACGAGTAATTAGTTAAAAAGTAATAAGATAACCATAGAATATTTCTAAAGAAGGAAATGGATGGGTGAAAGGAATTTGAGGAAAGGGAAGCAGGTGTGGAGATCCCTCACCGAAGTCCTGGCTGAGCTGTTGGCTTCTTGTGCCTCACTCAGGAGCGTGCGTGTATGTCATTTCACGTGCTTGCTTGTTCTGCACGCGTGCTATTCTTCCCACTGGTAACTTGTGTTTCAGGTACACTGCCTCATGTTATCCTATGTTTGAGTCCAGTCCGGAAGGAGACTGGGGAACAGGGAGGTTAAGCAACTGGTTTCAATTCACTCTCTGAATGAAGATGAAAACTTTCAACCTTTAAAGTTACCTGTCGCTTGGCCGATATGCTCTTGTTTCTTCTCCTTTTTTTCCCTAGAGATTAACTAAATTCTTGGCCTGAAGACTATATTGCTGTGTTCTTGAACCTATGGCCCATAAGCATAAGGAGACAGCAAATTTAAAAATTTTTACCCTTCAGCCTTCTAGACCTCAGCCCAAGTGCAACTCAGATATCTTCTCTCCTGTTTCTGGCACAGAAAGCTATTTTTACCCTTCAAGTTAGATCAGATTAAGAATACTGGTGTTGGCCAGGCGCGGTGGCTCATGCCTGTAATCCTAGCACTCTGGGAGGCCGAGGCGGGAGGATCGCTCAAGGTCAGGAGTTCAAGACCAGCCTGAGCAAGAGTGAGACCCCGTCTCTACTAAAAATAGAAAGAAATCAGCTGGACAACTAAAATATATAGAAATAATTAGCCAGGCATGGTGGTGCATGCCTGTAGTCCCAGCTACTTGGGAGGCTGAGGCAGAAGGATTGCTTGAGCTGTGGAGTTTGAGGTTGCTGTGAGCTAGGCTGACACCACAGCACTCTAGCCCGGGCAACAGAGCAAGACTCTGTCTCAAAAAAAAAAAAAAAGAAAAAAGAATACTGATGTTTATGACATGTCATTCACGATCTGTCTACTTTTCTGAATACACGTCATTCTTCAATTAAAAAAATTTTGAACTACTATTGCTTAAAATTACTAGGTCTTCTAATGGCTGTTTTTATCCACCTTTCCCTCCATGTACTTATTATTGCACATGCTTTGAAGAAATTAGGGGTTAGATATGATGTTAGTATTCAAAGAAAAGAACACAAAATTAGTAGAAATTTTGAACAGTGGGAAATTAGGGTTTCTTTGCCTTTCAGCAGTTGAGTTTGTACTCTGAGGAAGTATTAAGGGCTGACTACAAGAACAACTTGCCCGATGATTTTTCAGTGTCTGGTATTTCTATGTCCTAAATTCTGTGACTTCTCTGTCTCTGTCTGTTGCCCTCCTGACCCAGGCTTGCCCGTCATTCTTGTCTCTCTCTGTCTCACGGTGGAAGAGCTGGGTTTTGCCATGGGGTTCTGACTGGCACTCACCAGCCCTGACTGGCCGACTGTCATCCTGCTTTCTTACAGACCCTGTAGTGAAGGAGCAGTCCCAGCCTTGTGCAGACAATGCTGTGCTTCCCAGCGGTCTCACGGCAGCACGATGAAGACTGGAAAGCGACGGGTAATGCGGCATTGATGCTTGCCAATAAAACCAACCAACCAGACACAAATCTTGAAGGAAAACTACAGTGTGATAAAAAGAAATTCTAATCATTCCTTCTAAACGCAAAGAAGAGTAAAGACCTAAAAATCTGTCGAAAAGAAAGAAACTCCCCAGTACTAGTCTACAGGGAGCTGCCATCGTGGCAGCACGCTGATGCACGTAGTTAAGGATCTGAAGGAGCTCTGCCTTTGGAATGCATGGGAGATGAGAGACTCGGAGTTGTTGTACATTTACCTTATTTAACAGGGCACCGCTGTTGAGTTAACCCATTTGATCAACAAGCTCTGAATGTCTGACTTCCTATCTATTCCATTGTGGTCTGGGTTTCCTTCAGTGAGATTCAGGCTCAAGTTTTAGCAAAAGGTCAGCAGTTTATACTGACACACCAGCCTCATTTATGAAAAGGAGATAATAAAACAGTGACAGTATTTTTTTTTAAGCTCTTTTACAAATTCATGTTTTATGTATTTTTTTATGACATGAGCTCTCCAGGAAATGTACCTCATCCCTGCAGTTTTCCTCTAAGTGTATTCATTTGGGAGCAAACTGCAGTCACCTTCACAAGTCCTCTTTGATGTCAGGAGGCATCATTTTAAACCTTGCAATGCCACGAACAGGTCTATCAGTCTCATCGAAAATTCCATGCTAAGTGCATAACTTGGAGCTCACTATAACCTCTGTTGATTTGCCTAACCATAAAAGCTTGTTGCTATTGTTTTCTTTTAGCCTTCTTTTTTTTTTTTTTTTTTTTAGGGTCAAGGTGTAAGGAAAACCTCACCATTTCCCAGCACTTCCCTATGTGTGCACCTATTTTAATGCTCCTGTCTCAAACAGACCTTTTGTTCACAACCATAGCTACAGCTGGAAAGTCAGTCTTCAGGCAGGTCAGGGAGGGGGAAACATCCTATCAGAATTTATTCAGAAAAGACTTGTTTAAAAAAAAAAAGTATCATCCCCCCTTCCCTCTTTTTATCCCCATGAGGAAGAAACAATTTCCCATTGTAATCAGGGTAGTATGTGTTCTTAAGCTCTGATATGTGATACATTTATGTGATGGCAAAGATAAGTCTTTCTCGCATGCAGGTACTGGATTTGTGTGGGCAGAGCCATCTGATAACTCAGCAACTGAGAGGAGAGGAACGTAGAAGGGGATTGGGGAAGGAAGTGGAGTTCCTGGCACAAGTGTTAAGCTTTGGATGCAGTGTGCTAACTTTCACGTTAGCAAAGAAAGATTTTGTTTAAAAAAAAAAAAAAATAGGGCCGATTTTATTTTGGGGACTTATCACCAACATGGTTTGCTGGCAGTCCCCCGCCCCACCTGCAGAGCTGTGCACAGCTCTGGGGACCTCACACACCTAGGCTAGGGCTAGGAGTGTCTACCACCACATCACACTTTAGAGTTTCTTTATTAACTATTTAATAATGCCATACATTTTTATAAGGTTAGATTGTTTGTTTGAAGCATCTGTTTACATTCCATATTCCAATAAAATCTTATTGGTATTGGTAGCAGGTCCTATCTCTAAACGTAGATTCTATTTTTTGTTGTTTGGTCTGTGGGAACTTAAAATGCAAACAAAACTCTTCTCTTACCATAGAGTTGAGTTTACAGATTAAAAAATAAAAAGTGAGATCCCAAAGCTACAAAATGCGTTCAGTCAAGGTTCTCATGCCAGTGCTGCCCGCATTGCACATTCTGCATAGTAGTGTAAACACTCATTCTACCTGAAAATCAAAACAAGACGTGAGCTCTCAGCTGAACAGGCTGTTACGTCGGGCAGCAAAACTCAGCGTTTTGGATTATCAAAAGCCTTCTAATGTGCCCTTATGAGCAGTTCGGAACCACTTGTTATAATCAGGGAGATGTGCCACCGCGTGTCTTTCCTGCTCCCCTACCTACAATCTCCTTTATCACCCGCTCCCTCTGTTTTTTATTATTTTAAAATATTAATTAAGGGAGTACAAGTGTTTTTGTTACATGGATATCTTGTGTGATGCCTAGCCCTTCCCTTTTTTTTTTTTATGTTGCCTGTCTGGACCGGGCAAGAGTAGCCTATTGGAAGGTCTTGGGGAATTGGTAACCCCACCATTTCTTTCCTTTGGGTCCCCCCAGGCAATCAAAGCATCTGAAGGAGAAGAGTCAGGTGATTTACCTCAACCCCTCTCTCCATTGACCAGGATGTAGTTGGTGCAAGCACAGCTAACCTGCCTGTCCTTGGGCTCTGTAACTGCAGCTTTGACACAGGAGTTCTTCCCTTTTTCAGCATACGGTTCACTTTCCCAGCACCTACACTTTTTACCTCTCTTCATGCCTTAGACTAACTGGGTTTGATGTGCTCACTCCCTTCTGGGTCTGACCGTTCTTTCCCAAACCGAAATGAATCCAGTCCAGACCTTCTCTTTGCCTGTCTCCAAGAACCATTTTGTGTCCAGGTGGACTTAGCACCCTTAAAATTTTAGGGTATTTACCTGAGTTAGGAGATGGTCTTGGGGAATTCCAGAAGGGGTGTGTGTGTGTAGGAGTGGAAGTCTAATATTTAGACTTAAACTATGGTAAATTTACCCACCCAATATCCTTTTCAGTTAGCATATTCTTTCTTAAACTCATCTCAGTAATTGTCATTTGTTTGCTTCATTACCTTATAACAGGTTAAAAGTGCCTATGATAAGGACTTAATTATTTCCTAAAGAAAAGCAAAAAATGTGGGGAACAGGGTAGTGTTACACTATCATCTCAGGTACTGCCTATGTTCAAGAACATAGACTTGGTATGGTGACAACAAAGGGTTCCTATGCCAAATCCAGCTAGAGCATCGTTTCTTGGCCACTAGTGAGCATAACTGCAAGGTTTGCTTTGGCTGAGAAATCCCTTGGTGTGAGTGGAGCTAATGAAGTGCTAAGTGATATTTGCATCTGTGGTTTGGTGGCAGTTCAATCTCCCCTGGATGCTCTCAGCTGGCCTTGCTCCTGTCTTGTCCCTGTAGGCAGGGTAGGTGGCTGGGAGGGAGAAGCCATTAATTGCATGATGCAGACCAAGCTCTCACTGTTGAGGGAAGTGCTGGTGGTTCTGTGGGGCACTTAAACACCAGTCACTCAGCTGAGCCGCCTCCTGGACGTTTTGTAACACATCAGTACTCAAGGTTTAAAGCAAATGTGTTCCCTTGCAGAGAGGAAAGTGTTCTCAGACTGATAAAGGAGACGGAGAATTTATAATCCTTGGGGCCTTGGAGAGAGTGGCTGGGAGAGGGGAAGTCAAAAGGAAAGGAACCAATAAGAAAAAGGATCTAAAGGTAGATCTTGAGCAGGAAACGCACTTCTTGAGGGGATGAAATTAGAGGGCACCAAGTTCATGTTCTGGAATGTGCTCTGGGGAGGACACTGCCCCCTGGTTGGTTCCAGTGGCTGAAAGGTGGTGCTCTCAAGTCAGGTGCTGAGACCCAGAGAGAGCTGGTGCCGTGGGTCTCACAGTCTTGTGCCTACTCAGGGAAATGACTTAGGTTCTCCCAGGTGCTGCGTTGATAAGGATGGAAGCAGAACTACTTTGGGACGGACACAAGCAACAACTGGAAGAATTTTTATATGTGCATTGAAGTAGATCTGAGAGAGCCCAGTTAGCAGTTTCCTTTAATGCCAGTTCAGATTAAACGATTAGTTTAGAAACCTGTGATACTGTGAGAACACCCACAGGAAAAATCAAACTTCCCTCCTACAAGAGTGCATAATAACTGATCAGAGTCACAATCATTTAAGTGTAAACCTTCTGAAAGCAAAAGCAGGGTCCACATGAGCACACGAGAAGCCAAAGTTTGTCAGCAAGCTTAATAAATTGAGACTGAACGATGTCCTGCCTTTAAAAAACTAACCCCCGGGTAGGGATTGGGGGAGCAGAAGTGGCAGGGAAACATCTGGCCAAGAAAACCAGTAACAACATGCTTTTGAGCTATGTGGATGTGTTAATGAAAACACCCCCAACCAGGTATTGTAGAGGCTGGAAAAGATGTGATGGGATTATACAGGTGATGCATATTTTTGTGTTGAGACTCAACAATGTGCTACAAATGTGATACTTAACCCTGAACTGCATGTATTGGGGATTGTTTTAAAGAAAACAGAAACAAAAAACTTTGAATCAATAAATTAACAGTTTTTTACTTGCTGGCTCTTCTTGCTGTAAATGGTGACTAAGAGGTTGGGACAGAAATCTTGACATCTAGTGGAAAGCTTGGATAATCTTCAAGAACCGTGGAGCCTTCTATTTCCTTCTGTTTGCAGAAAAGCAACACTACTGCCTGGGTTGTGATCCTTTACAAATGACTACTTCAGACACAGTTGGCCACCTCTGTATCACTGGATGACTGATGTATGATTTATGTGCTGCTGCCCTTAGAGGGAAGAAAAATGCCATGTTAAATCCTGTTTTCATAAATAAAAATGTTGACAATAACCAGCCTTCCCAAGTGGAAGACACCATTGCTATGAGGACCTTAACTTGTACTGCCTGTCTCTTGAGGGAGGGGAGGGATTAACCATGAACTGCAAAAGATCTTTGTCACACTCTGCTGTGAAGACTTTGCTTTAGCAGAAGTGGGACTGGAGGGGTGTCCTCATGGGATTGTTCTGTTTCTTGGTACTTGCTTCTGAGCCGCACCATGTAGACACCTGCTTCTTGGGATTGCCTTGTTTTATTGCATGACTTTAACCTTGTGGCCTAGTGTTCTGCATTTGTGAAAATCTCTCCCTACACTGTTCCTTGCAACACATGCAGGCACATGCTATTGTCTGGCAGATGGTTGTGTCTTTAATTAGTGTGCTTTCTCACTGATTCCTCTGGAGTTGGATGCTTAGAAATCAGCTGATGTGCTTAAAGGCAAATATAGTCATACACCTCTTAACCTTATGTGCCACGCAACGCTTCTCAAACAGGCAGTGGAGCCACCCTTCCTTTAGCCAGAGAAGGTTTTCATGAAATGATTTTTTGTGTGACTGCTTGCTTGCCGGGTGCATAGTCCTTTCTGTTGCAGCCCTGTTCTGGGAGACATTGCTTCTAGAATTCCGCTGCCAGCATCTCACCACCCACTCCCCATGCTGGACATGGAAGGAGAAACGAGGTTTGCAGGCCATGCCAGACAGCTAGCTGTTTCCAGGGGAGAGTTAAAAATATTTTTTAAGCTCACTTATTTATTGCTTCTTATTAGTGGACTCAGCCCTTTTTCTGAGTAAATACAGTCCTCTGACTCTTAGTCCCAAGATGTCCTCAATAAATCAGAACAGGTCTGAGGAGGAGCTAGAGTTGGACGGCTGAACTTGGAACTTGGCTCGCACTGAATGGTCAAGAGGCTTCAAAGCTTCTACATCAGTATTCTAGACCCGGGAAAGAAGTAGGAGACCAGGTCACAACACGTGGTGTGTCCGGGGCGCTTCCCTTCCTCTCACACAAGGCCGTGCTAAAGACGGCCTCTGTTACGATCAGAGGAGGAAGGCAGAGGGTACTGATTGTAACCTGAAATCATAAAGCAAGTTCTTCCAAGGTTTTCCACGAGTGACATAGGAAAGCCAGCTTGCACTCTGTCCCCAGCACTCCTCAAGGGAAGGAAGCCCCACACAGGGGAGGCCTGCCCCTCACTCCGCTCAGGTTGATTAATGCCGTCTTTCCCCTCCTCCCATCTCTTTCCCCAGGTCTGTTGCGGTTCCTCCCACTTTTCCATAAGCAGAACAAGAACCAAATCAAACGTCTTAACGTGTGTAGAGAGATCACGTTCCGTGAGCAGACACAAAACGGTGGCAGGTTTGGCGAGCACGAACTAGACCAGCTGAAGGGCAGCCGCCACCGTATATCAAACCTCACTTCCGAATGTAAAAGGTTCACTTGCCTTTGGCTTCCTGTTGACTTCCTCCCGACCCAGAAAGCATGGGAAATGTGAAGGGTATGCAAAATGGTTGTTGGTTACTGTTGCTCTCCTGCGCCCCCTGACTCGTCCGTGGCCGCCTGTTTTTCCAGCAAACCACGCTAACTAGCCGACCACAGACTCCACAGTGGGGGAGCGGGGGCAATACCTGGCATGGCGGGCAGTTACATATTATTATTTTAAAAGTATATATTATTGAATAAAAGGTTTTAAAAGAAATGTATGGAGAGTTTTCAGTATGGAAGGGGCCATGAACGGAGACCTGTGGCCACAGAGGACTGAGACAGAACTGTATTTGTGCCAGATTGCAACCAGAGGAAAGCAGGGGACATCCCTGAGGTCAGGAAAGCCAGTTTTAAGGACGCTCTTTATAGAGATTCGAAATGTTAAGAGGTATGGAGTGAACTAATGCTGGGAATGGGACCAATAGTCAAAGTAGACTCAGTGAGCCAGGAAAGTTGGGCCTTGCCTTGAGCACGTCCCTTGGCCAGTGTCCTCCCCCGACCCCCTTCCAAATCAGGTGAGACACCCAGTGTGATAGGTGGTAGATAAATGTCACCTCTGATGAACTCAGGAAGATGCCTTGGCCCTCTCTTTGCTGTCCCTTTGCTCATGTCTCCACATTTCGTTCCATCTCCCGATCCTGCCCCCCCAAATGTCCCCATACACAGAAATGTCTTGGAGGACAGTTGAGTCCACTGTCCTGAGGCAGGAGGGAGTTCAGGGTCTCGGATCCAAGGGCTGCTTCTGATCCCATTCTGAAGCACCCATAAACTGGAAGGAAAAGTGGCCCACTCACATGTGAGGGGCTGGGATGTTAGCACTAGTTGTATTTGTTAAATGGAGAAAACAAAAGATGACCTGTTTCACAAATGAGCCTTTGCCAGCTCCCTCGATCCTCATCTCATCTCCTAGGACAGCGGTGCCGGGGAGGTGGAAGTGGTGGCTGCCCAGCCTTGCCTCTGGCTGCCGGTTTGCATCCTCCACTGTCCATGGAGAGCAGAAGCCATGGGCGGATCAGACATCCAGGCAGCTGGATGAGGCACCAGCTGGGTTTCCACAGAGCTGCTTGGTCTGTGTAACATTCCTTCTCTTTGCTGCTTGTTCTGACCCACTGTGGGAACCCCAGTGTGGACACTCACAGTTTCTGATGTGATTATGGGGCAAAGCAAAGAGGCCCTTTCCAGGGCCACCACGGCATTGTAGTGTCCTTTGGACCAGCTTCTGTGGTATCCACGTAGTTTCTCGGGGTGGGAGCTTGAGGTTGTGTGTACCGCTTGGACACCAAGTGAGGATCTGCGGGCCACCGCCAGGAGGCTTTTCAAAGGCCAGTGGGACACCAAGCAGATGGACTCAGTACTTTCCAGCTCTATCACCAGCCTAGTTTTCTCAAGCTGTCCCTCTCCTGGGGCCCTTTTTGACTCAAGGCTCTGCAAATTGCTGTTAACCTCCTGCATCTCTGGGACAGCATCCAAATACCTCATTGTAATGAGCATGTCCTATGGACATGCTTCATGTATGTGTGTGTTTATCTACATAGCCTGTATCTGTAATCTCCATGTTGACCTGCTAGTATTTGAGGTCTTTTCCAGGTGTGGAGGGTCTTGTCCGAACAGATAACACAGTTGATTGGCTTGGGAGTTCTTTAGATGTCATGTAGAACTTGGAACCATAGTTTCGTCCTTCAATTTCCATCCTCAACCAAGGCTCTGTTTAACTTCCCAGTGTGGAAATCTCGTTTTCCAGAAACCTCCACAGCATATCGAATAATCTTGGGTTTTGTGGATGATTATAGTTTGGTGGGCTAATGTTTGGCTGTAGAAAGAAGGGGAAGGAGGCGTTTTTGCTTAGGTTGTTTTGACTTTGAGAAAGGCACAAGTTGGCTGGCTAACCCAAGAACCATCTTGAGCTCATCCCCAATGTACTTGGAGATTCAAAACATCAGTTCACAATTTCCAATAGTCTATTTGTGTTTTGGTTGTTTAATATTTATTGCATTTTTCTGATTACCAAAGTTATATATGCTCATGGTAAAAAATTCAAATGTTACAGAAAAGCAGATAATGAAAGCCCTCCCGCCCCCAACAACCACACATAAAACACACTCACACAAAAGCTTTTTCCTCCCTTGGAAGTAACTACTCTTAAATTTGCTGTACATCCTCCCATTTTTTTCCTGTGCATTTACTAACATTTTAAAATTATAATAACCGTCATTTTTACAGAAATATAATCAAACTATACATTCTTTTCAGCAACTTGTGTTTTCACTTAGTTGTGAAAAGTATCGTGTTAGCATGTGTAGATCTGCCACACCCCTTTTCATGGCTGCATGGTATTCCACTGTGTGATGTACCACAGTCGAAGCAATCTATTGGTGATAGACTTTGGGTTGTTTCTAGTTTTTCAGTATTACTACAATGAATAAACTTGCACATACATTTTTCGACAGTATACATGTGGGATAAAATCTTAAAAAAGAATTACTATGCCATATGATGTTTTTAGAGAGGGCGTTCTTCTGTGCCTTCCCTCAGTGGTGCAGGCTGGAACCACGATGATTTTAGTCACGGGATTCTTATGGGGCTCTATCAAGCACTGGGACATGGTGCCCGTGGTATGTGAGCTTTCCAGGGGACTATGGAAATGTTTATGAGACCTGGAAAAAAAAAATTGTCTCTAACATAGTAAGTTGAAAATAAAAATTAACAAGTGGAATTAAATGTCTTAAGATGTATAATCATGTGAACTTCATTAGTTGTTAAATTCAATATTTGCTTTTAAAAATATAATTAGTGAAGAGTCACAATCATAAAATAAATAGTTTCAAAAGCAAATTCTAAGGAGTCTTTCAAAAAATTACGGGAAAAAAGTTATCTTAAATATGAAAAATGGTTGCCTTTTAATGTGTTTGAAATGCCATGGGAAAGCCTTCAAAAGTAAGCATGCTGAGGGCCAGCCAATATTCTAAAATAGCTCTGGCCAGGGGGCCTGAGTGGTGGAATAGATGAGCAGCCTTTTCAGAATATTATTCTGCATGGTATTAAAATAATGTGCGTCTCAAATGCATTGTGCTAAGTAAAGAAGCCAGAGCCAAAGGCTACATACCGAGTGATTCCATTTATGTGACATTCTGGAAAAAGCAAAACTGCAGAGATGGAGAACAGACCCATGGTTGCCAGGGGTCAAGGATGACTACAAGGATTAGTATGAGCTGATTCCGGGGCGCCGTGGGGGGTTGATGGAATTGTTCTGTGTCCTAAACGTGGTAATGGTTATATGACTTGGTGCCTTTGTCAAAACTGTACGCCAAAAAGTTCATTTTACTGTATGTAAATTTAAAAGTTCATTTTAAAATGTAATGTGCAGGAGGAGCCTAGCAGAGTCCCATTTGGATGTCACTCCCAGGTTAGCAGGAGCTTCGTCTGCCCACCACCGACTCTTTTCTGATCACCAGAGCCAGTGGTCTTTGGATGTAACTGCTGGGCTGGGATGCAGTTGTCTTTCATCTGCCAGCAGGGCACTCCAGCCACTCTTCCATCTTTGCTCCCAGCTCAGGGGCACAGCCCCTCACCTCATTGCTATACTCCCCATCCCCGTCCCCGTCAGCAAGGAGAGGTGGTGAATGAACTATTTAATACCTTCCAGTGTGTAACAAGTTCCTTGTGTGTCTCAAGGCACGTGCTGTGAGTGAGTTTCTGGGCTTGAACTGCCATGAACAGACACTGTCCATTGGGTGTTAACGTCTGAGCAGGGCTTTTATGCACTGAAAGGGTTGCTTAGTTACTGGTGTTTTAAATAATACCTTAGTTATTAAAGCTGTACCTTAAAAATCTAATTTGTCTTGTGTCTTTAAGATCAATTTACAAATCTTGTTATAGCTACAAACTAGTTGATTTTGTGTATAAATATGAACACTTTTGCTTAATCCTTGATTGATATTCAATTAATTGAAAACTTAATGAGTTAAACCAAAAACATTGCTTGCACACTTAACCTAGTTTCCTTAGACATTTCAAACTCAGTCACCTATTTAATCTGTTTGATTTGCACACTTTCAATAGCAATTAAGAAAGACCTAAAATCTGATGAAATCTTCCTAAGCATTCAAATACCAACAAACCTAAGTCTAAATTCTTAAGTTTAATAAATTAAAATCTTTTAACCAATCATTGTTTACAAGCTTAATTAAATTTTCTTAGACATTTTTAAATTAAAATCATGGATCCAATTTCAAATTCCTTTAAGCATTTCAAATTAAATTCAAAGTATCAGATCATCTAATATATTAGGTCCTGTTAAATATTTCAAATATCTTAACAATATCACCATAATCAGAAACTTATTCCTCAGTTTGACAGGGATTACTGAGGCCATGGGTTTGGTTTATTTGCCATAATCTCTGTGTGTTTTGACACTCACCCCCCCCAAGGTGACACACTCTGCCTCAACTCAGGACACAGGTCAGAGATTCTAGGTCAGGCACAGGATTGGGTACTGCTTCTGTGATGATTCTACTCAAACTGCGAGTGAACAAGCTAAGCCCCTTCTTACAGTAATGGAATTCTCAAGATCACCTCATACCTGGCCCCTCTCGCAATACTTTACCTTTTGCACAACTTTTAATTGCCTGATTTGCACCAATTGAACTTCTGCACCCACTGCTTAGATTGCAGCAGCTTTACTGCCTCATTGGACTCTGCTCCCTTTTTATATATTACTTTTGACTACTCCATTCTAACTGTGTCATTGACAGCAGTTTATTAGCAAAGTTTTTCTTGGCATGAGGGGACTTCAAAAATTTCATGGAAATATGGAACTAAAACATACAAAATAGAAACTTTATTTATCAACAGAAGCTCCATCAAGTTCATGATACTTCTGTAAGCGACAATACCAGCCATTTAGTCCATTCCTAAAGAACTTAAAGTCCTGGGAATTTAATCATGTCAATGCAGTCTCTTTTGTATTATTAATTGAAGAAAAATGGGTGGCCTTTACGGATGTTTCGAGAAACTTTAGGGGAAGAAAAAGTAGTCAGAAGGAGCCAAATCAGGACTGTAAGGTGGAGGCCTAATGATTTCCCATGGAAACTCTCACAGTGTTGCCCTTGTTTAATGAGAAGAATGAGCAGGAACATTGTCATGGTGGAGGAGGACGTCCTCTCTGGAGAAGCTTTCCCAGCTGTTTTTCTGCTAAAGCTGTGGCTAACTTCCTCAAAACACTCTCACAATAAGCAGATGTTATTGTTCTTTGGCCTCCAGAAAGTCAACAAGCAAAATGCTTTGAGCATCTCAAAAAACTCTTGTTGTGACCTTTGCTCTTGACCAGTCTGCTCTTGCTTTGACTGGACCACGTCCACCTCTTGGTAGCTGTTGCTTTGATTGTGCTTTGTCTTCAGAATTGTTCTGCTAAAGCCACGTTTCATCTCCTGTTACAATTCTTCAAAGGAATGCTTCCGGATCTAGATCCCACTTGTTTAAAATTTCCATTGAAAGCTCTGCTCTTGAATGCCGTCAATCTGGGTACAACAGTTT
>NW_012148308.1:500619-501169 GCF_000956105.1 Propithecus coquereli | reverse complement strand
CTCTTAAATTTGCTGTACATCCTCCCATTTTTTTCCTGTGCATTTACTAACATTTTAAAATTATAATAACCGTCATTTTTACAGAAATATAATCAGACTATACATTCTTTTCAGCAACTTGTGTTTTCACTTAGTTGTGAAAATTATCGTGTTAGCATGTGTAGATCTGCCACGCCCCTTTTCATGGCTGCATGGTATTCCACTGTGTGATGTACCACAGTCGAAGCGATCTATTGGTGATAGACTTTGGGTTGTTTCTAGTTTTTCAGTATTACTACAATGAATAAACTTGCACATACATTTTTCGACAGTATACATGTGGGATAAAATCTTAAAAAAGAATTACTATGCCATATGATGTTTTTAGAGAGGGCGTTCTTCTGTGCCTTCCCTCAGTGGTGCAGGCTGGAACCACGATGATTTTAGTCACGGGATTCTTATGGGGCTCTATCAAGCACTGGGACATGGTGCCCGTGGTATGTGAGCTTTCCAGGGGACTATGGAAATGTTTATGAGACCTGGAAAAAAAAAATTGTCTCTAACATAGTAA
>NW_012148308.1:477338-497059 GCF_000956105.1 Propithecus coquereli | reverse complement strand
AGTTATCCATTTGTAAACTGCTGATTTCCTTGGGACATTATTAGCACTTTTTGTAAAGCGTCAATGTTTTCACCATTCTCCCACCCAAGTGTCACCATAAATTTGATTTTTATTCTTGTTTCAATTTTAGCAGAATTCATGTTGCTCTGGTAGGGTCTCTTTCCAAACTATTAATAAATTCTTCTTTTTAGTGCCTCAAACTAGATTCTGTTCAGACATGTGATAACAAGTTAATACACATTTATTTTGGTGCAAAAATATTTTTAAATTCATGCATAGTTTTTTATAATACACATTTTCCATGAACTTTTAGAAGACCTCTTGTACTTTGTCCTTACATACGTCCTGTTAATGAAGGGAAAACAAAATACAAGAACCATAGTGTTTAATGACTATCTCTCTGAGACATCTGTGGTTTCAAGTTAGTTTGCTCTGTATTACTTTTGAAATGAAGGTAAGTGTCTGAGGTGATCATTTGGCTCTCCATTCATTCATTTGTTCCTTGAGTGCCTACCACAATGATGGTACTGTGCTAGGTCCTGGGGATATGTGCACAGAAGAAGACAGCTTCAACCCGGAAGTAGTGTGCCAAAGTCAAGCCTACAATAGGAGCAAATCCATTAATTTATATTCTCCAAACCTTTGACCAAATCATCTCTACTGTTGCCCAAGGCCATGATCACAATAAATCTTGAACCCCAACATAGAGAAGAACTGAACACAGTTCATGCTGCCACTCGCTGAGAATGAGAAGTTAGAAGAAGCAAACACTTTCATTTCTTCCATCAGAGTATTTATTGATTGTTCAAGGCGCTTAAGGCCACACACACTCAAGGTGTTATTTTAATTGGGGAGATTGCATAGTTAATTAAAGAAAGTTATGAGAACAACACAATACCAACAAGAGACCACAGAGTTTTTGTGGGCAGGCAAATGGGATATGCAAGTCCTGATTCCAAGCTAAGGAGGATCTCTACTGACCGGGTGGCTCTGCAGCAGCTGAGGCCAGGAGAGACAGAGCCCAGGCTGGGCCTTCAGTGGCCAGAAGCCCTAAGTCCATGACCGATTCACAGATTCAACACATATTTACTGCATACCCACTTAAAAAAGCAGACACTTGGTTTGGGTATCAAGAAATACATCTATAAGCAAGACCAAATTCTTTCTCCTAGAAGCTCAAAATCGAGTAGTGGGAGAGACAGACAATAACTATTTAGACTTCCAAGTGGCGATGAGTGCTATGAAAAAGGATAAAGTAGGCCATGCGTGATGGCGTGCACCTGTAGTCCCAGCTATTGAGGAGGCTGAGGTGGGAGGACCACCTGAGCCCAGGACTTTGAGGCTGCAGTGAGCTATGATTGTGCCATTGCACTGCAACCTGGATGATAGAACAAGACCCTGTCTCTAAAAAAAAGAAGAAGAAGAAGAAGAAAAAAAAAAGAATAGGAGGACAAGAGTAGTTAGGGTGTAGGGAGTGCTATTTCAGATTGGGTTGTCAAAGAAGTCCTCTCTGGTAAAGTAGTGCAGTGGGCTGAATAGTGTCCCCCCACCAAAATGTATGCCCACCCAGGACTTCAGACTGTGACCTTCTTTGGAAAGAGAGTTTTTGCACATGTGATTAGGTAAGGATTTCAAGATGATATCATACTGGATTCAAGGTGGACTTGAATCAAGGACTAGTGTCCTTATAAGAAGACATGCGGACCCAGAGACACAGAAGGCAGCCATGGGAAGACAGAGGCAGAGTTTGGAGTGATGCTGCCACAAGCCAAGGAATGCCTAGGGGCCACCAGAAGCCAGGAAGCGACAAGGAAGGATTCTTTCCTAGAGCCCTCAGAGGGAGCATGACCCCACCAACACCTTGATTTTTGGACTTCCAGCCTCCTGCACTGTGAGAGAATAAATTGCTGTTATTTAAGCCCCCCAGATTGTGGTAATTCGTTGTGGCATCCCTAGGAAGCTAATACAGGTAGCGTCTGAGAGGAGCTCCGAAGGAGGCAAGGGCTGAGCCCTCAAAGCAGGACCAGCCTGGGCAGAGGCAAAGGCAGGGCAGGTGAGAGAGAGGCACACGGCAGCACCGGAGCATGGGGCTGTGAGAAGGGTGTGGGAGGGAGGGCCAGAGAGGTTTCAGGGAATGAGATGGAGGAGACCAGAGTGAGGATTTGGATTTTATACTTAGCAATAAAGCTGGTGATATGTTTAGATTGGGGAGGTGTTTTTTCATTTGTGTTGTTGTTTTTGAGACAGGGTCTCACTCTGTTGCCCGGGATAGAGTGCAGTGGTGTGATCATAGCTCACTGCAACCTCAAACTCCTGGGCTCAAGCAATCCTCCTGCCTCAGCCTCCTGAGTAGCTGGAACTACAGGCATGTGCCACCAGGCCCAGCTAATTTGTCTTTTCCTTTCTTTCTTTCATTTTTTTTTTTTTTGGTAGAGATGGGGTCTCCCTCTTGCTCAGGCTGGTCTTGAATTCCTGATCTCAAGGGATCCACCCACCTCAGCCTCCCAGAGTGCTGGGATTACAAACATGAGCCACTGCCCCTGGCCCGGGGGAGGTGTTTTGAAGACAGAGCTACAGGATTCACCAATGTGGGCTGTGAGAAAAAGAGGAGCTCAAGATAGCTCCAAGGTTTTTGGCCTGAACAAAGAATTAAGTTGGCATTTACTGAAATGGGCAAGACTTGGGGTAGAGCAGGTTTGGGAAAGGGTTGTTTGTGGGATATGTGTGTGTGGTGGGGAGAGGGGGATGTGAAAGGTAAAGTTCTGTTTTGAACATATAAAGATCAAAATGCCTGTTAGACCTCCTGGGGAGAAGTCCAGTAAAATATGCATATGGAGCTCGATAGGGCAGTAGGACTGGAGATGGACTTTGAGGATGAGGGTAGGATATTTCTCTAGGCTTTCATCTAGACTTTATTGTTTACTTTTCACCTTCAGATCCACCCACCATCTAGAATTAGTTTTGTACATAAGGTAAGAATCAAGCTTCAATTTTTTACAATATGAATATTCAACTGACTCAGCACCACTTATTAAAAAGACCATCATTTTCCCTACTGAATTTCCAGGGCACCTTTGTCATGAATCATATGGGTCAGTTTCTAGATTTTGTTCCATCGGTCTGTTTCTTTGTGACAATACACAAAAGCATACAATTATTTCTGAATGGTGGGATTATGAATGATTGTCATGTTATTTTTCATAGTTTCCTCAGTGAACCTATATTACATTAATAAGAAAAAGTAAGTTCACAGAAAATAATTAGACACAGAACTTTCTGAAGGGCATTGATAACTACCTTCATTTTCTTCTATGATTATTTTATTTGGTTTTCTACTTCTAGACCCAATATTAGTAATTTTTTTCCTAGAAAAATAATTTCATATAGATTTCCAAATTGGCAAAGTTGTATGACTTATTTGAATAACCATAATAACGTCTATAGCTATTTCTCTTTCTTAATATTGTCTTTTCTCTCTTTAACTGAATTTTTTCATAAGATGTTTTGAACAATTGAATAACAAGGGATAAATTGTTTACTGGCCTAAAGTATACAGTCTCCAGAAGTCATCCAAAAATAACATTTTCATATAAAAAGTTTTGACCTTTTTTTATAAGAGAAATATTGATTGATTGAGACAAGGTCTTGCCCTATTGCCCAGGCTGGAGTGCAGAGGCAAGATCATAGCTCACTGCAACCTCAAATGCCTGGGCTCAAGCGATCCTCTCCTGCCTCAGCCTCCCAAGTAGCTAGGACTACACATGCACACCTGGCTAATTTTTAAATTTTTTGTAGAGACAGAGGTGTTGCTATGTTGCTAAGGCTGATCTCAAACTCCTGGCCTTAAAAGATCCTCCCGCCTCATCCTCCCAAAGTGGTGGGATTACAGGTGTGAACCACCATGCCCAGCCTAAAGTTCTAACTTTCTACTGCAATAAGAGTCATATATTTTCCCCTTGTGTCCAAAAATTCTGGCTGGATTATTCAGGGAGTTGATGTGAGGACTGAATGAATTAATACAGGCTAAAGCATTTCATATAGCGCCCGACACATAGTAAATGCTCAATTTACTGCTGTAATGGATAAAAACTGATACAATGATGATGATGTCAGCTGCAAGCTCCTTTCTGTCAGCCATAAAAACCCAACACACACCTAGGCACACAATATATATAGTATTTCTGTGGATACCCAGTGACTGATGGATGTCTCCAGCATTTGGGATTTCCACACTTGAAAATATAGCTTATTTTATGTCTTTTCCAAAATGTTCTAGGCATTGATTTTTTAAAAATCAGCTGTTGGTTCAAGTCAACCAACTCAACTTTCTTCATTTTGTTTAATTTAATTAATTTCTGCTTTTATATTAATGTTCAGGCTTTCTTGTTTTCCAATCAATGCATTGAAAGTGATAAATTGTCCTCATAGTATTGCTTTGACTGCATCCCACAAGTTAAGATACCTGATGTATTCATAGTGACCCTATGTTGAAGGCAGTGATGTATTCAAGGCGCTTAACACAATTAGTGCTCAATACTGGTTAATTTGCTATAACCTTATCTTCTATTTGGCCAACAAGCATTTATTTGGCATTCGCAGGATACGGGGTAAAGTACTTCTCCAGTAAAGTCGCTTTCCAGGGCGCTCCCCTGTTCTTTAGCCCTCCTAATTCCTCCTGGCCCTCCAGAGGGCGGGGCCTGGTCTTCACTACCCCTCACCTCACCCCCTCCCCGTTTCCATGACACCACGTAGGCGCTAATACCTTATTTTTAATCCCTCTGTCTCCTTCCGCTGTGTAAAAACAGCCCTGGGACGATAAAAAAATTAGTTCCTTGGCAACAGAGTTCTTTTCACGAGGCGGCAGAACTAAAGGCGGGGTTTGCGAGCGGAAAGAACCGGAAGTCCGTGATCCTTGTGGCGGGATTGGGCCCCGCGCTCTCGGGGGGCGGGCTCGTATGGGCGGATGGATTCACTTTAAGCAGCAGGCGGCCCTCCGCCTCCATTTAAGGCGGGGAGAGCGGCGCGGGCGGCAGTTGCTGTGGTTTCCGTCCTGAGGTGTCTTTATTGGAGCTCAACTTGGCGGACGTAGCGTTCCCGCGTCCACGTCCCGCCGTGAGGGCTACAGATCGGGAGGTCAGGAGCTCAGCTACCCTTCTTCGGGCCAGGGCCGGGCCCGTGCTTTGCCTTCGCCACTCAGTGTTCGTATCTACTCTGGGGCCTAGGTCGGCTCCTGGGCGGCTGAGGAGAAGGCCGCTGGCGAGATGTTCAAAAACACTTTCCAGAGCGGCTTCCTCTCCATCCTCTACAGCATCGGCAGCAAACCCCTGCAAATCTGGGACAAAAAGGTCGGGCTGGGGGCGGCGGCGGGGCGGGTGCAGGGGCCGCGCGTCCTCCTGGTCCGGGGGCTGGGGACGGGGATTAGCTGTGTCGATTTGCGGCCTGGGAGAGGCTGGGAGGCCGCTGCTGTCCTTGTCCGGAGCGTGGCGGGACTGAGGCGCGGCGGGGGCGGCGTGTAAGCGGCGGGCGGGGGGCAGGGGCTGCATGTGGGGTGGGCGTGGCTGAGGTGTGGTTAGTACCCGGCCCCTCGCGACAGACTTGGTCAGTCAGTTCTTCTGAGCCACCATTTCCTTGTCATCAGTACAGCGGGGTTGATAGTGCTCATCTCCTAGCATGAAACGCATAAACTTAGGGAGCTTCGGAGACGTACAGATGAAAGGAACTGCTGTTCACAGATTCCACAAACACTTACTGATACCCAGTTTTGTGCCAGGCACCGTGCAGGGCACTAGACACAGAGCCTTTGTTCAGGCACCCGTATAGAGGCAAAGGCAGAAAGGCTCCCGCCAAGCCGACGATGTTTGGGTTTCATTCATTCGCTCCTTTCCTCCCACTGATCCCAAATAAGCCAGAATTCGGTGGCCTTTGGCACCTGCTCCACACACTCTGTGACTTGGAGTCTGGTACTCTGCCTTCAGTGCCTGATTTCTCCATCGGGACAGCTGCAGAATGGTGACGATCAAAGTCTTGTCTGGCTCGATAATCTCAGAGCCCAGTGCAAACTTTATTACCTTTATTCAGACATCCACCAGATGGTACTGTCACTGAGGCCAGGAGATGAAGACACTGTCTACTTTTTGGATTACGTAACCTCTAGCTGTCTATGAGTTGGTCTGCATTTTATTGCTTTGGTATTTTGTTCCTCATGCAAATTCCTGGGCAGTCAGCGGTACCAATTTTTGAATATAAGTTAAGGTAGGCACTCGAACGTGGAAGACAGGTGATATAGGGAATGTCCTTGGTTGTGCCCTCCTTAGGGGGAAATGGAGAGAGAGGGTATGCTGAGTGGTGTTTTCATAGAGACGATGTGGAGTAATCGAAGCAGAGTTTATTGGTAATGAAGCCAAGAATTTTGGATTTCATCTCAGAACAACTCTGTCTTCCCTCATCCACAGATGGGGGCTTTGGGCCACATAGAGGTTGGGAGAGAACTTCGGCCTGTCAACACTAGGAAATTCTACATTCCGAGGGTGTGTTCCACACTTTGAGGGTGGTGTGTTCATAGTGCCATTTTCATAAGACAGTTGAAAGATCTGAATGTAATGAAGTTGGGCCTTTGTGTATGTGAAAAATCTGACCATCTCTTTCAGCCAAGAGTATTATTAGTTCTAGTGCTCAGTTCTAATACATAGGAAAGCAGTTCCTTACATTTTTTTCTACCTTACTGAGCTGTTCAGTTACTTGGTTTTGTTCACAGTGGAATAAAGCATTGCAAATTCTGAAATTGCACCTCTGGGTGCATATATCTTAGAACTTTGTAAGGATTTTGTCTTCCCAGCTGTGGCTTGACTCTGTTTCGGGCTGTCAGAAGACATGGAGAGAGTGGCCTTGTGTGCCAGTGGAACTTGGAAACTGAATTGTAACACAAGTATCAATATAAGGCAATTGAAATAGAGACTGCTACTTGACCTAGGAGAGGGGTTTTCAGAGCAAGTCAGAGAACTTATTAACAGTAAAAGAATTCCAGTGGTAGGGAGGCCTCAGACTTTCCGGTATGAAACTTTTATCAGTTTTCCGTTTTAACCCTTCTGGCTTGATCTTATGTGGTGCATTTTATTTTTCAAATGCAGGTTTTTGACTAGTCAACATGTTTACACACAGAATATAAAAGCAAAGTAACCATGGTGCGCTGTGTCCCTTAACGGTGCCACTAGAGGTCGGATGGCACTGTAATGACATAAACATGTGTGAAAACATTGTTAAATTGATTGGCAGAGTTACGTGGAGTAAATTAAACACGTTTTGTCAAAGAAAGCCTGTAGAACACTGATTTCAAGCAAAATTCTCACAATGGTAGAAGTTAATTATATGTTTCTAAGTCTTATTTAGACTAGATTGGAGAGAGTTTGTTTTTCACCTAGGGCAAAGGAAGGAGAGGGAGGAAAAGGGAAAGTTTGGGGCCATATCCATAGGCTTTGTTGTGTGTGTACTTTTTCTCAGCTGTATTATAAAGTCCTCGGAAAGTGTTGGGAATCCAAGCCAGTTGGGGAAACACTGGGAATTGACACGCTTACCAGAGATTTATTGAGCCAACAGCTAAGTGACAGGCATTGTGTTTGAAGTTCATTGCCCCTCTCCTCATCTCATTCTTCAAATCTCAACTTAAACATTATTTTTCTTGGGAACTTAAGTCTCATGTGTGCTCCTGTGGCTGTCTATATCACACCGTATGGCAGTTTTCCATTGTGTATTCCCACTAACTGCAAGTTCCTTAGGGGCAAAATGGTGTCTTACTATTTGAAACCCTAGTGCTAGGGTTTGTGATTAGGCACCTTGGATTTGCATCCTGGCTGTGCTCAGTTCTAATTGTGTGACCTTGGGCAAGTACTTAACAACTCGGTTTTCTCATTGATTTCTCATGGTTATAAAGAAATGAAGATATATAAAAAATGCTTAGCAACATGACATATGGCATATACAGTCATGGGTCATATAACGAAGTTTTGGTCGATGACAGACTGCATATATGACAACAGTTCCATAATATTATAATGGAACTGAAATTCCTATTGCCTAGTGACATCATAGCCATCATTTTTTTTTTTTTTTGAAATAGAATCTCGCTTTGTTGCCCAGGCTAGAGTGAGTGCCGTGGCGTCAGCCTAGCTCACAACAACCTCAAACTCCTGGGCTCAAGCAATCCTTCTACCTCAGCCTCTCGAGTAGCTGGGACTACAGGCATGCGCCACCATGCCCGGCTAATTTTTTTTCTATATATTTTTAGTTGTCCAGCTAATTTCTTTCTATTTTTAGTAGAGACGGGGTCTTGCTCTTGCTCAGGCTGGTCTTGAACTCCTGAGCTCAAGTAATCCGCTCGCCTCGGCCTCCCAGAGTGCTAGGATTACAGGCGTGAGCCACCATGCCCGGCCCATCATAGCCATCTTAACATCATAACGCAACGCATTACTCGTGTGTTTGGGAGTAGATGTAAACAAATCCAGTGCACTGTCAGTCATACAGCACATACATTTATGTAGGGTACATAATACTTCGTAATGAACAACTATTTTAGTGCTTTATCTATTTACTATACTATACTTTTTATCATTATTTTTATCATAAGTATCCTACTTATTTAAAAAAAGTTCATATTAGGTTATTAAGTATGAAATGTCCAATTTTCTTAAGGACTAAGTTTGACAGCTGATATCTCTGATATTTCACTTTGACACTTCCTGTTTTATTTTTATTGTGAAGATATAGCCTCATTCTTTCAAACACACTGTTTGGCTTATGATTATCTTTCAAATTTTTTTAGAGCAATTTTTGTGAAACCACGGATAAGTCAAAAATTTGTGTTATTTTCGAATATGAGTTCTGTCATGAAACCAGTGCAGCGCAGACAGCTTGAAATATCAACAGAGTGTCTGGGGAGGATGTAGCTAATGAACACACAGTACGTTGATGGTTTAAGAAGTTCCATTCTGGTGATTTTAATCTTGAAAATGAGCCATGTGGGCAACCTGAGACCAAGGTAGATAATGATGAGCTGAAAGCTGTAGTGGAAGCAAATCTATCCCAATCTGTGTGTGAATTAGCAGCAAGGTTTGACATTACTATTCCAGCAATATTGGACCATTTGAAACAAATTGGCAAGGTAAAGAAGCTAGGTAGATGGATTCTGTGTGAATTAAACAAGTGTCAGAAGAGAAATCATCTCGTACCGTGTCTTTCTTTGCTGTCACAGCATAAAGGCACACCATTTCTACCCTGTGTTGCTACATGTGATGAAAAATGGATTCTTTTTGACAATTGCACAGTTCAGCACAACAGTTAGATAAAGATGAAGTGCTGAAACACAGTCCAAAACCAACTAATCATCAAAAAAAGCTAATGGTGTCTGGTGGTCCAGCACTGATACTGTCCACTACAGATTCCGGAAACTTGGTCAATTGATTACAGCAGATTTCTGCTGCAACTAGTTGGATGAAATGACAGGATGCTTGCCATTAAACAGCTGAAATTGGTCAATCGAGACAGGCCAATCCTCTTGTAAGACAACACTCAAACACATGTCACATGAACAATGCTGCTTAAACTATAGAGGTCACCAGACCTTGTACCAACTGACTACCATTTTTTCCAGGCTTTGGGCCACTTCTTGCAAGGAGAAATATTCAGTTCTCAACAAGCTATGGGAAATACCTTTCATGATTTCATGGCCACTTGCTCTCCAGGCTTCTTCACTGCTGGCATAAACAAGCTACTGTTAAGATGGCAAAACTGTGTCAATAGTTTAAGCACATACTTTGATTAATTGTACTGCTTCTTGAGATATAATAAACTTTTGATTTGAAATCAGACATTTCATATTTAATAACCTAATAAAACAGCCTTAGGCAGGTCCTTCAGGATGTATTCCAGAAGATGGCATTGTTATCATAGGACGTGACAACTCCATCAGTGTTATTGCCCCGAAGACCTTCCAGTGGGACAAGATAAGGAGGTGGAAGACAGTGATACTGTTGATTCTGACACTCTGTAAACCTAGGCTAATGTGTGTGTTTGTGTTATAGTTTTTAAGAAAAACATTAAAAAAATTTAAAAGAAGTGTTTTTCAAATAGAAAAAAGGCTTTATAAGGATATAAAGAAAGAAAATATTTTTGTACAGCTATATAATGTGTTTGTGTTTTGTTTTTTGGGTTTTTTTTGTTTCTTTTTGAGACAGAGTCTCACTCTATCACTCTGGGTAGAGTGCAGTGGCATCATCATAGCTCACTGCAACCTCATATTCCTGGGCTCAAACGATTCTCCTGCCTCAGCCTCCTGAGTAGCTGCGACTATAGGTAGAAGCCACCACATCCAGCTAATTTTTTCTGTTTTTGGTAGAGACAGGGTCTCACTCTTGCTCAGGCTGATCTTGAACTCCTGAGCTCAAGTGATCCTCCCACCTTGGCCTCCCAGAGTGCTAGGATTATAGATATGAACCACCGTGCCAAGCAGTTTTTGTGTTTTAAGCTAAGTGTTAACTACAAGAGTCAAAAAGTTAAAAAAAATTAAAAATATATAAAGTAAAAAAGTTACAGTAATCTAAGGTTAACTTACTTAAGAAAGAAAAAAATTTTAAATAAATTTAGTGTAGCCTAAGTACACAGTGTTTTATAAAGCCTACAGTAGTATGCAGTAATGTCCTAGACCTACACATTCACTCACCACTCACCCAGAGCCACTTTTAGTCCTGCAAACTCCATTCATGTGTATTATACATGTGTCTTATACAGGTGTACCATTTTTCTTTCATGCCATATTTTTACTGTACTTTTTCTGTGTTTAGATATGTTTAGATACACAAATACTTAACCATTGTGTTACAGTTGCCGACAGTATTCAGTTCAGTAATTTCATGTACAGGTTTGTAGTCTAGGGGCAATGGGCTATGCCATATAGCCTAGGTAAGTAGTAGGTTATACCATCAAAGTTTGTGTAAGTAGACACTATGGTGTTTGCATAATAATCATTTCTCAGGACATATCCCCATCATTAAGCAATGTGTGACTGCAGTTAGTACTGAATAAGTTATGGCATGTAGTATTAAATATGGCAGGGAACTGAGAGATTTGCTCAAGACTAAAATAGAAAGTTTATAACTAAGCCCAGCATTCAGATGTCTAGGAAGAGGAAGTGTAGTAAAACCATACTTCAGAAATTGTATAATTTAGTCATCAAACCATGGCTCTCCCAGTCCAAAGCCTTTAACGTGGGTCTAAAGCCACACAGCCCATGGTCTGGCACTTGCTTAACTAGTTCTCCAGGCTCACCTCACCAGATTCCCCCTCTTAGCAGTAGCCTCCTACCGAATTGAAAGAAGTCCTGTTCTCTCTCACCTTCAAGCTTTTACACTTCTGGTCCCGCTGCTGGGTCCCTCAGCCCCCTTTTCTCTACCTCTTCATTAGTCTCCAGGACACAGTTCAAAGGCACTTTCTCAGGGAGGCTTTCCTTGAGTTTCCAGGCTAAGTTAATTTATATTTATTCATAAAACCTCTACTTCTCATCATACTTGAAATTGTCTCTTGCTCTGTTGCCCAGGCTGGAGTGCAGTGGTGCAATCATAGCTCACTGCAACCGTGAACTCCTGGGCTCAAGTAATCCTCCTGCCATAGCCTCCCAAAGCCCTAGGATTACAGGCGTGTACCGCCATGCCTGGCCTACTTGAAATTAACTTCTTAAGGTTTGTATTCCTGGCTACACTAAGTTTCCTGATAGAGATCTTTGTAATTTTTAAACCAAGAGCTTGGAAGAAATTAGGTGTTTCTTTATAGTATTCTCTTAACTTCTGGGACCAGCAAATCTTATATTTATTAAAAGACTCTAACGTTTAATGTAAACATTCTCGTTTGTAAGGAAAGTACTAGGAGGTTCTAGTCCCACTTACGCCTGTGTAAAACATTGTATAATAGTCTTCAGTGGCAATATCCTAAAAGTCCACAAGATGAGAATATTAATTCACAAAAGCTTCTCTGTATTTCTTGCCTCTTACCTTGTCTTTCTCTCAGCTGCTGCTGTTTCTCCCCTGTTCCCAAACTAAGTGTTAGAACCGGAGTCTGTTGTTGTTGCTGGGTAGTGTTATTACCATTGCCTGTGCCTACTTTTAAAAATTAACACAGTCCCTCTTTAGAAAAAAAGCTTATACCCTAGCTTTTATTAATAGTTAGGAAGCCTTGTTGATACATGTTAAATGGATGCAATTTCCAGTAGTACAATTGAGTGTATTTGGATATAAAAGTCGTAAAACTATTTTTTTTTCCTTCCCAGGGTCAGTCAGATGAGGTACTTCATTATTCTGAGTAATAGTTTTTACTGTAATTGGACTAGGGCATGGGTTTTAGTTATACTTGCCTTTTCAATGCACTGATAGGAAAACACTGGTTAGCGATGCACATAATTGTCCTCATGTTAACTAAGGGGTGGTGTGTATATGCCCAGAGTTGCTTGTCTGCTGTCTGGATAGTCCCTGTGAAGTACAGCAAAGGGAGAGAAGCCTTTGGTCCTTTGGAGCCTGCAAGGCCCAGGTGGTGTCTGTTGAGTCGGAGCTATGCCCAGTTCTCCCCACAGAGGTCTCCCTCTGCCTAATTTCTGACTTGGAGCTGGGCCCCAAACCCAGGGCAGGAACTTTCCTATTGAACTGGACAGCTCTAATGGCTTAATGTAAATTGGAACATGTGTCATTAAGATTAGGATGCCAGATGGCTGAGGGTTCAGCTGCCTGCCAGGGTAAGGGGGTGGAGCCAGAAAAACGAAAGTGGGGGAAGGGGAAGGGAATGGATACAACTCCTGTTATTTTTAAATCACTCACAGAAATATATAGCATCAGCCGGCTTCCTCCCTATCCCAGTATTGTATTTTTTTCCTTGCAGCTTAATCCTCCTCCCTGGGGCTTACACTAGGAGAAAAATATCAGTGTTCTTTATTAGTTGCCCCAGCAACCATGGAAAGCCTGGGAGAGTGATTGTAAGACGAGCTTGAAGGTTCAGTCCCTTCGTGGTGTCTGCGGAGGCTGAGAACCATTCTGATCTGTAATTGCCCGTAACCTGGGTTCTGAAGCTGCCTGAGTACCTCCAGCTCTTGGGCAGGGGAATGGGGAATTCATGAAATTAAAAAAATATGAGATTGGCTTTAAATTTTTTTTTTTTTTTGAGGAATAAAACACTCATAGGCCATACTTTGATAATGAATGGGACTGTGTCATGAATGAAAAGAATTAACAAGTCAAAAACAGGTCTTTCTGATTTAGAGGGATGTAAAATAAAACCTGCTTCCATCATGAGCAATAAATAAATGTTGACCAGTTCATTTTATCTTCATCCGAAAGCCAGGCCTGCCCAGTGACCTTTGAGCTGGAAGAAGCTAAGGGGAGGAAGTCGAGGCTTTCTGAGGACATGTATCTTATTGTATGTGTTTGTCAGAAGCTGGTGTGAGGAGAGGGGGTTGCTTCCTGGAAGACCTTTATAATTTAAGGCAGTGATAGCGAGATTGCCAGGGTGGTTGGGAGGCCTTGCCCCAAATTGCTGACCCCCACTTTCCCCATCAATCCTAGTTTTAAAGCCCAGAGAAGAGGCTTTGGGAAGGTTCCTACCCTCTAATGCTCATGTCTTTGATTAATTGCCCCCGTACCCTAGTCTTTTTTTTTTTCCGGTGAGTTTGTATTTGCAGCCCTTTGAACTTATAAAGCAGAAAAATCATAATTTATTAGCAAATCAACTTAATTTGATTTCCATCCTCTGGAAACACTGAGGATGATACTGGTGTTTTTCTTTGGGCTCTGAACTTTCTCTTTGGACAAAGTTCTGTTTAGTTTGTCTTACCACCAGCCAGGTTTAAACTCTAGAGAGATTGATGGGCATTCCTTTAAAAAAGCTACCTTAACTCTGCAGAGTTCTCTTGTGAGACACATCAATTTATTTTGTAAGAGTTAAATTTGTGAGTGTGGTTGTTATCTAGTAATGCTGAAAGGGAAAGAAATCTCTTTAGCAAGTTATCAGAAGTCCAACTAAAAGTTAGCTTGCCTCTGGGGCAGAAGCGTAGGAATACTACTGAGTCTATTGTGGCTTCCAGTATTGGCTTCTGGGGCAGTGTAAGGCTTTGTTTTCTTTTGTAAAGACCTGAATAGGTCAGAATTGCTGGAGCGCTCCAGTGAAGTCATCTGCTATAAACTTTGAGATGGGCAGAAGGCAGATTCCCTAACATTTCCTCCCTGTGAGATCTGGCTGGTCTCTCTGGAGCTGAGGAGGACTCTTGTTGATTCTGGCCTGAGAGCCCTTGGGGGTTGTAAGATTTGAGGCCATGGTTTAAAACAACGTTGGCTAAACAGCAACATGTTGCTTTTTAGCAATAGTAGCCTTCAGGCCCTAATTACTTCTTAATCTTTTTAATTTAACCATCTATTTGATCTTTATAGTATGTTCCTTTTTAAGAAAAAATGGTTATGTTATTGAATAATTAGTAGTGTGTTATAAAATTAGTGTTTACATCTTGTTGGCATACTGCCAGCTCTTATCAGTGGGGCTGCTCACATTATTTGGGAATCATTTCTTGATTAATTCCTTTTTCACCAACAAGTCCGCCTGATTTTCCACAGAAAATATAGGAGGAATATCCCAACTTTGTTTGGGAGCATTTAGATGGGGAACGAGGTGGGCAGTGTTGGCATGTTCCACACATACCCAAGCCTTTGTGCTCTTAATCTCCCTTGGAAAGAGGCCCAGAATTCAAAGCAGGAGGGCACTAAACATTGCGAGCTTTGTTTCAGTGTGACGTTTGTGTCTTGAGAACCCAAGAAATGCTACATTGGCAAAGGCTGGGGTCCTGTCTAGCCCCGCGTTCTGTCTCTGACAATGGGCACCAAAGGATGTTTTATGGGAAAGCATTCTTCATACTGGCAGCCTCATGGGCTTTGTGATGTATGTCTGCCTTCCTATAATAGTCCATGGTGGATATGTTATCCAGGAACTTTTTAAAAACCCTCCTTGAACCTATTCATATGTGCCAACTCTTAGGGTGACAAATTCCAGAAGTCAGCAAATATTTGAATGCTTAGTTTATGCCTAGCAAGTACTAAGCATTGTAGAAGACAGAAGTGATGCTTAATAACTGATCTGTATTCTTGCTTGAGCTTATACTGTTTTAAGGAGACAAGACTTAGTCGTTGTAGAAAAGGGTGGGCAGTGATATCGGATGTCATCTGGAGAAACACCAAGCACACCACAAGTAGATCAAACTCACAGTAACAGAGTTCACAGAGACTAATGTCTAAAAACAGAATGCCATATAATTAATAATCTGTGTTGAAAAATACAGCTATCAGACCCAACACTGTTATCTATATGCACATCAATGGAAAGCCAAATTGTAATCAGAAGGCTGATTAGTGAACAAGGAGAGCTTTAGTCATTGTGATTGCATCATTGAATATGACAGCCCAAAGCAGCCATTTTCACAGTACCTAGGAAAAGACCAGTGTTTGTCTTTCTGATATATCTCGTGCTAAACCTAGTTGAACTTTTTCATATGCTAATACATTCAGCCCTAACATCCTGCCCTGTTTGCCAAGTGCCTTTGCATATCTCTGCTCTGTCCGTATTAGGTGGTTAAGAGTTTAATGCTTAAAGATAATTGTTATTTCCTAAATATTTTGAGAGGAGGACTCTATATTAAATATTGATTCCTCCGCATCATGTACCTCCTACATATGCAGCAAAAATACAAAACAGTGTAGGATGAAGTGCTAAATGATGTATTCTAAACAACATGAGCCAGAAAAGCAAATCAGAGAAAAGAGAGGTCAGTGTGGGCTGAAAATGCTGAAGAAAGCATCTGCGCGTGACACAGATGGGACTTGAATTCATATTTGAAAAAGTAGAAAATTAGGGAAAAGAAGATAAGGAAACATGAAGTAGGAGTAAACTCAGGGGAGGAATGTTTTCACCATTTGGTTGCCGTCCTCCTTCTCAATGACACTCAGCTTTGACGTTTCTGACCAAAGAAATATGAGGCAGTATGGGGCAGTGGAAAGCCTGGTAAATCCTGAGTCTCCTACTTAGGGTCTGTCATTTGTAGTTGCTGGGTGCCAATGTCCACATTTGTAAAATGGAAATAGCACCCCCTACCTTGTTTCTGTTGTGAGGATTAAGTGAGAGAATATATATGAACATTCCTGGTGCATAGTAAACACTCAGTAAATATTAGCTGAATTTAAATTGAGTAGATTTCTTTGGGAAGAAATTTATCTTGATTTGCAGATTGCCAAATTACCTGGCATTCCTGTGGTGGTTGATGGATCCTGTGTAGAGGTAATAGCATGGCTTCCTTACATGTGATCTTTGGCATACAGTGTCACAGACTTCTATGTTGTACCCCTTGGGCTACTGTGGTTTTTCTTAAATGGTCCTATTCAGCTTTCAAAATCTTTACAATGTTGTTGCCAAATATTTCAGCACCAATATAATTTTCTTCCTTGTAGGTACGGAATGGCCACATCAAAAGAATCACTGATAACGACATCCAGTCTCTGGTGCTAGAGATTGAAGGGACAAATGTCAGGTAGGTTGCCAATTCTGTTCTCCCAGAGACATCATATACCAGGAAGGCACTATATCATAAAAGTTAATAGCACAAACTGCCAAGTCAGACTGCCTGAGTGAATCCAGCTCTGCTACTTGGAGCTTATGTTATTTAATCCCCCAGGCCTTAATTATCCTCATTTGTAAAATGAGGAGAATAATAGTGTATTTTTCTTACAGGGTTATTGTGAGGATTAAGTAAGTGAATATGTATAAAACACTTAGAACAATGCTTAGCTCATAGTAAGCACTATGTATTAGCCATGTTATTACTGTTTAACCAAAGTGTGTGTTGGGAGGAGTGGGTGGGGTTGTACTGATTGTCCAGTGGGTGGCCAGTGTGGTTTTCAGTGCCACAGTGGCCTTAGTTTTGGTTTTCTAAAATTTGGTGATACTCTTGGACCAGAATTGAAGTCTCCTCTCACTGGAAGAACTTCTAAGATCCACTGGTCTGGCTCTATTTTTCAGATGTTTTATTGTTGTTAAGCTTTTGTTTCTGAGTCCAGCATTTTTTAAAGCATCAGCTGACTCAAGGGTTGAGGGACTCATTGGATTACATATCCGAATCTTTTAGATCTGCTTTCCAGTTTGTCCTCTTGGACCATGTGTTATTGTTGTGCATAATACCACAAAGGAAAAAAGACAAGTAGTATGTTTATTGGTATTTCCTCTCTCTACAGTACCACATATATCACATGTCCTGCAGACCCTAAGAAGACACTGGGAATTAAACTTCCTTTCCTCGTCATGATTATCAAAAACCTGAAGAAATATTTTACCTTCGAAGTACAGGTAAGTATGTGCACGTAACTGTGTCGACTCTTGGCCGTACCAAAAAGATAGCTTTCAACTTATGGGAAAAGGTAGCCCTACAAAAGCATCTTTATCCTTATGTATGTATTCTTTTCTGCCTCTAGTATACGCTCAATGCAGTCCTTGTTACTATGACATAAATTTGGTGTTAGTAATCAAAATTTAATGGCAGATTTTTAAGAAACAAATGAGCACCTAGAAAATCTAATAAATAGCTGCAAGATTTCAAAGCTTAAGGGTTAGCATAGTGTCCATTTGGGGAGTAATTATTTAATATTGGGTCACTGTTCACTATTTTAGTATTTTTGATTTTTCAAAGGGAAGAATGTTTATGAAATCATTCTATGGCCTGAGAGCCTGCCGGGTGTGTCATAAGTCATAACAGCTGGTGTTGCCTTGGCAACAAACAAGATAAACTTGCTACTTCCGGGCCATCTGCATCCAGTGTATGACCTGTATCTGTCTGTTTATTCTCCTCTGGGTCTCAGCCTTGGGAAACTAGGCTATGGGAGTTCAGGCCCTTGTCCTAACAAGGTTGTTTGCTGCTTCCAAGATGAAGTTAATGCTATTTTTCTTCTTTATATTTCACAGGTACTAGATGACAAGAATGTGCGTCGACGATTTCGGGCAAGTAACTACCAGAGCACTACCCGGGTGAAACCCTTCATCTGTACCATGCCCATGCGGCTGGACGATGGCTGGAACCAAATTCAGTTCAACTTATCAGACTTCACCCGGCGAGCGTACGGCACAAATTACATTGAGACCCTAAGAGTGCAGGTATCGCTCCTTTTCCAAATGGAGCCCAGAATTGGGGGTGTAGGGGGTATCCACTATCTGATCCTGGCTTGTGGCCCATATAGCAGAATAGTAGGGGTTTCTGGGCAAAGTTCCCAAGTCACTGTCCAGGGAACTTTGGCTTCAGAAAGGTCCAGGAAATATTCAGGAGTCTGCTCAGATATAGTGGGTGAATATAGTAAGCAAAATCTCCCTCTTGCTAGAATCCACCCCTAAGCCAAGCCAAGGAGATCTGAAAGGAGAATAAGCTTTTACAGTACCATGAGAGGGCCTGTAGACAAATCAGGAAAAGAGGGAAATCAGGCATGTTTTAGCCTCTCAAAATAAGCCTTGCATCCACAGATTCATGCAAACTGTCGCATCCGACGGGTTTACTTCTCAGACAGACTTTACTCAGAAGACGAACTGCCAGCGGAGTTCAAACTGTATCTCCCGGTTCAGAACAAGGCAAAGGTAAGCCGGCCTTCCCCAGAGGAAGGCCAGAGACAGTGAGCTGGGGGGGATTGTGCTTCTGCAAAGTGCTCTAGTCTAAGAGTTCAGCTACAGAGGCTCTGTTTGTTGACGCTTCGGGGCTCCTTTATGTCATAAGATCTTAAGTTTTCTTCCACTATCAGCAGTGAATCAGGAATGATCCTGTGAAATGTTCTGTTATTGCTGTCTCCACCTTCACAAGGTGGTCCTGCCCTTCCTCAGGAGCATCCTGCTGCTTCGTGCTCACAAAACTTTTTCAAAGAATATTCTCCATCTGAACCTCTTTATCAGCCCCAGATTATCAGCCGATTGGTCCCCTCTAACACAATAGTGGGTGCTTCCATGCCTGCCTGCTGTGGACATGTATGCATTCCCCACAGCCTAGTGTCCACTCAAGTGTCACCAGAGGTAGAGAGCTGGTGGCACTGACCATTTATTTTCTAATAACTTAAACTGATGCCTCTTTTCTGTGTTTTTGTTTTTTTTCCCCCCTTCCAGCAATAACTGGAATACAACTCAAGGGATAGACCCTGGATGTGACTCTTAGTTTAAAAAGGAAACTCTCTGGAGGACAGTGCAAAAGCATATTTATATTAGTTCACTCTGCTATAGTTCTTTTATTTACTACTCGGTGTGTGTCATGTGTGGACACCAGAGACCATGCCATATCTCTGCAATTGCATTGTAAATACAGTGGGGGATAAGCAGTCCTGTGAGTGATAAGTGAATGCTGGAGTTTATCCTGCTGCCTGCCCCAGAGTGTGGGGAGATAGATTTACCATGAACTTAACAGAATTAAAGATGTCCTGTAAGGCAATTTCAGACCAATATTTCTTCCGATGGTTTATTCTTTGTTTTATATATTATCTAAATATATGTATATGCTGTGTAATACTCATAATCTGGAAATGAATAAAATGTTATATTCTTGGTTTGTAAATTTGTTCCTAGCTTGTCTTTTTTAATGGTTTTGGTTCCTGTGTTATGAAAATAGCATACATTTCATGCTGTGACATATCTTGCAT
>NW_012148308.1:447666-475653 GCF_000956105.1 Propithecus coquereli | reverse complement strand
TTATGTAATAAAAATTTCAAAGTCAGTGAGAGAGCAAAAGGCCATTCCAGATACTGTTCTCTCCCCCAGACACTCCCCCTGGATTTGGTTTCGTTCCACAGGGATGAGACTGGAATTGTGGGCACCTGCCATTTTGACTTTGGTTGGAGGTGAAAACACCAAGTTCTGAGGTTTTTCATGACTGTTGCTGCTTCCTGAGAAGTTGAATGGCAAGAAGCACACGTCTATGTCCATATCCTCCAGTGTGTGCTCTGGGTAAGCTTGACCAAATCTCTGAGCAGGGTTGGGGGGCTACAGGAGATGGAGGGGTGAAGGGAAGGGTGTTCCACTGCCACTTCATATGACCCTCACTGAGTATTCGTTTCTCCTCATGGTTGTCAAGTGCCTGGTACTCAGGTGGGCATGGTTAAGACAACTATCCCCTTCATGCTAACAACCAGCTTGGAGCCACCTTCCGCATGATGCTGTCCCTCTCCTTTGAGAGTCTCTAGTCATTCAGCATCACAGAGCCCAGATGACAGAACCTGCTCTGGCTGGGCCAACCCCCATCAAATCTGCATGTTGTCCTGCTTCTCCGTCCTAACGTATTAGCATTCACACTGTCAGGCTCCGTGCTCCTGTCTCCCTAGCTTTCTGGGTTACAGTAGGAATCCTCAGAAATGAGTGGGGGTGGCCAGTGACTTCAACAGAGCCTCTTGTCTCTGGCCACTGTATAGTGAAATCTTCCCTCCAATCTGGAGTCTATTGTGGAATGAAAGATGCTTTTGTGGTGGCAAGAAAACCCGGTTAACTTTTCACGTCGTCTTGGTGCCAGGATATCAGTGAAGTGCTCCTGGAAGTTCAGAGAAATACAGTGAGGCACTCTCCTCCACACAGAGCCCCTTTCACCCCGAGGCACTTGTCAGACTATGTATGGGGATTACCTCACCACCCTCTTCGGGGTTGCAGGGGCAGCTGCTGACTTCCCAGATGCTTCACATATCCAGCCCAGAGGAAGTGCGGAGGCGCTGAGGGCCGCGGGGTGTATTATCTAAGCTGGCCCCTGGCCAGGGTGAATAGTGGCATCAGTGACCACAAGGCCCCTTGCCTTCAGCTTTCCAGCTCACCGGGAAAATGACAACTCCTTGTGAGGCTGAGGGAGAAAGGAAGGACAGGAGAGCTTGCTGGGGCTGGGGCCTCCCTCATGAAGCTTGGGCCAGGGGGATCTTGGATCATGGGAACTGGAGCAGGCACAGTTGTGTTACCCAGCTCCTTGGAAGTCATGGTGTGTTTTAGAAGGAATCGCTTTCTAAATAAGGGCGTGTGAGTTAATTGGCTTGGGCGTGAAGGAATAGCATACAGTGGCTCCCAGCAGGGCTCCTCCTGGGGAGCAGATTTACTATGGCCCTTACTTGCCACTGGCCTATTGACTGCCTCCTCCACAGCCAGGCTAGAAGACTGGCTGGTGCCACACCAGTCCCCTCCTGGGGCATTGAGGGATGCAATTATGCCAGAGAGCAACCCCCAAGGCACCTCAGTGGCTTTAGGCAAAAGGCTTACATGCCAGGAATTTCATTGAAAAAGATCCTAGAGCTCTTGTCGGCATCCCCACCATCCTCAGGTTACTGATGACACCGAAGCCCAGAGAGAGACCCAGAGAGACGTAGGCTAGCCCCTCTAATAGTTTTGGGGGTGGGACAAGGACCCAGTTCACCTGATGGGAGTCATATGCCATCTTTGTCCTCCCTTGTATTGGTGTCCCCCTGCCTCAAGGCCTAGAGCCAGCTCTGGCTTGGCAGCGAGGGCTGGCCTGGTTAGTCCCCAAGTGGTTGCATAGTAGCTGAACTCCAGGGCCTGAGGCTGAGGCTAAAAAGCTCATTTGTGTTTAATTAATGAATCATGAAAGTCATGTGCACTCATGGTAAGTTCAAACTGTACAAAGAATGTGAAGTAAGATATAAGTCCTAGTTCCCATTTCTGAAATGAAAGTATTTGAATGTATTAACAGAATATAGTTGCCCTTTCTTCCTGCACCTAGCCTTCCGGCATGAACAGCCTTTTTAGTTTCCCGGTCATACTCATTTGTGTTCTCCCAGGAGCCTGGGAAGGCCTGGCACTGGGGGGCAATTCTAAGGGAGATGGCACAGACAGCACCGCACATTGGCGCAGTGCTGTCCGGCTGGCGGTGTGCTTACATACCTGTTCCACGTGGCGCCCTCGGGACCCTGCAGCCCCATCCACAGACAAGCACAAGTTACAGGGCTCATGTAGGCTGCATAGCTCACATAAGCGAGGCCTGGGACGATAGACTATAGCAATTACGTTATCTTCACACAGTGGAATACGACACTGCAAGGAAAAGGAACAGATGACAGCTAGGTGCAATGACGTAAAGGAACCTCGCAATCAAAATGTAGAGGGAAAAAATTCAGGGATAACATAAATATGGCTTCATTTACATAAAATTTTAAAACAGACAAAACAATATATTGTTCTAGGATACAGGCAAGGGAGTATCTTGAAACTCAGGAGAGTGCTTTACCTGAAGGTGGGGTGATGGGGTGGGCACAGGAGCCGTGACAGAGGCACCTCAGGAGGCTTCCAAGTATCCGCAGTGCCCTGTTTCTTAACCCGAGTAGTGTTTACGTGTGGATTTAGGTGATTATTATTTAAATTACACACACATTTAATATACTCTTCTGATAATATTTCCCAATTTTAAAAAATCCAATTCTGAATTCATGGCCCTGGCCTATTAATATACAGATTCCTGGGGCCCCTTGTTAAAATGGCGATTAATCATCCCCGCCTCAAGAGCTATATTCTCATTCTACCTAAAACCAACCTAGAAATCGGCATATTAACACCTTCTGGGGCTTTTTGGTGATTCTGTCACTTGAGAGCTGCTCCAAGTAGGAGCCAGTGAGTTGGTGTGACATATCCGTGTATAGAGAGGCCTGACACCGCTGGGAGAAAGAAATAAAAACAACCTCACCCCAGGCACATCTGCAGATTGCACCCTCCCCCTCACCCCCTCTCCCTCAAAAAAACCCTTAAGTTCCTGTCATACGGAATTCTAGTATGTCACTTACATCTCTATACTTTTTCCATAATCTAAAAGTGTGAGGTCCTGTAATGCAAACCACTCAAGGCGTTGAACATCTGGCCACAGCATGAGCCTTGGAAAAATTGTGCCTCTTGGTATCCATGGTGTCTCAAGCAAAGCAAAACAGTGTGCAAGGGGTGGAATATGGAAAGCAATTGAACAGAACCCCTTGTTAAAGGGGTATAAAATGTCACCGAGAGCCTCTACTGTTTTATTGCATGAGAGCAGTAAGTATTAGCAAGAGCCTTCCTGGGTTCTCTCATCACTTGGGTTTCCCCCAGCCCTTGCTTCCATAAAGCCTTAAACTATAAATCCTGGTTTGGGAGGGAATACAGTAAAATCAATAAATACAGTAAAATTAGTCCATAAATACACTAGCCTTTGGTTCCAAGTCGCTCTCCAAAGCCGGCCCCCTCCCGTCCTCCAAGCTTGCCTTCGTCTTCACGTGAACCTGAAGCGTCCATCCAAGCCTGGGACCTCTTTTCTTGGTGTTGGAAACCAACGTAAGCCTCCAACCGTGAGCGGTAAGGGACAGCTGCAGTTCTCATTCCTGCCACGCTGGCTCCCAGGTGCTGTGCTACAGTGAAAGCAAGTCTCAGGCCACAAGCACAAAACTTACTAGTGAGCAGGCAGTAAAGATCCACGCCACCTGTTCCTGAAGCTCGGTGAAAGTGCCTGTTCACTCTCTTTTGAGGTACTTCCGTGGCAAATGTGAGGATGTGAGCACAGTAGAATCAGATGAGAAAAATGGATCAGGCGGGAATCCTCTGCTGAGTGAGTGTGTGTGCGTGCGTGTGTGTGTGTGTGTGTGTGTGTGTGTGTGTGTGGTGGGTGCGAGGGGTGAGTTGCAGGCCCTATAGGAGTTCTAGACTAAGACGTCCCGAAGGTCTGACAAACCTGGGGTCACCCAATTCTTATTCTTCTTTTCATGGGGACAGAGGTACCTATATAATGTTTCTGGCCAGTCACATATTTTGAACTTGACTCATTTCGCTAATGAAAAGGTATTTCTGAGATCCCTGTACTAATTATAGGGGAGTAGAGATCCATTTCCAGAAGGTTGTGATTACTTTGGTCAGTGTGCGGGCAGAGGGGCAGGAAAGGGAGATGCCCTATAGCCAAAGCTCCTGCCTGGCCCCCTGGCCCCTGCCCCCACCCAGGAAATCCCAGCAATCTCAAAGAAGGACGTGAAGACGCCAGAGCTTCCTGAGGCAGCTGAGCGCCAGATGGGTGGCCTTGCCCTATGGTAGGGGCATAGTATTGGCTTCAGCTGGGTTCCACGGCACCCCACTAGCCCAAGGAGGCTGTGGAGGCCTGAAGGGTGCCCCAGGGTGCCACCCATTTCCCCAGGAAGCCAAGCTCACCTGGTGTGGGGGACCCATTATAGTTGCCACCCTCCCCTCCCACTCCTGACTATGCCCTCCCAATTAGGGCATAGTCAGGAGAAAGTGGGGTCTCCATGGGCCTCGGGGGCACCACCTTTCCGGCCTCATCTGTGAAACCATAACAAGGCATGCAGGGGCTGTGCAAGTCCCCTTGGAGACAGAAGGGTCCAGGCCGGTGGCAATTGTCTAGGTTTGTGGGCCATTAAAAAATGAAGTAGATTTTACATTCTCACTGTCTAATACGGTAGCTACTGGCCACATGTGGCTATTTAAGTTAAATTTTTATTAATTAAAATTAAATAATGAGGCCGAGGCGGGCGGATTGTTTGAGCTCAGGAGTTCGAGACCAGCCTGAACAAGAGCGAGACCCCGTCTCTACTAAAAAAAATAGAAAGAAATTATCTGGACAACTAAAAATATATAGAAAAAATTAGCCGGGCATGGTGGCTCATGCCTGTAGTCCCAGCTACTCGGGAGGCTGAGGCAGTAGGATCGCTTGCGTCCAGGAGTTTGAGGTTGCTGTGAGCTAGGGTGACGCCACGGCACTCACTCTAGCCAGGGCAATAGAGTGAGACTCTGTCTCAAAAAAAAAAAAAAATTAAATAAGATTTAAAATTCAATCCCATTACAGTAGCCACATTTCAAGTGCTCCATAGCTACATGACTAGGGGCTCCCATGTTGCGCAGTGCGGGTCTAGGCAATTTCAAATGGACAACGCTGTTTTAGATGCCTGCACTGAACAAAACAAGATGTTGTTGTCACCAGCATATAAATGTTCAATGTAGTATAATTGTATCCTTAATAAGCTGATCTGAGCAGGCCTCTCAAATGTTAATGTGCACATGAATCACCTAGGGATGTTGTTAAAATGCAAATTCTGATTCAGCAGGTCCGGGGTGAGGACCTAGATCCTGCAATTCTAATAAGCTCATGGATCGTGCTGCAGCTGCTCCAGGGACCACCCTTTGAGCAGGAAGGGGTTAGCAGATTCACTGAAAAACACTTAAGGTGTATTACAGGGAATGGGACACAAGCTCAGAACTGCATGCCAAGTGCAGCACATCACCTTCTCGGCCTTGGCCACTGAGTGACCTCACTCAGATATGAGGGCTCAAGTCTGAAGTTGAGGCCTGTCGTGAATGACAGGCCCAGCCCAACGGCCCCTTTGCCAGGGGACAGCTTCACTGCCCTCTCCCACTTTAGGGCTCTACAGGTACCTAACTCCCTGGGCACTGAGAAGTCCTGAGGTGACAGCTGTCTGGGACAGCTCTGCTCAGATGGTTAACTGGGTGCCTTGTCTCAGCCTCCTTTCTTTCCTGTCTCTTTTCAAATGTAAAGACAGAAAAGCGTGGGTAATGTGGTGTATATAGTAAAAAAAAAAGAAAAAAAGAAAGAAGGAAATTTTAAAAAGATAGAAGAGCACAAAGTAGCCATATTCTCACCACCCCAAATCACCATTGTTACAATTTTTCATGCACTGTTTCCAGCGTTTTCCACGTACATTGTTACAGTCTGTTAATTTGTCAGCCCTCTCAATGACTGCCGCCTCTTAGTCGTCACGCCTCTCGCAGTCCCTTCCCCTTGAGTTCAGGCTGGCCCTGCGACATGCTTTAACTACAGAATGTGGCCGAAGTCACAGTCGGCACCAGGTCCTGGCCTAGGCCTTGAGGAGGGCTGGCAGCTAGTGTTTTTGTCTTCTTGGAAGCCCTGAGCAGCCACATGGCATGTCTGGCTGCCCTGCGGGGAAGATCATGTTGGGAGACCACAGGGAGAGGCGTGTGGAGAGGGATAGGGAGGCCCGAGACTATGGAGAAAGAGCCGCCTGCCCGGCCTCGGCTGCCCTGAGCCTGCCCTGAGTGCAGCTACGCGGGAGGACTGCCCAGAGAGCTCAGCCTAAAGGGAAGAATTGGGAGCCGACAAAATGGTGGTGGTTTTAAACCATGACGTTTTGTGGTGGTTCCTTAGGGGGCAACTGATTATCAAACCCTAAGTGACACATGTCATAGAATACCCAGCCTCCGCTCTCCCCACCTGCCCCTTCTCTTCAGACCCTGGCCGCCCTTGGCAAGGGGAGGAAAGGATAAATTAGGGCATAGTCAGGAGAAAGTGGGTGATATTTATTCATTTATTAATGAATATCTCTTCTCAGTTCCGTACAGAATATGAGTGCTTTACCAAAAATGCATATAATGTAAGGTTCTCTTACAGCTAGAAGGATGGTGGGGAGGGAAAGGTTCCATAAAGTTAGGAAGGTGAGTGCTGCCTGCCAGGCGGTGGTCTGTGTGTTGCCAGCTCTCCTCATGTTTGCACGGGGGGTGGCCTGAAAATGTGACCCCAAGAGCCCTTGTGACCTGGAGGGAGAAAGCAGCAGTCAGGCTGCCCAGGAAAGGGACATAGTGTCATCCCCAGGGCCTGTTTCCCTCCAGAAATCCAGCAGGGGAGGGTGTGCAGTCAGGTGAAAGGTGCAACTCTCTAGCCTTTGAGTTGCAGGATGGAGGGAGGCTCTGTTGGGGGGTCTAAGTGACTCGGAGATGGGGACACCAGGCTGTACAGGGAAGAGCAGTCAGGCGCAGAGAAGAGCAGGAGGAGGGCCCAGGAGTGGGGACGCCAGCTTTCTGGTGCATCAAGAGCACGTGGTTCCTTTGCATCCAGTTTCCAAGCTGCAGCCCCAGCTGTGCCGGTGTGGGGGAGACTGCCACCCTCCAAATCCCCTCTCACCTTCTCCAGCTCCTGGGGGAGAGGACCTTGTTCCAGGGGACGAGGCGGCCCTAGATACGGGGGGGGCATAGGCTCCTCACCGCTGTGCCACAGCCACCTGCTGCAGCTCTGTGGGCTTGAGACTGGGTGTGAGGCTGTCGGGGTGGAGGGCTTCTCTCCTTCCGTCCCGCAGCCCTAATCCCTTGCAGCTGTTGTCCTCCCCAGGGAAGACAGTTGTGTCGGAGTGGAGGGAAATAGTTATTTTGAGTTGGTCACTGGCTTCCGACTGAGAAACACGGATGGCCGTGTTGGGGCCCGGCAGTGGGGTGGGCCCTGCTGGAGGGCAGCCCACACAGCCTCAGGAGGTAGCAGCATGCAGGGTGCCATCCTGGCTGTGATGGCGGCTACAGAGGAGAGAGATGGGCCAGGGAGGAGACAGGCCAGAGGTGAGGGGAGCAGAATTGGAGTTGGTGACCTGCGTGTGGTCTGGCTTAGCTGGGTAAGGTGGACACCTCCCCCACATTGGCCCTGCACCTCTGGCAACATTGGAGAAGGACATGAGATCCCTGTGACCGAGACTGGGGCTGCTGTCGGAGGAGTGGTGTCTCATTGTAAGGGGCTGGCTGGGCCATTGGGGGTGACAGTCCCTCTCTTCCAGGCAGGCCCTGCCCAGCACCTCCTTCTAGGCAGACTTAGTGGAGACCTTACACCTCTGATGGCGTCTGCCCTGCCTGCCAGTGGGGCCTCTATAGGGCAGTGAGCCAATGGATGTGACCCTCTGGGCCTGGAAAAGCCAAGTGCTCTAGTGGGTAAGCCCTTCCAGGACTTGGACTTGAATCCTGGCTCTACGGCCTCAGGACATAACATCGACCTCCGTGGGCCTTCCCATTTCAGGGGCATGGGAACTGTAATGGCAGCACCTCCTGCCAGGGAGTGGTGGGGACTCACTAGAGAATGAATGTCACATGCACAGAGCAGGACTCAGTAGCTGTCATTGTTTCATTGTCCTCAGGGGGGTCATTGTGATTGGCATCCCCCTTGGGCCACCGACTGTCTCTGCCTGCATAGAAGGTGCCAGGAGGGGCTTTGTGGCGAGGAGAGGAGAAATGAAGAAATCTTCACCAGGGAGGAAGACCGAGGCTTCCAGAAACATGGGGAGGAAAGAGAGGAACCCACTAGACTGTCCACCCTGAGAGGGCAGGGCCACGTCGGTTTCTTCCTTGCCGTATCCCAGTTCCTAGCACAGTGCCCGGCACAGGGTTGGTGCTTGGAGAGAATTTGTTGAATGAAAGAATGAGCGAATTGTTGAGCGAACCATTGGCTCCCTGGGGTGTGGACCTGCCCTGGGTCCCCAGCTGATAAACTCCTGGGCTGGTCAGTGCCCAGGACTCAGCCATCAGATTCCTGTCTCTGGAATTTGAACAGGGAAATAGTGAAGGGGTTAGCAGCAGTGAGAAATGGGAGGGTTGAGTCAGCCCTGCCAAGGGGGCGGTGACAGTGCAGGGGGGGTGGCAGTTCCTGCCCTCTCCCAGGCACCCTTCCACCTCCCCAGCTGCCTTGAGTGGCGGGAGGAGGGGAGTGATCCCTGAGGCCTGCCCCCACCCCAGGGACCCTCCCATTCACAGGCCCCCTCACTGAGCAAACAGTGAGCCCCTGCTGTGTAGCAGCCAAGGTGCTGGGAGCTGGGGCTGAGCCACTGCCCCTACAGAGTGGCCTTCCTGGTGGGTGGGAGTCCAGAGAGGGCCTCAAACACGCCTTCTGCAGGACGGGAGAAGAAGTGCTCCTTGGAGGAAGCCATGTCTTTTGTCTGCTGAGAGCTGGGAACAGGTACAAGTTGATCAGGGAAAGAAGGGAGAAACGACTTCCCAGGCAAAAGGCAGAGCATGGGCAAAGGCCTAGAGGCTACAGGAGCCTGGCCAGTTTGAGGGAACTGCAGGAAGGGCCAGGCCTTGGCCTCATCCCCAGCTCTCCCACTAGGGGCCATGTGACTCCAGGCAGCTCAGCTGCTGCTCCCTGGGGCAGTTTCCTCATCTGCATATGAAGGGGCCTCCTGGCTGCTCTCCAAGGCCCTGTTCTTGGCTCAGAGGGGCCCTTGAGACACTGTGCGCTGGTGCGGGAGGGGGCGGCAGGATAGTGAGGGGGCATGATAGGTAGTCTGAGGGGAGGGGTAGGCAGCCCCAAAGGGGACACCAAGTGTGGCCTTTGTAAGGAAACCCATTTCCCAGGGACCAGTGCGATCTTGGCAGCAAGGGGCTGCCAGCATCATTCTAGCTCATTCCACAGGGCTCCTGGCCCAGGTGCTCTGCCCTGGGAGACCCTCTCACCCATGGAGGAGGACCTGGGCCTCCCACCCCTCCGTCTGCCCCCCCACCACCTGGCTTTTCAGGGAAGGCTGATGCAGGGCCTTGGCAGCTCAGCTGGGGCAGGGGGTTGGGGGACAGAGCCCTTCTCTGGCATCCTTCCCACCCCTCACTTCCTGCCAATCAGGCCTTGGCAGAGGGCTGGGGTCACATTTGTATCTGCAGGTCCTGGGAGCCCTTTCCTGCCCACTCTCACCTATTCCTCACAGATGCATCTGCTGGGCAGGTGACAGTCCCCTATTTTACAGACACAGCGTTAAGGCTGCAGCGAGAGTAGGAGGCTTGCCTGACAGCACCCAGCTGGGCAGTGGCAGATCCACAGGGCAAGGTTTGGGGGTGATGGATCTGCTCCCCTGTTCTCCCGGTGTTACAGCAAGTGTTACAGCAAGTGGTCCCGAGGACAAACCGAGCGGCACACGGAGAGTCAGAGAATCAAAGTTTATTCGGTGGCGGGCCCAGAGGGGCCTCGCCACCAAATTCTGAGCCCCGTCTGCCTGATTTTTCCCACTTTTATTAAGTTGTGGTGGTCTGGGGGGTAGGGTGTCAGATGGTTAATGCCCGCCAGGTAATAGGTTAGTTGATGTGTCAGATGATAGATTTAGTGTTATGCTGATGCACCAGGTAGTAGATTAGTTGATGGGCCAGGTAACAGGTTAGTACTATGCTGATGCGGGTCTTTCGTGAGCGGTGGGGGTCTCAGGTGGCTGATGTGCCAAGTAACAGATGGGGGTTTTCCTTATCACCGGGGGTGGTGTTGCTGGTTGGGCGCTGCTGGGGAACCTGGCATTGGGATCCTTCCAACAGGAAAGGCAGGGATCAGGTGGTCCCGAAATCCAGAGCTGCCTCTGAAGGCCTCAGGAACATGCCCGAAGGCACAAGCCCTTCTCTCCTTGGAGCCCAGCCAGGCAGGGGCATGGTGTGTGGGGTGGCTGTCACCGGGGAGGTAGGAAGCAGCATACTGGTGAAAGGCCATTCTACCTTTTTCTCACTGTGTAACTTAGGCGACATCCCTCAGTTCCCAGAGCCTTCATCTGTAAATGGAACCATTGTGTCTCCCTCTCAGGGTGCGAGAAAGGATTAATTAAACGACATGATCTATTTGTTCCTCCAAACAAATACTGTGGGCGCCTACTGGATGACAGGCACTGGGACATGAAATAAACGAATGTGAGTTCCCACGCTGAGCTTACGTTCTAGATGGGGACAAATACGTAGACATAGTCAAGTACATGGTAGGGTAGAAGGTGACAAGGGTGAAGGGACAGAGCAGGAGAGGGGCCAGATGGGGAGTGGCCTGAGCAACTCAGACATCTCAGGAGGAAGAGCCTTCCAGGAGGAAGGAACAGCATTTGCAAAGTCCCTGGGGTGGGGCATGTGCCAAGTGACTCAAGAAACAGCGAAAGCAGAGCAGGTGAGGGGAGAGTGGGGAGACGGGGGTCAGACAGGTGTGAGGGGTCTCCCCTCCTCTGTGACCAGTTCCAAGGAAGCTGCTATGCAGTGGCTGCGAGACCAGGGCGTGTGTGGACACAGGATGCAGCAAGCCTAACCTCACTGCCACACGCTGCGATTCGAATGTGTCCTTTCTCATTTCCTGCCATCAGATGGCTTCTTCCTCAGGTCCTTGGGCCCAGAGGCCTCCCCCATGGTGACCTGTGACCCCACCCGGACAGAGCCCCAAGCTCTTGGCAGCCACCTCCTGCTTGGGGAGGGCTCTGTCTGCCCTGGCCAGTCTCAGGAGCACCACAAAGGGTCCTTTCACCAGAGGGCATTGTGGGGGGACCGGGAGGGGACACAGTGCCCTTCTGCCTGTGGGCATAAAGACCCCCTTTCTCTTCTGCCGTAGCAGCTCTCACGACCGACCGGCAGCGGGGAGGGCGGGGTGCAGGGACATTCTGGGGCCAGGCCAGACAGTGGAGGGGAATTAAAGTCTGTTGGGCCTCAGGATCCCACCCCCCAACAAGGAGGCTGACAACAGTGGGTCTGAGGGTGCCTGCCTGGGACCCCAGGGTGAAGGCATGACTCGCCCACTGTAGAGTGAATGGGTGGGGTTCCGTGCCCACTGGCCTCGCCCCGGCTCTGGGGCTAGTCTGTGCCTGGATTTCTCACCCCCAAGCTGGGCGCGGTCCCCCACACTGTAGCAGTGGCGTTCGGTGCTGGACAGAGACCTGCCTTAGAGGGAGGCAGGCAGGAAGCAGGGAGAGCAGAGGGGGCTGCCCGACACTGGGGGTGAGAGTCCTGGTGCAGAAGTGACACGGGGGGGGGGGGCGGGCTGCTGCAGAGCTGGAGTGGGGGTGGGGAGGTGCGTGGCCAGGTGGGGAAGGGCAGCAAGTCTGGGACCAGAGCAGGGGCTTCATCCGGACAGCAGTGGGCCCTCGCCCACCTGGGCCACAGGAGGAGGCTGTGGGGGAAGATGGGAGACCAGAGCTGGGAGCCAGGAGGCAGGAGCCGGGCCAAGGGCCAGGGCCAGTGGGGACCTGGGGAAAGTGAGGAGGTGGATGGCCCTGGCCAGTGACAGACCCTGGGCTGAGTAACTGCACCAGCTCAGGACACACCCTGGGCTCTGACTTGGGCTAAGCAGGGGACGGGGGAGCCCCCAAGAGGATCGGGGAGCCCTGGGGGAGGAGCTGGTGGAACAGCCTGGAAACTCGCCCACAGGACAGCTGGACATGCGACTGGGGAGCCTGGGGAGAGAGGGAGAGAGGGGGAGGAGGAGAGGGGAGAGAGGGAGAGAGGGAGAGAGGGAGAGGCCGACGGAGAGCAAAGGGGACAAAGACGGAGAGGGGAGAGGGTGTCCCGCAGAGCAGGAGGCAGAGCCCTGGCCCCTCCGCACCACGTCCCCCAGGACTCACCACGTCCCCCAGGACTCACGGGCCAGGGCGGAGCGAGGCAGGGCTGCTGCCATCTGTTTTCTGAGCCACGGCCAGAGCGTCTGGTGGGACACAAGCAGGAACTTCTTGATTAAACAGCTGAGCCAGCCCATGAGGGAAGGGCGCCCACTTAGGAGCCCTGGCCTTCCCCAGGCAGGCGACCAGCCACCGTGACCCCACCAAAGGCAGGAACTGCACTGTGTTTCTCTGGGTTGACAGCACCCAATGTGGACCTACTCTCTGCCTCAGTTTCCCTCTGTAAGGCAGAGTCGTGGCTAGTGGCCTGGGTTGGATGGTGGGGCAGAATGGGAGCTCTGTGGCCCAAGCCAGTCTGGTGAAGTCACCGTGTGTCCATGTCCAGGTGGACCTTGGGGCCTCCTCCTCCCCACCCGCAGCCTTTGTTCCAGGAAAGCAGGAAAGGCAGCGGGAGCAGAGGGGTGGAGGGCGGGAGCCCGCTGAGTGTTTCCAGGGAAAAACTGATCCTCCCATGGAACGGGCAGTGCTGCCTCCCCAACCTCACCCCTCCGCCCGCCCATCCTTCCCCTCCCACCGCCGCCACCTCCATTTCTTCTTCCCTCACTTTCTGGCAGAAGGAGCCCGGCAGCTGGAAAACCCTGCTCTGCTCCCAACGCCCACCCCTTAGCACCCAGGGGGCCTGCAGGCGGGGCAGGGTGTGTGAGTGTGAGTGAGTGTGCGTATGAGTGAGCGTGTTAGAAAGTGCGTGTGTGCGTGTGTGCATGCACGGCTGCAGCTGATGGTACCCAGGTGCCGCTAAGAACATGGGGAGAGCCCAGCCATTGTCACCTGTCACCATGCAGGTGGGAGAGACATCCCATGCATCAGGGAAAGAAACAGGCCTTAGTCAACACCTGGAGCCTTGGTTTTGTCATCTGAATGTGAGGTGGCACTTGCCCTGCTGCCCTAGGGCTGATGTGTCACAGAGGAGCCAAGGTGGGAAGGGCAGGAACATGTCCCTGAGCCCTCTGGCTACTGGCTGCTCTCAGACCTTGAGACAGGTGCTGTCATTGTCCCTGCATCCCACATGGATGCTCAAGGATGTGAACTGGCCCACAGCTGGCAGGCAGTGACCTGAGACCAGAACCGGGTCTGCCTGGTTTCAGAGTTACTGACAAGGCCTCAGGGCATCTCCCAACTCTGCTGCTGCCTCAGGTCACACCAGGGCCCACTGGGCTGGGGAGGGAGCGGCCACCTCTCCCTCCCTCCAGGGCTCTGAGGTCTAGTTCCTGCCCCTGGGGAGCTGCCCCTCCCTGCCCGTGGGAACTGAGGTCCTTCCCTGCCTGAGGGGTGCTCTGTGGGTTGTCCCCACAGGCCACCTGGTCTGACTCCTAGTCATTCACTTGGGGTGCCTGAGGCCCGTAGCGCTTGAGGTTGCAAAGTGCATCTGGGCAGCGCTGGGGTTCCAGCCTCCTCCCTGGTGCTCTAGGCTGTTTTTCTCTCTTCCTTCCTCTGAGCAGACGTTGATCCTGGAAGGGTTACAGGCGCAGACATGCCCCCTTCCTCTCTCCTCCACTGGCCCCAAACCCCACCACCCAAACCCCGCCACAATTTCCCCGCCCTCCTCAAACGTGGGGGCGGGGGCCCAGCTGGGTAGGTGTGCTGTGGCTTCTGGACACCCTCCACCCCCAGCCCCCCATTTCTGGGTGTGGCTGTCTCCTCCCGTAGGCTGGGCAGAGGGACCCAGGCCTTGCCTGGCCCCATCTCTGCACTCTGCCTCCGTCCTCCCAGTGTAAACCCAGGGCCCCCCCCTTGGCTGGGCAGGCTGGAGACCACCCAGCACCACTGGCAGGATGCAGGGAGTGGCGAGAACAGTGGCCCCTCCCCAGTATCGCCTCCTCCCTGAGGGCAATGCACCACTCCCCTTCCCCAGAGGCCTCTCCTCCTCTCCCCACGCCCGTCGCACCCACAAGTTAGGGCTTACATTGTGGGGTTGGGGTGTCATAAAGATAACAGAAGACCTGAACTCATTGATTCATTTGTTTGCCCACTTCAGCTCTGGAATTAATGGAGCTAAACTGGAATTCTGGTTCTGCCACTTACCTGTGACCTTGAGCAAGTGCCACTACCTCTTAGAACCTCAGTTTCTTCATTTGTAAAAGAGGCACTTATCCATTCATTCGCATGCGCCCAATCGTCCATCCACCCACCCATTAATCCACCCAACCCCTTCACTCATCCCTCTGTTCACCCATCCACTGATGCCGCACTAAGTATCAGGGCCTGGCACAGGTGGGGGGGCGGTAAATGGGCTCATGAAGAATAGATCTGTTATGATTTTGGTCCCTGTTTCCATGGTGAGCCATATTTCTGAATTTTACAGACCTTGACGTCATACGAGCACAGAGACTATCAAAGGCAATGCCAATACCATATATTCACCCAGGGCCGGGCAGCCTCTCAGCAGTGGTTACCATCTGAGCCCATAACAACCGACCCGCGCCACACAGAGGGTGTCAGAGGGCTGTTGGGACACTGCTGGTCAGCCAGCACGGCCACCACGACCCGGGGGGCTGTCCTCACCGCCTGGCATTGTCACAGCCGATCTACTTGCCTTTGTGATGTGTGGTTGTAAAAACGGTGATCCCAAAAAAACTCCTTTTAGAAAGACTATTTCGAAGCTTCTAATACTGAGGCTCCTGCATAAACCAGCTTCTATCTTATAAACCCTAAAGCTGTCATTAGGGTGGGGACTGGAGCCGAGAGGCCCCTTGGCTGGGCCGGTCTGGGGAGGCTTCCAGGAGAAGGAGGGGTTCGGGAGCTGCGTGCCTGCCCAGAGGTGACTTGTGTAGGGATGATGTCCAAGGCAGAGAGGGGCGTGGAAGTCGGGCAGGGCCAGAGAGAGGTCCAGAACATCTGCCCAGAGCCTGCTTGACACCCAGCCAGGTGGCCAACGAGACCAAGGAGAGGGAGGCTAGGACACAGCCACAGGAAGATGAGGCCCCAGGGCCTGGGCACCAGTCCTGCCAGGAAGGTACGGGGTGGTGTCCCCCCCAGCCTCAGAGTCAGCCAGTGCCAGTCCTGAAGCTGTTGCCCTCCCTGCACTCAGTGTAGTCCGTCAGCTGCTAACCACGTGCCCCCCGGTGCCCAGCGTGAGCTCTGCGGCTGTGGTGCCTGCCCTGGGAGCTCACCCATGGCGGGGCGCTGACACCAGACTGGTGTCCCCTTCCCTCAGCTGCTGTGGCCGTTGGCTGCCATCAGCTCACCCCTGTCCGGAGGACCGCCCTTGGCTGACGGGAGCCGCGTTAGCTGGACCTGCCTGGGGGGGTCATAACCAACGACCGAGGACGTGGGTAGAGCGGCCCCGTCCCCTCGCCTCTGGATTCCACAGCTTCTCTGGCGCAACTGGCACTCCAGGGCTCCCTGTGGGATCAGGCTGGGGCAAGAGCTGCCCCAAAGCCACGTCTTTGCTCAGCCCTGCCCTGTCCTGTTTCTCCCACTTTCTTACAGGTTTCTTGAGATTCTCAGCAAACCACTTGCACGAGAATTCCCATCGCCAGCTTTGCTTCTGGGGAGCTTGATCTAAGACGTCCACAAACAGTGGTCTCTCCTATAGAATGATATCAGGGCTAGGTGGGGGTGTGGCCCAGTCTTGTGGGCACAGGAAAGCCTCCCAGAAGAGGTGACGTTTGAATTGGGGTCTTAAAGGTTGAGTAAGAACCATTTGGCTGAACTGTGTTTGCTGGGTTTGATAAACCTTGCCTGCTGTGAGCTCTGACGATGAGGGGAGGACATATTGGGAAGAGGAGCAGCACGAGCAAAGGCCCTGCGGCACAAACAGGCAGGTGGTGTTCAAGAGGAGAGTGGGACGGAGAAGGGAGATGAGCAGAGCGTGCCTGTCGTGACGTTAGCCAGGGCCTGTGAGTTCACGCCACTCACCACCACTCTGCACACACATGGTCATGGCTGGTGGCCTGTCGCATTCTTTCTTGTTGAGTCCAGACAGAGCCTCGGAATCCTCAACCTTGCACCCTGGCTGATAGGGTCCAACAATCTATTGAAGTCGCCACGTGAGGTGACACCCATTTACTGTCCCTGCCTTGGGCCAATCCCAGGCTGGCCCTGTGATATGTGGGCCGAGCCCAGAGGTCTGCAGAGAGTGGGCCTGAGTACAGTAGGGGCCTCCCGGGGGAAGCGACCATTGTGGCCCATAAATAGGTTAGGCGGTCAGGAAACGGGAAATCCTGAAACACAATGAGGCCTGGTGCACAGGGGTTTCCTCCAGGCCGAGGGCTGGACTGGGGACGCTTCTTGGGCCAAAAGCCTTGCCGGAGCAAGACTCCCTGACTGCCGGCCCCAGACACCCGCTCTTCCCACAGCCTCGGGGGACTCAAGGCCCAGCCTCGCCGCACCCAGCCCCGCGAGGGCAGCTCAGGACAGGACGGGCCAGGCCAGGCCAGGCAGGGCAGTGGAACACTGAGGGAAGAGCGGTTATAAGCCTGGCTCCCAGCTGAGCCCTGGCACCAGGCGGTGGGCGGGGGGTGCTGGGGCAGCAAGGCCGGGGCCAGGGAACAGGGCGACTCCCGTCCAGGATCAGCGGGTACTTCTGCCAGGCCCAGGAGCCTACACACCTCCAGGATCTCTGTCTGTGGGCCTGTCCTCATCCTGGGCTCCCCAAGGGGCATAGCAAGACCCAGGCTGGGAGTCCACTTGCTCAAGGCTTCTTGGGCATGGCTCCGGGAAAGAAAATTAAAAAAAAAAAAAAAAAAAGAACCAGGCTGACCCTACCTGGACCCCAAAATGGAGACATAATGTGGTCCCTCATTAGAAAGTCAGGCAGGACACAAAACCACGTCCCAGAAGAATTTTATTAAATAAGAAAAGCAAGTAACAAAACAAAATACAAGCAAACATAAAAAACTGGCCAGACGCTGTAGCTCACGCCTGTAATCCCAGCACTCTGGGAGGCCAAGGTGGGAGGATCGCTTGAGCCCAGGAGTTCGAGACCAGCCTGAACAACAGAGTGAGACTCCGTCTCTCTAAAAAATTGAAAAATTAGCCGGGCATGGTGGCACACATTGGTAGACACACCGGTAGTCCTAGTTACTCAGGAGGCTTAGGCAGGAGGATCACTTGAGCCCAGGAGTTGGAAGTTGCAGGGAGCTGTGATCTTGCCACTGCACTCCAGTCTGCACTCGACAGAGTGAGACCCCGTTTCAAAAAAATAAATAAAGAAAAAAAATCTGTGTGAACATGTGGGTGTATGCACACACACGTGCACAGAACCGTCAGGAAGGAGGAGTGACACAAGGTCAAGGCAGTAGGGGTGCAGGGGAATTTTATTTTCTTCTTTGTGTTTTTCTGTACTTTCTAACTTTTCTACAGTGAACTTTGTAGTCACAGAAAAACAACACCCAAATCCCACAGTACCTGTTTTAAGTACAATGTTTACAAAGAGCTTTTCAAGTAAGCTTTTCCCTCTAACTCTGAGGGAAAAACAGGATACGACATTGTATAAGTCGTATGTAAAGGATGAGATGCTCAGGGCAGGAGGGGACAGGAAGGAAGCCCATGGGGCATGAGCGCCAATGACTTTGGGCAGGGTCTTCACCACAGTCCCATTCATCTACGGTGTAGGACAACCCCCATGGAGTGTCACTGGTCTTTAACAGCTTTGGCAATCCAGTGTGTGGAAGATAGAGTCTCACTGTAATTCACATATCCCTGATCATTGAAAATTTTCAACATGCATACAAGTAGAAAGAATTTTCCAATGAGCACCTGTCTACCCACCACGTGGGCTCTGCAATTAACATTTTACTAGACTTGCTTAGCACATATCCACCCAAGACTACTTATTTTTTTAAACATTTCAAAGTTACAGACATTAGCACACTTCACCCCTAAACACTTGAGCATGCTTATTATTAACAAAAGTTCCACATTTGTTTATAGTTCTCCCCACTCCCACCCCTGGTAAAATTTGCATATGGTAATGTAACATCTTAAGTGTATCATTTGATTAGTTATGGCAAATGTGTACACCTAGGTAACCCAGTTCCCTAACATGATACTCAACATGACCCCCAGAAAACTCCCTCTTCCCTCTACCTAGTCAACCTCTGCCCTCCCCACTGCCCAGAGGCCATCGCTGTTCTTATGTTTTCATGATAGTTTTGTCTATTCTGAAACTTTCTATAAATGGGATCATACCATTTGTACATACCGTTTGGATCCATTCAACATTATGGCTGTGAGCTATATCCATGTCATTGCAATAGTTAACTACTTTGTATTGTTGACTGGTGGGGATGGTGTTCCATTGTATGGATATGAAAACTGTTTACTATTTATTTATTTATTTTGAGACAGAGTCCCACTCTGTTGCCCGGGCTAGAATGCCATGGCGTCAGCCTAGCTCACGGCAACCTCAAACTCGTGGGCTCAAGTGATCCTCCTGCCTCAGCCTCCCGGGTAGCTGGGACCACAGGCACGTGCCACCATGCCCAGCTAGAAAATCGTTTATTCATTCTCTTGTTGATGGACACCTGGTCTGCTTAAGTTTTTACTTATTAATATTAGAGCTGCTATGAACACTCACATACAAGTCTTTTTGTGAACACATGTTTTCATTTCTCTTGGAATGCAATTTCTCTAGGAATGCAATTGAGCCAGACTCTTTTCATGTTTGTTAGACACTTAAATTTCTTTCTCTTTTGCCTATTTTTTGGTCTTTTTCTTATTGATTTGTAGAGGCTCTTTGATTATTAGTGTTGGACCCTAGGCATGCAAAAAAAAATTTTAAGGCATAGAGCCTGCCCTCAAATTGTCCATGGTTTAGCAGGCTAGACAGATAGGGACATAGCTGGGATGTGATGTGGCGGCTGCTATGCATTCATTTATTCTTCTGTTTATTTAAACTAAGTCTAATCGTGTCACTCCTCCGCAGAGAACCCTCTTGTGGCTCCACCTCACTCAGGGTCAAAGCCCACAAGGCTCTACATGATCTCACATAAGCTGGTCCCCTACAGCCTCTCTGACCTCACCTCCTACCACTGTCCCCCATTCCACAACCAGCTGCTTGGGCTCCCCACTCTTCCATAACCCACCAAGCATAATCCCTGCCTCGGGGCCTTCGTCTTTTCGAGCCTTCTTCCCGGAACATTCTTCCCCAGATTTCCACATTATTTTCTTCCTGTCTTAGTCTCCTAGGGCCGCCATAACAAATGACCACAAACTTGGTGGCTTAAGCAAAAGAAATTCATTCTCTCATCATTCTGGAGGCCAGAAGTCCAGAATCACACCCTCTCCAAAGGCTCCAAGGGAGGATTCCAGCCTCTTCTAGCTTCTTGTGGCTCTAGGTGTTCCTTGGCTTGTGGCTGCCTTTGTCTTCACGTGGCTTTCTCCTCTTCATCTGTCTCTCCTTTGTGTGTTTCTTATAATACTTGTCACTGGATTTAGGGCCCACTGGATAATTAATCCAAGATGATCCCATCTAGAGATCCTTAACTTCAAGAACCCCTTTCTCAAATAAGGTTACATTCACAGGTTCTAGGGACTAGGACATGGATATATCTTTTGGGGGGGCCACTATTCAACCCACCACAGTCCACTTTCTGGTGCCCCCAAATTCACAAGTTAAATACATTCACTCCATTCCAAAAAGTCTCCATCCATTACAGCATCAACTCCAAATCCAAAATTTCACCTAAAGATCATCATCTCAAAACAATGCTCAATCTTGTTATCTAAATCAGGCGTGGGTAAGGATCTTGGTGTGTTCCATCCTGAGGCAAAATTCCTCTCCACTTATGGACATGTGAAACCAGACAACACGTTATCTTGTTTCCAAAATACTATGGTGGGACAGGCATCAGAAAGACATTTCCATTCCAAAAGGGAAAATATAGAAGGAATAAATGGGTTACTCATCCCAAGCAAGTGCAAAATTCAGCAGGGCAAATTCCATCAGGTTCCCAGGCCTGAGGATAATGCTCTTTGGCTCAGTTACCCCCCTCAGAAGCTCATCAGGCCAGCTCCTGTCTGTAGAATTATGGAAGTCTGATAGCGTTCTCTCTTTTTGTCTTGTCTCCCTCCCTTTCAGTCCAAGCTGGCAGTGTTTCTGCTGATATACCATTTTCAAAAAGCCTTGTGGGTCTCCCATGTATGTCACAGAAGTCCATGCCATTAGAAAACAGGCTCCTTCACAGGTATTTCCTGGTTAAGTACACCTCTATTTTATCCCTGGCTTCTGCTGAGATGGTTGATTAGATCTTTGAGTCACACCTAACCTCTTCAGCAAGAGGTTGTCTAGACGACACATCCTTGGCCCTCTCTCTAGAGCATGCTTTTCCAACAATGAATTTCCTCATTTTAGCATCCTTCGCAATCTGGATAGGCCAAGAAACTCAAAGTCACAAGTTCTCGTTCCTTTTTGCTTAACAGTCCCTTCCTCAATTTATTTCTTTCAGCTCACATTTTACTGTGAGCAACAAGGAGAAATCAGGCCACACCTTTACACTCTGCTTGGAATTCTTCTCAATAAATATCTAAGTTCATTGCTTATAAGTTCTGCTTTCCACACAATAGTAGAACACAATTTCAGCCAAGTTTTCTGCCACTATACAACAAGGATCTCCTTTCCCCCAGTTTCCAATTACATGTTCTTCATTTCCTTCTGAGCAATCACCAGAAATGCCTTGGACATTCATATTTCTACCAACATTCTGTTCATAACTATATATATTATATATATATATTCTCTAAAATGATAGAAGCTTTCCCTTCCATGCTCCTAACTTCCTTCTGAGCCCTCTTAACATCAGCATCTTTAACATCCTTATTTTTTACCAACAGTCTGTTCAAGGCAATACAGGCTTTTTCTGTTATATATCTCCAAATCCTTCCAGCCTCTACCCATTACCCAATTCCAAAGCCACTTCCTCATTTTTAGGTATTTGTTACAGCAGCAGCCCATTCCTAATACAGAAATCTGTATTAGTTTCCTAGGGCTGCCATAACAAATTTCCACAAACCTGGTGCCTTAAAATCAGAAATTCATTCTCTCAGTTCTGGAGCCCGAAAGTCCGAAATCAAGGGCCACACTCTCTCTCTGAAGTCTCTAGGGGAGACTCCTTCCTTGTCTCTTCCAGCTTCCGGTGGCTCCAAGTGTTCCTTGGCTTGTGGCTGCATAACACCAGTCTCTGCTTCCATCTTCACATGGCCTTCTCCTTTCTGTGTGTCTCTCTGTGTGTTTCTTGAAAGGATACTTGTCATTGGAGTTAGGTCCCTCTTGGATAATCTCATCTTAATCACATCTTCAAAGACCCTTTGTCGAATAAGGTTACATTTATAGATTTTGGGTAATAGGATGTGCATACATCTTTTCAGGGCCACCATTCAACCTACCCCATTTCCTAATTTCCTGCAGGCCTTTACTCAAATATCACCTTCGAAGGAAGACATTCCCTGGCCACAGTATTTTAAAGGGCACCCTCTCCCCACTTTCCAGCTCTGCCTGTCCTCTTTCTCTGCTTGATTTTCTCTATAGCATTTACTACACCATGTGTAGTTTACTGATTTATTGATTTGTCTGTTTCCCTACTAGAATACAAGCTCCATGAAAACAGATGTTTGTGTTGTTTTCTGCTTTATTCCCAATGCACAAAGCAGTCCTGAGAACACAGAAGACACTCAGTAAAAAACAGGAAGCAAGGAATAAATGAATGATCACACTGAGCACCAAGTTCTGCATTAAATAGAAAGATATAAACAGTGCAGTAGGAGCACAGAGGAGGAAACAGGTCATTCTGTTTGGGGCCTTGCCTAGGTAGGCTTCACAAAGAGGGTGTATTTGTGCTGGGCTGGGTGGGAATGGGGAAGTCTGGGGATGCCCAGAGGCAGGAAGAGCAAGGCTGGGACCCAGAGAGTGACTAGGAGACCGTGGTGTGGGCTGGACAGTGGGGTGTGGAGAAGGAAGGAGAGAAAAGAGAAGGCATGGTGCAGGTGCGGCAGGGGCCTCTTTAGCCTGTCGGCTGGCAGTCTGCCACCTTGGCTGCTGTGACCCCCCCAATGGGGGAGAACATCCCGTGTCTGGGCCTCTCCCAATAGGAGACCCAGTTGTTTTTTTTTTTTTTTTTTTAGCCACAGACTCCCCGTGCCTGGCTAGAGTGAGTGCCGTGGCGTCAGCCTAGCTCACAGCAACCTCAAACTCCTGGGCTCAAGCGATCCTACTGCCTCAGCCTCCCGAGTAGCTGGGACTACAGGCATGCGCCACCATGCCCAGCTAATTTTTTCTATATAGTTTTTTAGTTTTATGATTAATTTCTTTCTATTTTTAGTAGAGACGGGGTCTCGCTCTTGCTCAGGCTGGTTTCCAACTCCTGAGCTCAAACAATCCGCCCGCCTCGGCCTCCCAGAGAGCTAGGATTACAGGCGTGAGCCACTGCGCCCGGCCAGGAGACCCAGTTTGATGATCGCCACCCCTCAAATGTGTGGGTGAGGGGAACCCCACAGTTATCGTCAATGACTGCATTTGTCAAGGTGCCTTGGTGCACTGGTCAGCCCTCTGTTGGCTGCAGGCAACAGAAACCCAACTCAAACTGACTTAAGCTTAAAAGGGCACTTATTGGCCCCGGTATCTGAACAGCGCCGAGGTAGATCTCACTTTAGGCGTGAGGGCATCCAGGGTTCAAACAGTGTTTCCATAATCGGTCTCCCTGCACTTCTGCCTGTCCCCTGCAGTGACTCTCAGGCAGCCCCTCCTCCAACACACATATACCTCGGATGGCAAGATGGCATCCAGCAGTTCTAGATGCGCATCAGAAAAAGAACGTCAGCAGGGACAACAAAAATCTGGAAATTACCTTTGCCGGGGCAGGTTACCTTCAATCACGTGATCATTTTGAACCAATCACAAGGACGAGCAGCATGGCATCTGATGATTGGCCAGGCCTGGATCATGTGACCAGTCCTGGCTCTGAGGGGTGGAGCCAACCACATCCCAACCACGTGGACTGAGAACCCTGTAATGGCTGCGACTGCTCCAAGGAGAATCAGAACGTTGGTGAGACAAGAAGGCTGGAGGGGTCGTGGAAAGGCACAGGCCAGAAACAGCCCCCATCGCTTGGCCTGTGGCTGATGTGAGATGAGCTGCTGGAGCACATTTCCCTGCACCAGCTGTGTCTCCTCGGCTCTGTTATTCACTCAAGAGGAGACAGTGCGGGAGACGCGACTTTAGGGTGTAGCCGATGCCGCCAGGCCCCTGCCTTTACCGGTCTGGGCATGCCGGCCCCACTTCCAAGTGCCAGCTCCTGCGTGTCTTTATGGAGGACACCCTGTAGCCGCAGGAGTGGGTGCTGCCCGCGCACACAGCAGGCTGGAGGTGCCAGGGAACGCACACCCTCAGAGCGGCCCTCAACGAGCGACTGCCGGGAGTTGGTACGTGATGCCCCAGCTCTCTGACGTGTACCTTCCACACCATCTCACCTCCCAGGACTGTCCAGTGGGGTTAAGCTCTGGCTACCCACCGTGGTAACTAGCTTGATAGCATGCCTTTTATTTTCCCTCTTCCCTTCCTTTATCGCGTTCCCAGCCCTGTACTGGTGTTTCTGGATCACCAACAATAGACGACAGTACTTTCTCTGGAATCCTTGTCTCTGGGAGAACCCAAACTAAAACCCAGGAGTAACCTGGAAGCTGCTTTAATCAATTTTCAAAAAGCAAATCGTTGGCAAACTCCTGTTGAGACACAAGGCAAGTATGTGTGATGGGGACCCAAAAAACGTTCCAAGCCTGGGGAGTGGCTGAGAAAAAAAATCTTTTTGGCTGCCTCTGTGGAGGGTGGTATAGAGGGGGAGAGATTTGAGAGGAGGGTGTCACCAGGGTAGGGGGAGAGGCTGCTGTGGCCCAGAACTAAAGGCAGAGGTTGTGTCATCCTGCACCCTGAGACCAAGGACACTAGAAAGGAGCGTTGGCAGATGAAAACATTTGATCACTTGCAGGGATGGCATGTGGGAAACAGGCACTCTGGCACACGGGTGGTGGCAGAGGAAAATGCGGGGGACCTCTATGGGGACAATTTGGTAATTTGGAAACGCACATATCCTTTGATCCAGAATTTCACTTTTAGGAATTTATCCCACAGATATTTGTACTTGCACACGGATGCTAGGAAGTAGCATATTGCCCGAATATATGGCAATCTTCTATTTCCTGAAGAGAAGATCAAAACCAACATCACATCCATTAGGGTGGCTACTATCAGAAAAAAAAGAACAGAAAATCACAAGGATTTGTGGAGAAATTGAAACCCTTGTGCACTGTTGGTGGGAACGTAAGATGGTACAGTCTCTATGGAAAACAGTATGGCAATTCCTCACAAAAACGAAGCATGGAGTTACATATGATCCAGCAGTTTCACTCCTGGGTGAAAAGAATTGAAAGCAGGGACTCAAAGAAATATTTGTACACCAATGTTCATAGTAGCATTATTCACAATAGCCACAGGTGGAAGCAAACTAGTATCCACTGATGGGTGAATGTATAAACAGAATGTGGTATATCCATACAATGGAATATTATTCAGCCTTCAAAAGGTAGGAAATTTTTTTCTTTTTTTGAAACAGAGTCTTGCTCTGGCACCCCAGCTAGGTGTGCAGTGGTGTCATCATAGCTCACTGCAACCTCAAACTCCTAGACTCAAGCAATCCTCCTGCCTCAACCTCCCGAGTAGCTGGGACTCCAGGTGCCCGCCACCACGCCTCGCTAATTTTTTCTATTTTTAGTAGAGATGGTGTCTGGCTCTTGTTCAGGCTGGTTCAAACTCCTGACCTCAAGCAATCCTCCTTCCTCGGCCTCCCAGAGTGCTAGGATTACAGGTGTGAGAGGAAGGAAATTCCGACACATGCTGCAACACACATGAACCATGAGGACATTATGCTAAGTGAAATAATCCAGTCACAAAAAGACAAATACTGTATGATTCCACTTATACGGGGCACATAGAGTAGTTACATTCACAGAGATAGGAGGTAGAATGGTGGTTGCCAGGGGGTGGGTGAGGGGAAATAGGGAGTTATTGATTAATGGGTAAAGAGTTTCAGTTTTGCAAAGTAAAAAGTGTTCTGGAGATGGATGTTGGTGATGGATGTTGTTGCACAACAATGTGAACATACTCAATACCACTGAACTGTACACTTAAAATGGCTAAAACAGTGAATTGTATGTTATGTGCATTTTACCGCAGTTTAAAATAATGAAAAACAAAGACAAACAAAACCAGCACCACATTTGTGGGTCAGCTTAGATCTATAGCTTTTAGGTATGTAGGTTAAATAGTCAAATATTTAATGTATTAATTTAGGTTCACATATATTTTAAAATCACCTATCAGGTAAAACAATGCATCACTTCAGAAATGTAGCTTTGTCCCTCTGTCATATCCCATCAAACAATTATGTTCTACTCCTCTTTGTACTACTCTTCTGCACACGCATCTCTGTCTTCTTTTCGTCACTGTCACGGTGATCACTCTCTGAGCGTCTCCCCAGCTTTCCCTGTGTTACTGCAATCTAAGTATTTGCAAAGTGTACCAATCACAATTATTTATTTACAGAATATTAGGTCCTGCAGGTATATTTCATCTCTTTATATACATACAGAAAGACATACCATTTGATGCATTTTCAGAGACAGAAACCATCCATTTAACCAGCACCCAGGTGAAGAGCCAGAACCTGCCCCCTGGTCACTATCCCCCACCCCAGGGGGAAACATAAAATATCTTGACTTCTAACATCAGCACTTGGTTTGGCTTCTTGTTTTTGTCCCCCACTCTTGACTTCATTTCTTTACTTGTAATATAGAAGTCTATATTTAGAAAGTTGCCATTTTAACTATTTTTAAGAGTGAATTCAGCGGCATTAATTTCATTCACAACGTTGCGCAACCATCACCACTATCTATTTCCAAAATGCTTTTTTTATCACCCCCAAAAAAGACTCTTTAACCGTACATAAAGCAATAACTCCTTATTTCCCCATCACTCCAGCCCCTGGTAACCTCTAATCTATTTTCTATCTCCATAAATTTGCCTATTCTAGATCATTCATACAATATTTGTCCTTTTGGGTCTGGCTTATTTCACTCAGCATAATGGTTTCAAGGTTCAGCCATGTCGTAGCATGTGTCAGAACTTCATCTCTTGTATGGCGGAATGATATTCCATTGTATAGATAAATTGCATTTTGTTTATCCATTCTTCTGTCGGTGCCCACCTTTTGGGTTGTTTCCACCTTTTGGCTAGTTCAGCCTGCTTTGGAACTAGAAATAAATGGATTCATACAGCCTATACTCCTTTATATCTGGCTTTCTTTGCTCACGTCTATGAGATTCTTACATGCCATTACATGTAGTTATAGTTTGTTCATTTTCAATGCTGTAAAGTATTCCTTTGTATGCATATTCCACAATTTATTTATCCATTTATTTATAGTCTTTGGCTATTACAAACAGTACCGCTATGAATATTCTTACATTGCCTTTTCATGAATGTATGTAAGCATTTTTTAGAGTATATATCTAGGAGCGAAGCTTCCAGGTCACAGAGCGTGCACACGCTTAGCCTTCACAGATGATGCCAAACTGTTTTCCAAAGTTGTGCAATTTGTATTCCCATCAACAGTGTATGAGAATTCTGGTTGCATGACTTCTTGTCAATGGTTACTATTGTCTTTCTTTTTCATTTTAGTCTCTCGGTAGGTAGGTTGTTGTCTTAATTTGCATTTCCCTGATAGCTAATGAAGTTGAGCATATTTTCATATGGTTTGTTTGTTTGTTTTTAGAGGCAAGGTCTCTCTATATTGCCCAGGCTGTTCTCGAACTCTTGGGCTCAAGCAATCCTCCAGCCTCCAGCCTCCCAAGTAGCTGAGACTACAGGTGTGCGCCACTGCACCCGGCTTGTTTTCATATGTTTATTGGTCACTGGGATATCCTTTTAAAATGAAATGTTGGCCAAGTCTTTTATCCATTTTTTTCCTTGGGTCATGTGGTTTTTTTCCTTATTGTTTTGTAGGAGTTCTTTATATATTTTGGATGTGAGACTTTTTTGAACATATGGATTGCAAGTGTCTTCTCCCACCCTGTGGCGTTCTTTTCATTCTCTTAATGGTGCCTGATGAATGGAAGCTCTTAATTTTAAAGCATCGCTTTCCAAAGTAATCTTTAAAGGGTTTGTTTACAGTGTTACTTAACACTTGCAACTGTGAAGTCACATCCCCAGGAAAAATTACTAAATCTGTGCTAAATATCTTTGCCTCCTTCCCCCCACCCTTCCAACTAACTCTCTTGGGTTACCGCCATAAACATCCAAAATTAGAATTCTCTGAGGTCATTTCAGGCTATTGTATCTTCCTCAAATAGTACTTCCTTGTTTAAAATAAAGGAATCAAGCCCAGCGAGGTGGCTCAGGCCTGTAATCCCAGCACCCTGGGAGGCTGGAGCGGCAGGACCCCTTGAGGTCAGGAGTTTGAGACCAGCCTGAGCGAGAGCGAGACACTGTCTCTATTAAAAATAGAAAAAATTGACCAGGAGTGGTGGTACACACCTGTAGTCCCAGCTACTCAATTCGGGAGGCTGA
>NW_012148308.1:446765-447023 GCF_000956105.1 Propithecus coquereli | reverse complement strand
CCCAGCTTTCCCTGTGTTACTGCAATCTAAGTATTTGCAAAGTGTACCAATCACAATTATTTATTTACAGAATATTAGGTCCTGCAGGTATATTTCATCTCTTTATATACATACAGAAAGACATACCATTTGATGCATTTTCAGAGACAGAAACCATCCATTTAACCAGCACCCAGGTGAAGAGCCAGAACCTGCCCCCTGGTCACTATCCCCCACCCCAGGGGGAAACATAAAATATCTTGACTTCTAACATCAGCA
>NW_012148308.1:444596-444865 GCF_000956105.1 Propithecus coquereli | reverse complement strand
AGCCTTTATGAGAACTCGTACTTGCAGGTACTCACTCTTTTCCGAGGAATTTTTTGATAGGGGAGAAAAAAAACCATTCCTAATATTCAGGAATAGCTGATCTGTACAGAAGTATTTGTTGTTGCATTGTTGTAATAGACTAAGACTGGAAATGCCCAAATATCCTAATTGGGTTATGTTCATTCAATAGAATACTAAAGAGCCATTCAACCAAAACAAGGCCAATTTATTTTTTGTTTTTGTTTTTTGGTGGTTTTTTTTTTTTTTTT
>NW_012148308.1:378511-443716 GCF_000956105.1 Propithecus coquereli | reverse complement strand
ATTATTAAAATTATACATATTTATAATTTAAAACTTATATAATTTTTTTTTATAAGGAAGGGCTCATGAAGACAAAAGGGCCTAGGAAGTCACAATGTGGTTCCTGGGCAGATTTTTTCCATAAAGAGCCAGACAGTAAAATTTTCAGGACTGGGGGCCAGATGGTCTCTGTCGTGACTAAACTCTGCCCTTGTGGCAGAGAGTAGCTGTAGAGAGTACACGAATGGATGGGAAGGACTGTGCTTCAACAAAACTTTATTTACAGAAGCAGGCGGTGGGCCAGGTTTGGTCGGAGGGCCAGAGTGCAACCCGTGCAGTTGGCGCAGCCAGTACAGTGTTTGCCGAATGAATGAATGACCTGGAGGGGGAGCTTGCTAACCAGGCCTGATTCCTATCTGCTGGTTGAGTTTGGGGGAGGGGGCCGGGGGTCAGTTTTCGTGTTAGCCCTGCCGCTAATTATCTGCGTGACCTTGGGCGAGCTGTCGCAAGGGCCTCAGCGCCCTGTCTCTAAGATGGACGCGATACCTCCCCTTTGTGGACTAGTTGGAGGACAAAATGTTCCGGAGGATGTGGAAGTGCCTGGAATAGGAAGAGGAGATTCCCACTGGGCAGCTCAGGGTAGGGACTGCCAGCTTCCTGGAGGCCTGGCAGCCTGGAGAATGTCAATTTGGCAGAGGAAAGAAGGGGGTGGGGGCAGCCAACCGCGTGACCCGAAACACAAACAGTCCCCAGAGAGGGGCCGAAACTCTCAGGTCGGTGAAAACACGCTTGTCAGGTTTCCATCCCGCCTCTCAGGCTGGGGGCAGGTGCTGGTCTCAGTTGGCAGTGGCTGGTAGTGGCTTGTGGCAATGTGCCACGTGTGCCCCTCACGTGCTCCTGGGCACACATCTGGCCAGAGGTGGCCCCAGATGCCCCAGTGTGAGCACTGTGGATTGGCCAGGAGGCTGTGTCTCAGGGGCCAGACCCCCAGCCCCATGGAAGAAGCCCCAATTTCCCTTGCCCCCACCAAAAACCTCTGGGATTGACCATCTGAAGCACAGATTGGCTGCCTGAGAACTTTGGTTCTCAATTACATCTGTATTTATTGTTCCTTTTTTTTTTTTGGAGACAGGGTCTCGCTCTGTAGCCCAGGCTATAGTGCAGTGGTGTCACTATAGCTCACTGCAGCCTCAGACTCCCGGGCTCTCGCCTCAGCCTTCCAAGTAGCTGGGACTACAGGAACATGCCACTGAGCCTGGCTAATTTTTCTATTTTTAGTATAGACGGGGTCTTGCTATGTTGCTCAGGCTGGTCTCGAACTCTTGGCCTCAAGTGATCCTCCCACCTCAGCCTCCCAAAGTGCTGAGATTACAGGCGTGAGCCACCACACCTGGCCTCTTTTTGTTTTATTTTGATTTATGTATCAAAGTATTTATGCTGTTTTGTTTCATGAAAGAATCAAAGCATCTTTTTGCTTCTATGTCTGTACAAAAGGCCTAATTATAATTAAAAAAAAAAACAAGTGGACATTTTCCATAGCAAATGCACATTATTAATAGTTTGGAAAAGATCAAAGAAAGAAGAAAAGCCACCATTATCCCATCACATCTCATACAAAATCTAGCACTGCCAGCCCTTTTTCTTCCCAATTTCTCTCCTACTCATTTGCACTTTAAAAACCATCATTGTTCAATTTTGATCCTGTTTTTTTCACTTAAAGCTGTATCAAATCCATTTCCATGTTGCTGCACGAACTAGTTCCAGAATCACCAACTAAACAATTGTTGCCTGATAGCTCATCAAAGAGTATGACACAACTTACTGAATCAGTGTCTCATTGGACTGGTTGTTTCCAGTGACTGTCATTGCAAATAAAGCTGAATGAACACTTTCGTGCACAAAGCTTTCCCCACGTTTTGGAAATATGCTTTCTTAGTATCGATTTCCAAACTCTGCATGATTGGCTTATGGAACCAAGCAAGCCTCGTGTTTGCAAAGCTGTTTGTTTACTTGCAAGTTCACGTGGCTTCCGGGAGGATAATAGGGGGTTGCGCATCGTGTAAACCAGCAGACCCAGGTGAGCAAGGCAGTGTGGCTGGGATGAGTGTGTCTGGGCTTACAGAGCCCTGCCTCTGATGCTAACTTGTTATGTGACCTGGGACAGGTCTGTTCCCCTCCTTGAGCCCCAGACTTGGGTGACAAAGTGAAAGAACCTGATTAAGGGACAATTGTGTTTGGTTGTGTTTTTTTCAGTTACAAATCACAGAAATTCCAACTCAAACTGGATTGACCAAAAGGATGGTATCTATTGGCTCTTGCAGAAGAGTAAGGGAGGTTGACTTCAGGTCTGGCTGTATCCAGGGGCCAAAACAATGTCATCTTTCTGTCTGTGGCTCTATTCCCTCGTGTGATGCTCATTTCAAGACAACAAAGGCCAGAGATGACTTGCACCACTGACCCTCCCTGGCAGGGATGGAGTTGGGGATGGGGACAGACTTCACCTGGGTCCCATCTGCCCCTGGAGCCGGAGGCAGGGCAGCCTTTCTATAACTCATGAACTCAGGGTTGGGGAGCAGTGGCTTCCAGAGGAAAATCAAGGCGTGTAGCCAAGAGATGGGAGGATGGGTGCTGGGTAGGAAAAAGGCTGATGCCACTGCAGTCAGCAGAACCTCACATCTGCACCTGCACGTACTTTTTTTTTTTCTTTTGACAGCGGCTATAACAGGAATTTATTGACGCTTTATAATATCAAAGACCGTAATGGCCTTTCCCGCCAACACTGCCAAAACACTCACAAAATACTACCTTTTGAGACTATTTGGCCTTAATCTAGCTCAATTTTTCTGTTCCATTAACACCCTATCCTGGAACAGCCCCAGGTAACTGCCCAGATCATTTCTTCAAACTAAAAAAGATGTTAGTTTTGCTCTCACCTTCTCCAAGTCACAGATTCTTACCACTTTCCTATTTTGGTGGAGGAGCAATAGTAGACTGATGAGTCACAGAATAAAAAGCCTGAAAAGCTGTTCAACACGCTGCTAGGGTCCATCACCAGGCCTGCGACTTGGGTGACTAATTAGGTTCCCCGGAGTGGAGGGACCCAACTGACAAAATACTTGAAATATGTACCTCTTGCAGCCAATCTTCAAGAAGCCTGTTAAATTTACCTGCCATCTATCAGTTGACTTCTTGAAATATCGGCTCCGTTGAAGATCACGAACTCTTTATTACAGAGACGTCTGCACATGCTGAAGGCCATCGTTTCACTGATTCTTAGCACCCACTCCGGGAACTGGATCCCCGTCTCACAGCAGAGGACGCGGAGGCTGAGAGTTCAAGTAAGTTGCCCAGGCAGAGCTGGGCTCCGACCAAGGATTTCCGAGCCCTGATCCAGGACTTTCTCAGGTTCACCCACTGCCCCTTCTCTGATGCTCCTTTAATGTTCGAAGCTCTGCTCCTGTATCCCGCACCGCCTAGAACAGGTTACTGGCACAGCGCATGCGTGCCGCAACATCCTAACCAAGTCCTGTGGTTCCTCCTGGTATCTGGGGACAAGGGGAAGACAGCTTCCCTGACCCCGGGAAACAAAGCTCTGCTTTCCGGGACCCATTCCTCCCTGGAGGCATCTGCACACAGGGAGTTGTCTGCAGAACGTGTTCCCCTCCATTAGGAACTGAGTCAGAGGCTTTGGTAGGGAATTGGGGTGGGGGCAGGGAAAGAATCCTAAAGACACGAGGAGGGGCATAGAGGAAGGGAGGGGATCTCTCCAGCTGCCTGAGGCTTCCTCCTGGAACCAGCATGGCTCCAGAGAACTGAGAAAACTGACCAGGGTCAGTACCCATGCTTGTCTGTGCCTCAGTTTACCCATCTGTTTACCCGGAGCTTGGACTGAGAACTTTCTAGCTCTAAAATGCATTGATTCACAAAGGGTCAACTTCCTCACCCTATAAAGAGTTCCTACAAATCAGTAATAAGAAACATCCCCAAAGAAAAATGGGCAGTGAGGATGAGGGGGTCATTATCCCCTCCCCTTACAAAACCCCCAAACCCAAAAGGGTTAACGAGTAACATATGAAAAAATGTTCAAACTCAGTGGCAATCAAAGAGCCGCAGGTAAAACCAACAAAGCATTATTATGACTCTGACCAATTCTGTTGATACAGACGACCTCACACCTGGCGGTGGTGGCGGCGAGGGCTAGGAGCAGGTGCCGCTGTCTTTCTGGAGGGCAACTTGTTGGTATGTAACGTAAGCGTCAGGGCACTGGGTTTGGAATCGACGCTGCGGGCAATTCCACTTCTAGGACTCTCTCTGAAGGATCGTGGATGTTTGCAGAGGTAGTTTAGTGAAACATACAATAGCCAGAAAAATAAATCAGATGTCACTTCCCTCCCTCCCCCTTAAAATACAACTCTAATTCCTTACCACGTGGCCTGGCCCTACTCCCTTTCTCCCCACTCCCTCCCCCGTCGCCGCCTGCTTGTCCCCTTTCTGTCCCTCAAGCGTGCCAGGCCTGGCCCAGCCTCAAGATCTTTGCGCTTGCTAGTCCCTCTGCCTGGAATGTTCCCCTCCCTAGAATGTGACGCCATGAGGGAGAGTCTCTGTGTTACTCACTGCTAGACCCCTGGTCTGACCCCTGACACCAGGAGCTGTTCATTGACTAAATGAAAGTTTAAGAGACGAGCTTTGGGATTGGAAGCAGCTGTGGGCTTGAGGCCAAGCTGCGGCACTGATGAGCTGTGTGGCCTTAAGCAAGTTCCTTCACCTCTCTGAGCCTTGGGTTCCTCTGATGTAAAGTGCAAACAGAGGAACTCCCTTGTGGGAGGTAAGGCACATAAAGTGCGGTGCAGCGTGAGCTCTGGAGGACCATTTGTGATAATTATGGGCATTTCCGGATATTATCTATAATCATTCTGCCACGGGCTGAAGAAACTCCAGGCGTGCATAGAAAGTATCCACCAAAAGGATGTTGTAGAAAAAGATCTGTGGACACGGAAAAGGGCTAAACTAAGTCCTCACTTAATGTCATCAATAGGTTCTTGGAAACTGGGACTTTAAGCGAAATAGAACTTAATTCTTGTTTATATCAATTAGCCTATGGTAAAATTGGTTTCGTTACATATTAATAGTATATTATTTATTTATTTATTTATTTATTTTTTTGAGACAGAGTCTCACTGTGTTGCCCGGGCTAGCGTGCCGTGCCGTGGCATCATCCTCGCTCACAGCAACCTCCAACTCCTGGGCTCAAGTGATCCTCCTGTCTCAGCCTCCCGAGTAGCTGGGACTACAGGCATGCCCGGCTAATTTTTTTCTATATATTTTTAGTTGTCTAATTAATTTCTTTCTATTTTTAATAGAGACGGGGTCTCGCTCTTGCGCAGGCTGGTTTCGAACTCTTGAGCTCAAACAATCCGCCCGCCTCGGCCTCCCAGAGAGCTAGGATTACAGGAATAGTATATTATTTCACTTAAAGTCGCAGGTTCCGAAAGTCTGTTGATAAGGTTAAGTGAGGACTTATTGTACTGTTTACTCATTTTATCATTATGGGCATAGAATTCATGCTCATAAAAATTCAAGCAACAAAGTAAAAAGTGAAAATCCTCTACATCCAGCAATTTCTCCTCCCAATGAAATGAAAAAGGCAGGTGAGGAAATAATATGCCTAGCACCAACTCGCTTTTAAAAAATAAAATGTATTCAATATATACTCATATGGAAAAGCCTGGGAGATTTACATTAAAATGTTAAGGATGTTGGGTAGGGGGGAGTAGACATTGCTAGCATTTTTCAGTCTTTTCTGGCTTTCCTGTGGCTTCCTCATTGTCCACGATGGCTGACCATGTGTTATTTTGTGCAATCTGAAAAAGCCCATGTGTCAGTTAACTCAGTGGCCCCCGATTCCCCACCTGCCAACTGCCACCATGTGGCTACTTGGTTCCCAGGGGCTCTTGCGAAGACCCAGGTGTCCTCTGCTGTCTTAGGCAGCATCGTCAAGGCTGGGGGGTAATGCCAGGGACCCCAGAGTGAGCCCTGTTTCTCAGTAAACATTTGAGCGTTGCAGAGATGGAGGCCTTGTAGTCCTGGGGTTTTGTGAGATCCTGAGGAGTCCTAGAGGGCCAAGAAAAATGCACTGACCTAGGCACAAGTATGGAAGTCAGGGTACCATGGACATCAGTTAAGACAAACATTTTAAAAACAAAACAAAACCAAAACCCAACAACAACTCACACTGGCTTAAGAAATAAAGGGAGTTTATCAGTACATGTAACTGAAAAGCCTAGGGCCCCTGAGCTTCAGGCATGGCTGGATCTGGGTGCTCAAATGATGCCTTGCAGAATCTCTTTGTCTCTTCAAGGCGCCATTTTCCTCTGTGCTGGCTTCCCTCTGAGTCAGGCTCTCTCCGTGTTGTGGCAAGATGACCCATCAGACAGCTCTAGGCTCACATCCCAGCAGCTCAGCAATCCCAGCAGACACAGGGTTTCTCCCTCCCAGGCACTCCAGAAAATGTCACAGGGAGGCCCTGATTGGCCAGACTTGGATTTCCTACCCTGCCCTAAACCATGCACTGGGGTGCTGATTGGCTGGTCCTGGTGGGCCACAAGCCCATCTAGCCACCAAAGGGGCGGAGCCAGCTCTGCCACAATCCATGGACTGAGGGAGGGAGGGAGTGAGGGCTTGTCCTCACAGGACAACAGGGGGGCTACCAGCAGAGGGAAGGGACTGGCAGGCAGAGCTCCTCCTCACTAGCTGGCTTGAAAACTGTGCCCAGCGAAGCACAGAACTGTCCTTTAACAGGAAAGCTGGATTCATCTTCTGATAGGGAGGCCCTACGTGGGGGCGGGGAGGTGGAGGGTAAGACAGGGGAGGGTGGAGGCGAGTCCTGCCTGAGGGTAAGAAGATGCAGTGAGTGGCCCCCTTCTCCAGGCCTCAGTATCCCCATCTGTAAAGGGAGGGTGATCTGCAGGAGTCAACGGGTTTTAGGATTGTGCTCCGTATTTTTCTGATGAAATTATTGGAGTGCAGTTGCCTCTCACTTTCCACTGCCTCAGAACAATTTCTTAGTGAAATCCGGTGTATTCCATTAAGAAATCGTGCTGCGATCTGTGTCGGGAGGAGCCTATTAGCTTGGCTGCAAGGGGAGGGGGTTTGGAGGCTATTTCTGGCGAAGACCGAGGTGGGTGAAACATGTAGGGGCGGGAGGTGTTGGGCACTTGGAGAGGAAACCTGAGCCTGGGGCCCGGCGCCCAGGGTCTGGGTAGAGGGGCAGGTGCTGCGAGTGCCGGAGGGGCTGGGGCAAGGCAGGCCTCGGCAGCTGGCACGGGAGCGGGTGGGACAGGAATGTCTCTTCTCCCAGGCACCTGTCCTCGCGCTGGTCGACTTTTGACCCCATCCTACAAAGAGGAAACTGGACACCGCGCCGGTGTCCACCAGGTACCTGCACTTAAAATAGGGATATTTGCAACTAACTCTCGAGAGTCCCGCAAGCCGGGAGTGTTTCTAAGCATCAGTTCGACCAAGCCTCAGGACTGTATGGAATAGTGTGGCCATGGGCCCATCCTGCAGATGGGCGGTCTGGGCTCAGAGAGATGGAGTGACGTGCCCAAGGACACACCCACAGCCCGTGGGTGACGGAGCCATGGTCAGTGTCTGTGTGCCTGTAGTGACGGGCAGACTGGGCTCAGAGCTGAGTGACCAAGTCACAGTGCTGCGGGAGCCAGGGGAGGAATGAAACTGCCCTGAGGAGGGAGGGCAGGAATCTGGGAATGGCCAGTGCCGTTTGGGTAGCATGATGTGCAGGGAAGGGTTTTCCAAGGGGAGGGAACAGCATAAGCAAAGGCATAGAGGTGAGCAAGCGCAGAGGACGTTTGAGGCAGGGCAAGCTGTTTGGCAGGGCCTCTGCCCATGCTTTGTGGATCAAGAGGCCACTTGAGCAGCGGGCTGAGGGCGGAACCACTGTGCCCTGAGAGTGCCTGGAGGCCCAGGATCTCCCGCATTTGCTAAGATAGCCGAGTCCTGGCTGCCCGATACCCCCTTGTGTGGTTTACAGAATTGTTGGGGGTGGGGCAGACAAAGCCTGGTAGCCTAAGGCCCTAGAGGCAGGGCTGGAGGACATGGAGGGGTCCTCTTCTGGGACCCACACGGAGGATCCCATCGTGCCTGGGCGGCTGTGGATGAACAGGAAGCCGCCATTCCTTCCCATGAGCCGGAGGAGAATGGCCTCTGTGTGAGCCCCAACAAAAAGGCTTTTCTGCCAAGTCGGAGGGGGAGGAAGCAGCATGCTTGGCCCCCGCCCTGGCCTGAAAGAAGGCTCTGTTGGTGGCCCTGGGGTCTTCAATGCATAGAATGTGTGGGGAGGGGAGGCTGGTGGGCAGGGGCTCCCTCGTCCCTGTCCTGATGCTCCAGCGGCACCAGGCCGGGGTGGGGCTGGGCTGCTGTACAAGTCGGTCCACCTGGGGCCTAATCCTGGCATGGCCATTCCCTAGCTGCGTGACCTTGGCCAAGTCACTGCACCTCTGAGCCTCTTCTCCTGAGTAACACATAAGCAGGGAACATGCTAGTGGACTGCGGTCACACTCGCACATCAGCACGTGCCCTGTCGCCAGCACCTGGCAGCCACCCGTCCTCCCCTCCTGTACTGAGGCTGAAGTACCACAGCGTCGGGGCTCAGGCCCAGGCTGTTCTAGACTCTAAAGCTCCAAGCTGTGTAAGTGCAGAGGGAAAAGGTGGCTGGGAGGAAACACACTGACCCCTCAACACTGGCTGGGGGCGATTATAGTGACTGATGCTTTTCTCCTTTTTGTTTATCTTTAACGTCTTAATTTCCTTACTTGTGAATCAGGAAAATATAAAGGGAAAAAAAAGATGCTGAGGGAATGGGGGCCATGAGTTTAGGGGACAGTCACATTAAAAAAAAATAAAACCCTATTTAAAGATGCAGCTCCTGTTTAGTCCGGGGGAGGAGGGCGGGGACCAGGCAGGCCGGGGCTGGGGCTGGGAGGCAGGGCCCTGCTGCTCCACCCAGCCCCACAGCCCCCAGTGAGGATGAACAGGGCTTTGCGACGGGCTGTGCCCTCGGCCATTGGGTTTCTCTGGGATGTTAGCGGAGAGCTTGGGGGTGGACGGTTCCTCAGGCAGCTTCCTGAGGAGCTGAGGCCTCTGCCAAGTCTCTCCTCCGGCCTTGGCTCTGAGGAAGGGCTTGATGAGAGGCCTTTCATCCTCCCCTCTCTTGTCTCCGGGCCCCCACACTGCCCCCCACCTGCCTGGTGACCTCTGGGCTTCTGGGTGACCCTAGGGCCTCAGGCGGGGGCAGAGCTGGGTGGGGCCCCGCGGCTCCTGCAACAGGAAAGCTGACAAGATGGCGCCCGCCCCAGACCCTCATTCTGCGGTGGGGGCAGCTCACAGGCTGTTTCCTAGATGAGCCTGAGAGGCCTTTGGGGCTTCCGAGGGTCAGTACTTCCTACTCTCCTTGGCCGGTTCCAACACAAAGAGAGGAAGGGGTGGGATTGAGCCCGGAGGGACCCTGGCCATGGACTTGCAGAGACCTGGCCTGCTCCATGAGGGGTGGGACCCATGCTGTGGCTGGGCATTGCACTGCTGGGGGACCAGGGTGGTACCGAGTAGGTGTGGCTGAGAGCAGGGACGTGGGGGCCAAGGCAGACATCCCAGCTCACCCGCCACACCCAGACCCAAGGGACAGTGCCACCTCAGTCCCTGCTCTCCTGGGGTCTCATCTGCACCCTGCACAGGCCTGGGGTGGGCTTCTCAGAGACGAGAGGGCAGGTCTTGGGTTCCCCCTCACCCTCTGAGCGGTGTGTGGCGAGAGGAACTTTTGGAACCAAAGTGGCACCATTTTTCCATCTCTTTGTGCCCAGCTCTGGGTTCCTGTCCAGGGTGGGTCTGCAGGCTGCCTAGGACCCAGTCTGAGTCGGTGGGAGGGCTGGGCCGCTTGGCCGGGTTCTTCCTGCCCTTCTAGACGTGGAGGGTGTGTGGGAAGCTGGGCTGTCCTTTCTCAGCACAAATGAATGGCAAACACATTCCACACTCCTTCCCTGTCCCACCCTGGCAGGGGAAGCCCAGTCCCCCGCCTCCCCGACTCCTGGCCTACCGAGGGCTGCCCTAAGCTCAGCCCTCCCAAGTTCTTGTTCCCAGAGGCCACTGGGAAGGAGCACGGTACTGGGGACCAACGGTCTCCTCGACATCGAGGGCAAGTTCCCCAGTCCTACTGTGGACTTGACTCCCTGCCACCTGCAGGCCCTTCTAACCGTGAGCTCAGCCCAAGGACTCTTACAAACGAGGCCACACTCGCCGGCTGTACACTTTAATCAGTGCAGATTATTTACAGACATACGTGAATGTGGGCGGACGCTGGACCCCCACCCCCACCCCTTGGCTGGCTCTCCGGTTCTGCAGAGGTGGGGGGAGCTGCTGGACCCACACTGGTGCCAGCCCACGAGAAGCCACCCCCCCTGCACCTCAAGGATCCTGAGGAGTACCCCACTTGCCCAGGCTGTGGGGGGCAGAGGAGACAGAGCCGGCTGTACAGTACCATTTCTCACCAGCCTCGGCCTCCTGCTTGCTCTGGGAGGGAAAAAGAGGAAGGAAACATCCCCGCCCTCAGGGCTGAGCCCAGCGGGAAGGGAGGGCCAAGACGGGCTCCTTTGGGGGTTCCACAGTCTGCACGAGGGGTTGCGGGGGAGCTGCTGGCCTGTCCCCATCAGTGTCTGTCCTCCCAGTCCCTTGAGAGACAGGGAGCTGGAGGGAAGACCCCACACCTGGTCTCTGCTGGGGTGAGGCCAGTACTACCCTTGGGGGAGGGGCCTTGGCAGACTCCCTTTGGTCCTTGGTAAGGTAGGCCCAGGGCCCCTTCTCCAGAGAGGGAAGATGTGGGCCCAAGGGGCACATGGGAGCTGGGGGCTGCCTGGGGCCGGGGCGGGGTGGGGTTCTCAGGGTTGCTGGAGCTGTCGGAGTAGGCCGGGAAGGAACCAAGTCTCAACTGGACTCAGAGGCCAGTGGCCCACCTCCCGGCCCCCTGTCACCCTGGGTGAAAAGCTCTTCCTAAGGCCGGACTCAGGAGGGAGGGGACCCAGCTGGGCCGACCAGTCTCCAACTGGGCACTGGGCAAACAGAGTCCTGGTGCTGGCCCTGGGGCTCAGGCTGAGGCAGGCCGTGCTCCAGTGCAGGCCTCTGCCCCAGCGTGCCTCTGGCTGCGGCCAAGCCAGGGGTGGACGAGGGCCTAATTCCCTGCCTGGACCAGAACTACGTTTAGAAAACTCTAAACAGCCTGCCCTGGTCAGGAGAGCAGAAAAAAATGCCCCCTTAAGGTGCCAAAAAAAAAAAAAAAAAAAAACCTGGGCATAAATAAGGAGGGCAGGACCACCGGATGTTTGAGGGCTGGGAGGGGCCCCCACCCAGGGGCGGAGGGAGCCCCCAGAGCCATCTCAGAACCACAGGCCCCCGAGCACCGTGAGGACGGGAGGGCGGGGCGGGCCGTCAGACCCACTCCTGCAGGGAGCGCTTGCAGTAGAGCAGCACGCGGGGCGCGCCCTTGCGCTGCATGTGCACCAGCGCGTAGGTGAGGCCCAGCACGCAGAGCAGCAGCAGCAGCGGCACCAGCACCATCACCACGTTCACCGTCCGCACCACCTCCTCCATCTGCACCACCACGCGGCTGCCCCCGTCCTTGTCCCCGTCCGCCCCCGCCCCGAAGTCCCCCTCGCCGCCGCCTGCACCGCCCTCGGCGCTGTCATCGTCCGCCCCAGGCTCTGCACCCCCGTTGGGGTTGAAGGGTGGACGGGCCACGTCGGGCCAGCGGGAGCCCGGCTCCACGTGCTCCTGGCAGCCCATGAAGTCCCGCAGGATAGACTTGGGGTAGCCGGGCTCCATCCGCAGGCGCTCGTTGTCGAATTTCCAGTATTTGGTGCCCTTGTAGAAGTAGGTGTAGGCTGCGGGGGCAAGCGGGCCAGAGCGGCTTCAGGCCGGGCCCCACCACCAGCAGAGGCCCCCAAAGGAGACCAGGACGTGCCGAAAGGGCCCCGGCTTTAAAGTGCCCCCTTCTTACTTGCCTCCCTGAGCATTTTCAAATCTGCCCCTGCCCAACTTACAGCAGCCAGATTGAAGCTCAGAGGGGTCAAGGGCATGACTAGAATCCTGGGCTTCCTGACCGGGCTGACACTGCCTGGGGCAGGACGCGGAAGGGTCCTGCAGCCCGCTGGGTCGGGGAACCCTTCTGCCCCATCCTGGGATTGGCTGCACCCCACACCAGAGGCCAGGGTCTTGCTCAAAGCCACGAAGCCACCTGCAGTGGCCCTGGAGCAGAGCCTGATGCTGCCTTGGACTGGCTCTCTGGCCTCAGGCACCTTGCCTGTGTCCTATCAACACTGGAAGGGCCAGGTTTGAACCAAGTGTTGAGTCTGTGCTCTGCTGGGCACAGTAAGATCAGAGCGGAGTGACAAGCTCACACACAGAAGCTGTCTGACCAGACTGAGCACTGGCAGAGCAAGCAAGGTCTCCCCTGAGTCTGAGAACCATGAACCTGAGAGCCAGGGCTGATGGTGTTTCTTAAATGCACCAGGGACTCCGCTGGGGAAATACGGGCCACAAGTCCCTGTTGCTTATAAGGACAGGTAGACCAGGCTTCCCTTCTAGGCGGGTAAGTGACATTTGGGGAGGACGCTTGCCCCTCCAGCACTCTGAGCCAAGCCCATGCCCCTCCAGCTCGAGGCTCCCCGAGGGCTGTCTGGGGCGGCCGGACTCTGCGGGCCGCAGGGCAGTTCCAAGCTCTGGCTCTGCACACGAGCAGGCTGGGCTGGCAGCTCCAGTCCGCGGCTTCCTAGCCGTGGGATCTTGGGCACTTTTCTCAAGCTCTCTGGTTTCTTAGTTCACCCGTCCACAAAAGGGGATGGTGACCACATAGGGAGGATGAGAAGGACATGCTCGGGAGGCTTCCAGCCCTGGGCACAACACTGCTGTGTCCCCCCGTGCCATAGCCCTGGGTGACCTCAGGTGGCCCTGTCCCCCTGTGTGTGTAGCAGGGGGTACGGTAAGTGCTGGGCTAACAGGGAGGGGGCTAGCCTGGTACCTGCATCGTTGCTCAGGAAGGCCCCTTTGGGGGAGGCAGGGACCCCCTGCCAGACACTGATGGGCTTGGGATAGCCAGGGTCTCCACGCTGCGTCTCTTCGTTGTAGCGCCAGTACCTGTGACCAAAAGCGCCAGGCTGTGGACCTGGAGACCCTGCCGGGGTCTCCTTCCAGGAAGGCCTGAGGGTGAGGGGGGCCTGGGTGGGGCCTTCTCCCTGCAGGGGAGGGGGCATGTTGCTCACCTGTCCTCTTGGAAGAAGAAGGTGTGACCTGTGGGCTCCCACCAGATGGCTGTGTCGATGCGGTCGTAGGGGATGTCCAGGCCGTAGCTGGTCAGCGGCTGGGGGTAGCCGGGCTCCAGGTTCGCTTCTCGGAAGAGCCAGTAGCGGTCGCCTGCAGGAGGGGCGGGAGGCCGTGTAAGGTTGGGTCAGGGGCTGAGCGCTGTGTGCGGGAAGGGGACAGAGCATGCTATGCTGGGCCCACAAATCTATTTGTATCCACCGCCTTTCCCCCAACACACACACGTACGCAAAATCACACTCACAGCCCTGTACACATGGCAGGTGTCGACACCCACACGCTCACAACATACAATGCAACTCACCTGCACACCACACACTCAGCTCCCAAGACACACTTGTTCCCACGAGCACAAGTCACCTGCTCACACCTGTACACACCCCACACACCATGCACGGACCTTCATTCCCAGGTGAACCACCCTCCAAGACCGCTCTAGTACAGAGGGCGCCTGCCCGGCCTCTGGGTCTGGGGGCTGCGAACCTGGAGCACCCCACAGCCCTCCCAGCACATGGCCCAGGGCTCCCTGCTTTCAGTGTGGGCCCAGCCCTGTCCTCAGGCAGCTGCTGCCTCGTTGAGGCTCAGGCCAGCAGGGGACAGTCAATCCATGGGGGTGGGGGGGTGGGGAGGGTATCTGCCCGCGAGGCCTTTGTCTTTGCAGACAGACCAGAGATCCTGTCCCAGAGTGGGCTGGGGGACCTGCTCTTATGAGACCAGGGCAGAGGGAGACAAGGCTGAGCCCCTGGGCTGCAGAGGGTGGACAGGCCCTCGCCCCTACTCAGGATGGCCTCTGGCCTCCAGGGTCCTAGGACTGCCCTGCCCACCACCCACCTGTCTTCCTCCCTGCCCCCATCCCCACCCCAGCTCACCTTTGAAAAAGACAAAGCGACCATCCTGGCGTTCATAGGCAGCACTGATGTCCCCAGGCAGACCGCGCCAGAAGTGCCCGATGGGCATGGGATAGTTGTCCAGGACGCGGTTGTGCCGGACTCGCCAGAACCAGCGGCCCTGGGGAGGGTGTGGGCATGAGTGTGCAGTGCACGCTTGCTGCCAGGGCGGGAGAGGCCCAGTCCTCAGTCCACCCCTCCCAGGTCCGGGAGTGTCCGGGGGAGGTCACTGAGATACTGGGTGGGGGAGCGGCTTGGAAAGCCAGGGCCGCACCTGGGAGAGAGCCCTGGGCTGGGGAGCTGGCACTTGAGTTTGCTGGGCCTGGTTTCTTCCTGGTCTAGGGTCTGGTGGCTCCCCAGGGCCTGCTCAGGGAGGGAGGGGCGGGGGCGCCCAAGCAGCCAGGCAGGGCAAGGTCTGGGGAGGCCGTCCCCGTGCCAGACCTTGAACACGAACATCTCCCCGCGAAGCATGGCCACTGTGTCAAAGTTCCCATCGCAGATGTTGGGGCCATACTGGTCAGGCCGCTCTGTGGCTCGGGGCTGGGCTGGGGGGCCTGGCTTTGGGGGCCGCTCTGGCTTCCCGCCTGGGGGAGGTGGCTGGGGTGGCCGGGGCGGCCGATGGTCTGGCCGGCCTGGCCGCCGGGGTGTCACGGTGGGGAGAGGCCGGGTGGGCTGCGGCTGACCATCTGGGGTGCCTGCAGAGAGAGGCGGGGAGCGAGAAGTGAGAGGGCATCCTCAGACGACAGCCAGGATAGCGGGTTCTTCTACTCAGAACCCTGGACCCCCAGGGCCCCCAGCCTGGAGAGGCCTTGGCCCCAGTACAGGCCCACCCCCGTGAAAGGTCCTATCCGTCCACGGCAGACCCCTCCCCCGACACCGGGCTTGGGTCACTTGAGGCTGCCAGCCTGCTCCGGCGGAGGCTCTGGGAAGCAGTGGATGCCGCAGAGGCAAGAGCACAGCTCTGGCTCTGGCCTCGGACATCTCGACCCCTGTGCGGACTGCACGTCTCACTTCCGAGTTGCTGGGGAAGCAGTGAGGGGCGTCTGCCAGACGCCCAGCAAGGCAGGTGCTGCCAACCCCGAGGAAGGGCTCGGTGTGGGCACAGAGTGCAGGCCCGGACCCACTGAACGGCCCCAGGAGACCTCACCACTGGCGGCTTCCTCAGAAGGGGCCTGGGTGGGGGCGGCACCCCAGCAATGCTCAGGGGAGAGCCGTGGCAGGCTCAGGCTGGGAGTGACGGTGAGAGGGGATGGCTCCTGGGGTCCCTGGGCACTCTTGGTCTGGGGAGAACACTGCTGAGGCCGAGGAGGAAAGGAGTCATGATAGGCCCTGGAGCCACATGTGTCCCCTCAAAGGCCCCAGCCCAGAGCTCCGGTTAGGCTGGGCCCTGGAACCCGCCAGCCCCGAGTTTGATTTCCAGCTCCTCTATTTACTCACCAAGTAATGTGAGCAAGTCACTAATCCTCACTGGGCCTCAGTTTCCTCATCCACAAAATGGGGATAGCAGTAATCCCTATGCGCACTATGCCGGGGCTTGAGAGCAGGTACGCAGGGCCCCCTGGCCGCAGCCCACTCACCATAGAGCTGCTGGATGCCCCGGAGGTCGTCCTCAGGCAGCTGGAAGTTGTCGGTGTCCATCCACTGGTAGAATGGCGCCATGATGGCACTGGGGTTGCTGGAGTGCTCTAGCCCCAGTGCGTGGCCCAGCTCATGCACTGCCACCAGGAAGAGGCTGTTCCCTTGAGGGGTGGGCAGCACGGTCAGCTCTGGCCTGTCCCAGCTCCCGGCCGCCCTACACTCTCCAGACAGCCTGCCCTGGCTTCACTTCCGGAAGAGGCTGAGCTGCTTGGACTTCTGGCCTCCAACTTCCCCATCTGAGAAATGGGTACAACAATCCCTTCCTACCTCCCCTTGGAGATGGTGGGACAACAGACTGAGATCAAGTGTGGTGATCTGGAGACCTCCACAGGGGAACTCGCCCCTCCCAACCCCACGGCTGGCGAACCCTCTCAGGAGCTGTGCCCAGCTCTGCTCTGCCTGCCCTGCCCCCACCCTGGCCAGCCGTCCTCACCATGCAGGTCAGTGCTGGAGAAGGTCCAGGGCTCATCTGCGTCAAAATGGGTGTCCCCGCCCAAGCCGGGGCCAGGGAAATAGGCGTGAGCCAGAAAGCCACCCGTGCCGTCAAACGGCGAGCTGTCGCCGTGGAAGCCAGAGGCAAAGAGTACCATGATGTCGGCCTCCTTCTGCCGCCGCAGCCGGATGTCCTCGTAGGGCACCTCCTGGAAGACCAGGGGCGTGGCCTGCTCCCACACGCGGAAGGCCCTGCGCACCGCCTCCATCGAGTGGTACCAGCCCAGCTTCTCTGTGTAGTTCTGGATGCTGCGGGCGAGCGGGAAGATAGGCGAGTGGGTGCAGGGACGGGGGCTGCTGTCCACGGCTTGCACGTGCCCGAGCAGCACATGTGAGCTGACATGCCCATCAGTGTCAACCAGCAGTAATCTGATTTGTCAAATCCAAGAGTTCATTAAGATGCCACTGAATAAGGCTGCGTTGTGGCAAATAAACTGATTTTTTTTTTCCTTTTTTTTTTTTTTTTTGAGACAGAGTCTCACTCTGTTGCCCGGGCTAGAGTGCCGTGGTGTCAGCCTAGCTCACAGCAACCTCAGACTCCGGGGCTCAAGCGATCCTCCCGTCTCAGCCTTCCAGGTAGCTGGGACTACAGGCACGCGCCACCATGCCCGGATAATTTTTTCTATTTTTAGTTGTTTGGCCAATTTCTTTCTATTTTTAGTAGAGACGAGGTCTCGCTCTTGCTCAGTCTGGTCTTGAACTCCTGACCTTGAGCGATCCTCCCGCCTCGGCCTCCCAGAGTGCTAGGATTACAGGCGCCCGGCCTAAACTGATTTTAAGTAAGAAAGACATTAAATAGGCCAGGCGCGGTGGCTCACGCCTGTAATCCTAGCACCTTGGGAGGCCAAGGTGGGAGGATCACTTGAGCCCAGGAGTTGGAGGCTGTAGCGAGCTATGAATCTCACCACCGCACTCCAGCCTGGGCAGCAGAGCAAGACCCTGCCTCTAAAAACAACAACAACAACAAAACCACGAAAGACATTAAGTGAACAAAAGTACAGGTGCTACGTGGCTGGGGAAGGACCTAGGGAATGGGATATAAACGTTAAGGTTTGGGAAACACAGGCTGTGCATGTTGAGCTCCAGGGTCAGGCAGACCTGCGTTCAAGGCCTGGCTCTAGTGTTGTCTGTGTGATCTTGGGCAAGTGACTCTGTCTCTCTGATTTTCAGTTTCTTCATCTGTTCAATAGGAAGGGGCTGGTGGAGTAACTTCCTCGTGGGTTCTAGTGAGGATTAAATAACTCAGGAAGAGCACAACAGAGCCTTCCCACGATACAGTGTGGTGCCTGCTATTATCCGCATAAATCAGATTAAACTCCTGTGTGCTGGACAGATTACCATCGAATGTGAAGGGAGTATTTTGGCTGGTTGGACCATGAGTTCACTCTGGGAGCCTGAGATCTAAGTAAACCTCAGAGCTACTCTTCCTTGGGAGATGGAGCTCTGGGTGGGGCGGTGGCTGGACTGGAAGAGGAAGGGGGGCCCCAGGGGACCATGGCTCAAGGCACACTCAGCTCAGGGGGTTTTCTTGCTCAAGGACTCAGCAGAAGGGATGAGGGTCCCTGAACCAGGGTTTTTGCAGGCAACTTGCTATTTGCTCACAGGATAGATTCCTGTACCCCAGCCCTCCTCAGCCCTCCCCTGCAGTTTGTACTGGTGCAGGAACACTGCTGGCGGGTGGGAGGCAGGGAAGGACAGAGCGGAAGCGGCTCCAAGGGTCCTGACCTCCTCTGGAGGGAGACGGCCGAGAGTGCCGGCTGGTCCCGTCGGCATGGGAGCAGGATGCACACTGTCTAGGCCGGGCACCCTGGGGTGGGCTGCTGGGAAAGGAAGCCTTGAGGCTCAGCCCACCAAGAGGGGCAGGACCCTCCCTGGGCAGCTGGGCCCCTACCTGAAGGTCAGATGGTGGTTGCTCCACTTCCTCCCAGTGAGGGCGTAGCGCTTCCGCCGCCGCCGCAGATTGGCTTTCACGCGCACCCCAAACTGGTCTGGCACCCCACAGCGGGGCCGCTTCATCCACCTGGACCACGGGGCAGAGGGGTGAGCGCGGAGCCTCCCGCAACACGCTGGCCTGCTCTGGCTCTGCCTCCTCCAGGTAGTCCATCTCCTTCCAGGCCCCTCCTGCCTCCAGCCTCCCAGCTGCTCCTTCCAGTAACACAGGCAAAACGACCCTGCACCGGAAGCCCGAGTGCCCAGCAGTGGCTCAATAAAGATGAGCCCCTTCTCACCAGTGCCACCCAAGACCAGGAGTGTTGCTCCTGAGGCCTCCTGTCCTTGCTATGTTATGCTCTGTGCATTCTCCTCAAGGACACGGCTTTAGGTTATGTCACCTCAATTAGACTCAGAGCAAGGCCCAGCTAGGATGTCCCATCCAGGGATTCAGTACTGTGCCTCCCATTCCCATGCCTGTGGCAGTCATCACTAATCAATCGCTGTGCTCCTTGCTGCTGAGCCCAGATCCTACCTCAGGAGCTTCCTCTATACAAGGCTTCGAGCAGCCACTCCAATAGATCAGAATTGGCACGATGACCAAACCATCTGCCACCTCTTATCTAGGCCACTCTTGTCTGGAAATTCTACATCCCATGCCCTCCTGAGACTAGGCCAGGAGAGCAGGTGCCTGTGGGGTCTGGGAGGAGCTGGACAGGGACACTCACGCCTTGGTCTCTTCATCGAGCACACCCGTGACGGGGATCCCGTAGAAGCGCTGCATCTCCGCGAGGGCTGAGGCCAAGATCTGGGCGGAGCGCATGGTGGACATGTGGCGGCTGGGCTGGGGCAGGTAGCCATAGAGCCGCAGCCAGTTCTGCAAAGAAGCCACAACCTGTCAGCGGGTCCTGGCACCACTACCTACAAACAAGCACAGCCTACACGGACCACCTCTCACCACCTCTGCCACCATTGCCCGTGTGAGCTGTCATCGCCTCCTGCCTGGGCGACTGTGTGAGCCTCGGAACCCACCTCCCTGCTTCCACCTTCCTTATTGTCCACTCTCACACGAGAGCCAGACAAGAGGCCAAGTCCCATCTGGTCAGTTCTCTGCTTAGAACCCTCCAAAGACGTAGCATTGCAGCGGGAAAAGCCATTTGTACAGGAGCTGCAAGGCCTTCACTACCTGACCCCACCTTAGCCCTCTGACCTCACTCCTACCACTCACACCTGCCTCACGGCCTTTGCACTTGCTGTTCCTGCTGCCTGGCATGCTCCCCAGCTAGATGCTGGCATGGCTCACATTCTGATTTTCCTCAGGTCTCTGCTTCAACATTACCTTATTTGAGGTGTTCTCTGGCATTACGTCAAAAAGGCCCCACTAACCATACCCTGTACTTATCACCCTGTGACACACTGTATACTTCATTTGGTGTTTACTGTTTGTCTTCCTCCATTAGGATGGAAGCTGTGTCCACAGGGACAATCCACAGTAGCTGTCCTGATCACTGCACTGGCCCCTCCAGGGTGGGCCCCTCTACCCCAAGTGGACTGCCGGAGACCCTGAAGGGTTCAGAATCTCCCCAGGACTCACCAACTAGGAAAACCAGCCCCCTGGCACTGTTCCCCCGAAGACCCTAAACCTCCTGGAAGAACAGACAGATCCGGGCAGCCCACCTGCTCTGCTGCCAACTCTCTATCCTCTCCGGCTTGTTTCCTCATCTGCAAAATGGGGAGCCACGGGGCTGCTGGGGTGAGGTTTGAGGGAAAAGCACCTGGTACACTGTGGGCATGCCCGGCCCTTTCGGGAGCTTGCTCAGCAAGTCTTGTCACCCACCCATCCACCCACTCACCCGGCCAAACATCCCTGAGCACCCTCTCTGTGCCAGGTGGGGGCCGGGGGTGGGAGACCCAGCGCACCCACAGAGCAAGGAATTCACACCTCCAAGTTGACAGTCCAGAGGGAGGCTGAGTTATGGTAAGCAAGGGGGCTCCGCCCTGCCCACCTGACGCCGTCAAGGCCGTGAGAGCCTGTGATCACCATGGGAGGCGGTGAGCAGAGGCCGGGCTGCGCCGTGGCCACATGCAAGTGTCTTGGCTTGCCCCAGGCCTCTGGGGGCCTCCACAGTGGGAAGAGCGGAAGGCCTGCCCTCTGAGCGGCCCTGGAGGGTGAGGGCTGCACCGAGGGCCCACGAGGCAGGACAGTAGCTGGACCAGGTGGCTGCTGCAGCCACACTGTTGGCCAGCGGGGGCCACGCCCACGAATCTGCCTGCCACCGTCACATCCAACCCCTCAGGCACTTGCTCCCTCAGTGCCATGGCCAGGCCAGCCCTGGCACCTGGCCAGGCCCCCAGTGTGGCTGGGCTACGCGGCCTGCCAGTACCCAGGCTGCCGGCAGACGGAGCAGCTGCCGTGCCGAGCGGCTGCCGAGTCGCAGGCTGGATGCGAGGCCATAGCCTCGAGGCCTCTCAGGACCCTGGGAAACAGCCACAGAGCAATGAGGCGGGGACGCGGAGCTGGGAAATGAGCTGGGGCAGATCCTGCAACCCCAGGCTGTCTCGGCCTCAGCCTTTCGTCCTCAGTAAATGGGAGCATGTATCAGGGCCCGCCTCGTCTCACGGGTGCCGGGAGGATTAAATGGGAAGTGCATGCTACACTTGGTACTGTGCTGGGCAGGGGAAGGTGACAGAGACCGGGCAGCCCGGGAGGCAGGAGCGCCCACGGCCCTTCCGCCCGCCCTCCTCGCCTCTCTGGCCCAGGGCTGCCTCCCCCAGCTCCATCAGACACGGGTGATGTCGTGGGCACTCTCCCTTCTCCTCCCCAGCACGGGGAGCCTTTCCCGAAGCTCCTGCGGGGGGGGGGGGGCAGCAGATCTACCACCCCTACAGGACAGTTTTCCTGAAGATGCTTGGAGAGTTCCAGAAGGCGTGGCGTGAGCCCCAGCCAGCTCTGACATCCAAAGGGACTGCCTGGAGGCAGGGAGTGGGGAGGGCTGGCTGCTGACAGACGAGGGCACCTCTACATCACCTATTTGCATATGGTAAAAATATCTCCGGGAGCGCAATCACGGGCCACCCAGGGCTGATTAGCGGTATCTGCAGAGTGACAGGAGGGGAGGGCTGGGCCCCTGGGGAGGAAGGGGAGGGAGGTGGCCTGTTTTCAGTGAAGAGCTCCAGAGACCAGCAGAGGGGATGGGGCAGAGGGCCTCTTCCATTCCAGCCAGCTCAGGGGCTGCCTGGAAGGTCCCAGAGGCCCTACGGACCCCCCTGCACACGGACAAGCACCCTTTGAGTCCCAGGGAAGCAAAGAGCTTCCATCTCACTATCAGTCAAGCCTCAAACCCTCAGCCTCCTGGTGACAAGTGCCTCACAGCCGCTGCTGGGGTAGAGAGCCAGAGGCTGAGGACGCACACCACCCGTTCGGCAGCAGGTGGGGTCAAGTAAGCAGAAACATGGCCTTGGTGCAGACCAGCCGAGCCTCTGGATGACAAGGAGAAGTGACAGGGCCTGCCTGACTCAGGCAATCGCGTGCTCAGGATGGCTGAACGCCAAGTGCCAGTAAATCTGCCCAGGCGGCAGCACCACCACCGACCGGTAGGGCTGTGGGCTTTCTCCCTTCCCCAGTGTCCAAAAGGGAGTTTCTTGCTACCCGACTGCCGCGCTGGGTGGGACAAGCTCTGGAGGTGAGGACATATTGGGAGGGAAAGACAGCATGGGGTTGGGGGGCCAGCTTGCAGAGCTGTTCTGCTGCCACAGGGCAAAAGGTGGGAAGGATTCCCAAGGTCACGACCTCCCAGTCCCAAAGCAGGCGGAGGGGCCGTGTTTAAGCCTCTGCTGCTTCTACTAGTGACTGTAAAAACTGTCCCTTAAGGCACTGTCTCCTTGTCACCTAGGGTCTCACAAGTGGGGTGAGCTAAGTGGGCGAAGCTATTTTTCAGGTGGGGAAACAGGCTCAGGGAAGTCAGTAGTGGGAGAGTAGGGGCAGGATTTAAAGCAAGGCTTGGTTTCTTCCTCCATGAAGGCCACTGTCTGATGGGAGGGAAGGAGGACTCTGGGGCCATGAAGGTTCCTCCTGCCTGCAGCCAAGGGTGGAGGGCTGCTGCAGGAGCCCCCAGCCACTGTGGCTCTCTCAGCCATTTCTTTCTTAAGCCCCATCCCGTAAGTATTTACTGACACTTCAAGCGAGTGGTTGGCCGCAGGCAAGGGGATGTGGGGCCAGCAGGAGAGGCCATAAACCTAGCAGCTGAGACTCTGGCACTGCCAGGCCGCCCATGCGCACCACTCCATGTAACGCTCACAACCACTGCCGAGAGAACAGACAGCAAGGTTGGGGGGGGTGAGAGGCCCAGCACAGCACTGGGGGAGGGTGCCTAGTCCTCCCCACACCCAGCATTGCTGGCGGGGTCCTCCCCAGGACTGCCGAGAGGGCTCGTCTGAGAAGGAGCCACTAGATCAATGCTGTGCAGTGAGCAGCGTGGGGGAGGGGAGGGGGAGCACCCGCTGCTGCCACCGCAGCCACGGCTCCTCCCAGGCTCAGATCTGTGGAGACAGCCCGCAGCCCCCTCCCACTGGGCCCTTATCAGACCCTGGGCGAAGGTAAGGACAATTTCTACTGGGCTCTGCTTTGCCTCTGTCACCCAGATTCTCTCAGAGCAGACCTGGGCAGGGCTGCCCAGCCAGGCACGAAAGGCGTCTTGTCAGGGCTGCCAGCGAGGGGTCCGGTCCCCAGACCTCTCACGGCCTTGTGAGGTCCTCACCACGCCTGTCTCCCCTGCCCCACGGTCCCAGTACCGAGGGCTCTTGGGAGCAGGCCAAGGCTTTGTCTGGCTCTGCACACGCAGCCGTGCAGGGACAGAGCTGGTGCTGAAAGAGATGAGCTGAGGAGCCTTCCGCGGCAGGGCGTGCACTCTGGGCCCACGGGCCCGCCCTGCCCTGTCCAGGGGACCTGAGCCGAGACCCCAGCGCCCTCAAGCCCAGCTACCTCCCTGAGGCCTCCGTGCACTACAGCTGGGCCAGGACTCATCCGGCCTGCATCTCCGCAGAGATGGGGGGCTCACTGCCACCCAAGCAGCCTATTCTGCCTCGGGGCAACAATGACTATCAGAAAGCTCTTCCCCAGGCTGAGCAGAAATCAGCCTCGCAGGGACATCTCTGCCTCTTGGTCCTGATTGCTTGTCCATAAATAACAGGCCTTTGAGTAACTGAAGATGGCTAAGACAACTTTTCTGAGCCTCAGTTTCCTTTTCCTGCAAAACAGGGCCAAGATTATCACGCCCCACCTGCTGCACAGGGCTGAGAATAAATAACATGACAGGCCGCCGGCCAGTAAAGAAAAGGGAGACCGAGCCAGGTCTCTAGTCCTTGGTGGGTTTGTTACTTTAGAGGCAGCATGGTCCATACTTAAGCAGTTCTAGAAGGACACGCTTGCTCATTTGGGGCTTAAGTCTGCTTCCTATTAGGGGTCTGAAAGAAAAAGTTGCAGGTTGGGGCCTGGACTCTGGGTGGTGGGGAAGTCTGGCCAGAGAAGCAGGAAGGAGGCAGACCTCCTGCCACTTCTCTACCCTGCAGCCTCCCAGCCCACCCCCACCCCTTAACCTGGAGGAAAAAACAAATGGGTCCTTTGGCCAGTGGGTGGGGCCAAAGAGGCCTCTGCTGGCCAGGAGTTTTGGGCTTGGCTGGGGGCCAGGCCTTGAGGCCTCACCTGGAAACCCCCCTGCAGGGGCTAACCCCCAGGTGGAGCTGCCCCGCAGGGCAGAGGCGGGATGGCTGCATAGGTGGGGCGAAGGCTCTGGGCTCCCACAGCTCAGGGCAGTTCTGGCCCCACCTCTGAAACCTCCTCCCACTTGGCTCAGGCCCGCAGGCTCCTGCCTCTCAGAACTTCCTCAGGACAGCACCCTAGGCTCCGACCTGCAGCCTTTGACCCAGCACCGGGGTTGGGAGCTTGGGCTCCAAGCCAGACCGATCCCAGCTGTGCCACTCCCTGGCGTGGCACCTGGGGTAATTCCTCTCAACCTCTCAATTCCTCTCTCAGTCTTAGTTTCCTCTTCTGTACAACGAACAGGATAACCACAGCACCTACACTTGAAGAGTTAACACGAGGAGTCCATGTGAAAATGCTTACACAACACCCCTCGGCTGTGTGCAGGACGGAATTAAATCTGTTGAAGGTGCACAAAAATAACACCTGAGCCTCTTTGGGCCCCACGTGCCAAACACTGTGCACAGCGTTCAGTTTTGCACATAAATGTGATGAGTCTCCCGTAACTCCATCGAGTAGATACTACTGCTATTTCCATTTTATAGGGACACTGCGGCTCAGACAGGTTCAATGACTTGCCTAATAGCAAATACCATTTGCTTTGCACCGTCATGGTGTTTTTGCCACTATTTTGCAAGCACTTCCTATATACCAGGTGCCATTCTTAAAAATGCAGGACATGGAGCTGGGCTGTCACCCCTACAGGGTGGCAGTCACTAGGGCTAGGGGTCAGCCCCAGAGAGCTGATCTAGGCCATGGCCTCCAGGATCCACCCTCTGATGGTAGTAGGACGTGGGGCATCTCCCAGGGCTGGCTCATGGCTGGCACCCAGATGTTCATCCATCTATCCTGACACTGGAGGTTGAACTGGGTCTTCCCAAGCATCTCCTTCCATTCCCATGAGGGCAACGGGATCTGGGAAGAGGCATCCCTCTTGGTCTCTCTGATCCAAGCCAGCTCACACACCTCTGCTGTTCTTGCCTGAAGCTACAAAATCTGTCACCTCCCCTAAAGGGGAAGCTCCAGGTAGCCCCAGAACCAATGTCCTGGAGAACAGTCCCTTTAGAATAGGAGCCCTAATTTAGGGGTGCTTGTCCAGCCAGATGGGGCCTACTGTGTCTCAGGCCTGGCATGTTCAGCCACCTTCAGGGTCTCAGGTCCTCACGTTCATCTGTGGGGTTCTCCCAGGACCCTCTTTGTAATGGAGAATGATGCAAGCAAAGTCCCCAATCCCTCTCTGCTTTTGCTGACTCAGAAAATACATCTCTGTGCCCAAAGCAGAGCTTGCCATGGGTCTCTGCCCCCTCCTGAGTATCTAATTGTGGGAGTCACATAAGTCTTGGGACTATATGGAGGATGTCAACTTTGATCTGACCTGGGGAGCAGTGTTGCCCACAGGGACCACTACGGCTGGCCTCAGGCATAAGTTGAGCTCCCAGCTGAGCAGAGGTGATGATGGCAGGGAACATGTGAATCGAGCAACAAAAGGAGCACAGAGGGGCAGCCAGATGCAGTGCTTGGCAGGGAAGGGCTTTTCCATGCCTGCAGTGTTGCCATCAGAGACATGGGCCGTGGGCTTTTGGAGGAAGTCTTTAGGGGTGGGGGTGGGGTCAAGGTGTGTTTCCATGTTGTTTCCTCTCCACATTCAGGAATGTTTTTTACAAGTCTCCACCCTGCTGGGAGGGGGGCAAAGGAGGTATTTGTGTCCAGGGGTCACAATGGGCAGGTTAAGCCAATGCGCTATCAGACAAGGAGCACACACTGGGCCGTTCTCTGCAAGGAGGCGGCAGACAGGCTCCCAAGGGCAGCCCAGACGCAGACACATGACAAAGGGCCCGGTGTGAAGGGCACGGCCCAATCGGATTCTATCAGACCAGTTCTCTCTTGGAACAGTAGGAGAGGAGTGGTCTGTTAGTAGCAAGAGAACGGAGTAAAAGGCAGGGAAGGAATGGAGGAGGAGAGAAGATTCAGCTTCTGTAGGTTCTCAATGACAAAGGTCCTGACATTAACCCCTTTTCCCTGGAGGGTGGGCACGGAGGGCCTCCACTGTTTATGCTCCATATTCAAGAAAGAGTATTACTAAGAGGGGACCGCTGGGGCCCCCAGGGGCCGGCACGGAAGTGCTGGAAGAGACCGAAGCACAAAGCCTGGGCTGTGGCTCAGCAGGCAGACCCAAAGGTCAGAATGAGGATTCCAGCTGCCCCCTCCCTCCTGGGTGCTTCCTGCTCAGTTGCCAGGTGGAGGCATGGAAGGGGAAGGTGGGTGTGTCACTGGCACCACACCTGTGAACTCTGGCAGCCTGAGTCACCACCACAGGGCGGGCTGAGGGTCTGAATTGTGCCTGGGGAGGAGGGGCTGGGGGTAGGTGGGTAAAGACAAGAGCTCCTATGGTGAAATCTAAAGGCACTGAAGTCTGCCAGGTGCTGCAGCCAGAGCGATCAAGACAGAGACCTGAAGCGGGGCCTGGACTCTGAGCCCTGTAGGCCGGGAGCTACAGCTGGCACCGCAGCCAAGTGCGGCTCCAGCCCGGCACATTCAAGGGAGAAGGTGGGACAGGGCAGAGTAGCTCAGTAGTGGCTTCCCCAAGGCCGAGGCCCGACAGGCTGCGGGTGTCTGCCGGCTCCTAGCACATGCCAGGCTCCCTGACTCCTTAGCCTGGGAAGGCTCCTGTGGTTTCCCCCCGGGCAGGGAGAGAGGGAGGGGAGAGGGGCTGGCTTTGGCTCAGCTGCCAAGCTGCTCGGAGAAGGTCCCAGCCATCACCTGAACAGAAGCCTGGAGCTGTGTGATTATGGGGTGAGGATCAGAGCCCTTCTCCAAGGGAGGCAGGTTCTGGACACGGTGCAGGCCAGACCCAGGAGTTCCTGAGGCCACAGTCCCCTGGCTGATGGGACTCCAGGAGCAGCCTGTACTCCAAGGCCAACTCTAGGACCTGGGACAGTCCACCTATCTCTAGCCCTCTGTCCACCATGGCTTCCAACATCCGGGGCTCCCTAAACCTTCCAGAGTCTCTTCCAGCCACAGTCTAGGCCCAACCCGAGTTTTCCCCCAGGAGTGGGGCTGCAGGCCAGTCAGAGTCCCTAGCCAGTGCATCACAGGCTTAGGGCTGGGGTCGATGGCCTCAGTACAGCCAGGGCTCTCTTCCTTGGAGGCAGTAAGCTGTGGGTGCCCCTTCAGCAGGGGGTGGGGGTAGGGGGTGATGGAACTGCAGAAGCAAAGAGAGTGAAACCCCTTAAATTACAGGTTCCAGCACCTTGTCTAGGATGCCAATCACAATGCACGGCCACCAAATTCCAGCTTGGTCTGGAATTGCTTCTTGTATGGAGATGCCAACCCTAACTAGATTATAACTCCTCAAGGGTGGGTCGTGTGACTTGAAATTCTTTGGCACTCCACTCCAGGGTGGCTGGTGGGCCCAAACAGTACTTTGTGCTCAGTATCAGGGTCACAAGCTAAGGGGCAATCCCCACCAGCAGGAGCCCCCTCTAGCCCCTGCCTGCCCGCGTGAGTGGGGGAGGGGCAGCCAGACTGGGCATGGGCTGGGCTCCCACCCTGCCTCCTGCCAGGCCCCACCAGGGAGAGAGGGCAGAGCAGGTGTAACTTGAGCCCAGGAGGAATTCCCTGCCCTTCCTCCATGCTTTTATTAAAGTAGGGCGGGGAAGGGCAGGCTTCCATCGGAAAAATCTCCCAGGCAGCCGCGGGAGGTGAGAAAGCCGCCCTGGGCTGGGAGGGAGCACCGGCCCACTGCAAATAGAAACGGCGCTCAGGCCCGCAGCCCGGGCAGCCCAAGGGCACCGAGGTTCCAGCCTACCCGGCCCGGCACAGAGGAGGCTCCAAGGTGGCTCTCTCCCCCCACTCCCAGCCCAATCCTCTCCTCTCCTATCTGGGGTAGGGAGCAGGGTCTTAGAAGTCGGGAAAGAACGGACCCCACTTTTGCTCTGGGGCAATGGAGCTGGCGCCTTCACTGTCCTCGCTGGGGAGGACGGTGCTGGGCGACCCTAAAGAGCCAGGGTGCTGGCTGGACTCGGCTCTGCTCCGGGAGGCCGCGCCTGGTCCCCCGCGGGACCGATCCAGAGAGCGGCCCTAGCAGGGACGTCAGGTGGGCTCGCAGCGAAAACAGGCGCAGAGTTCACGCTCTCCGACCCGGGCCTCCGTGTAGGGGTGCTGGGGGCCACAGGGTCTCTCCCTCGGTCCCCACCCGGGCGTGGCGAGGCATGAGCGCAAGAAAGTCGCCAAAGCGCCCCCGCAACCCTAGTCTGCTGCCTCAGCGGTTCGCACCCCTTCCCCCATCCCGGCGCGCCGCGCACGGCTCGGTGTCACCGGAACGAGAGGCTACCCAGGCAGGAGCGCTGCCCAGCTCCCGCTTCGCCCGCGGTCGCCCCCGGAGCAGCCCCCGCCCCACTCGCAACGAGCGCCACGGCGCGCCCGCCCGGCTCTCGAGGAATCAGCTGCCCAGGAGGGAAGAAAGGAGGGGAGGCAAAGCTGGGGGGCGGAAGCGGCTCCCGGGACACAGGCTGGGCGGCTCAGTGCCCAAGGTAGGCTGTTGTAGAGGGCGGGTGCGAGCCCTACGCCCTCCAGGAACAGAGGCGAGCTGCAGAGGGCGAGACGGCAAGGAGCAGCCTGCCAGGTCCCCTCTCTACCCCGCCGCCCCCTGCGCAGGGGGCGCGTCTCCGCTCCCTCCGCCTCCACGCCCCAGGCTGAGGCCTGGCTCCCCTCCCCCAGGTCCCCAGCCCGCAGCAAGGGGGCAGGGCGGGGGTCCTTACCTCGGCGTGGACTTCTGCGTCCTCAGCCGCTACGCCGCGGCCCAGGCAGCCCAGAAACACGAGTAGGAGCGGCAGCACTCGCGGCCGCGCCGCCGCCTCCCGGCCGCTGAGGAGACCACCAGTCCAGCCCGGCCGTCCGGGCGCGCTCCTGTCGCTGCCCATGCTCTCGGCGCCCAGCCCGGCCCGAGGCGCCGCACGCTGAGTTGGCTCGCTCGCGGACGCCCGGGTCTCGCACGCGCCTCGGAAACTTGCGACGCTCCCTGGCTCCCGGCCCTCCGGGGGCGCGGCGCACCTCTGGCTCCGGGTGCCCGCCGGAGCCGCTCAGATCTCCTCGGCAAATTCCCAAGCCCGAGGAGAAGCGGGCAGGGCAGGTCCGGGGGCGCGGAGCCCGCCGGCGGGAGAGGGGGCCGGCTGGAGCTGCCCGCCGCGGGGTCCCGCAGCCTCGGCGCCCCGCGCTCGGGGCCCGGCCCCCGAGAGCAGGCGCAACTCCTGAGCCTTTGTCTGGCTCAGCGCTCCGGCCGCCCGGTCCCGCGGCGCCCCCTGCGCGCCCAGCTCCCTCTGTCCATGCCCGGGGCCGGGCGCTGCCCGGAGCGCGCGCCTCCTGCCCGGGGACTCTGCTCGCCGCCGCGCCCCGCCGGGCCCGGAGCCCCACGCAGTCCCGGGAGGAGGCGCAGGGAGCCGGCCCGAGCGAGCAGGCGAGCGAGCCAGGGAGCGGGCGCCCGACGTCCCCGGCGAGTTCGGCGCGGCTGCGGGCGCTCCCAGCACTCCTCCCCGCGCGCCGCGGCCGCCGCCGCTCTTAAAGGGCCAGCGCGCTCCCTGCGCGCGGACCCCGGCGGGGGCCGGGGGCGGTACCCCAGCCTGGGGTTTCCTCGGAGCAGGTGCTGGCGGGGGAGCCCTGGCAGGTGGGTGGCTCTTTTACTCTTCTCTAACAGCGGGAAACCTCCCAGCCCGCCCCGCATCACTCCCAACCCTGCTTCTGGGGGGCGGGGGTGACCTCCAGCGCGACTCCCCGCGGAGGGAGGAGGCGAGGAAGGCGTGGTCTCCCTGCGGGGGAGGGATGAAGACTCCTCCTTCTTCTACCTGGTGCGTGGGGGGGATACTGAGGCAGAGGCGGGCGGGAAGGAGGTGTTGGAGGAGGGACCCAAGTGTCCGGTTTTAGGTTAAAAAGGAAAAATGTGGAAATTTGTCAGCCCGAACCCTCTTTTCAAAAACCTGAGGGTGTCTTTGGCCCTTCAGAAACTTTCCTCAGTCGCAAAACGAGGGGTTGGCGCCTCGAGGGTGCAGTGGGGCGGCCAGAGCTCAGGTTTACGAGGGACGAGGTTCGAGTCCAAGGCTGCCCCTTGGCTGCGGCTTAGACGTGGGCGAATTACTTAATCTTTCTGAGCCTCCGTGTCCTTATCTAAAATGTGGGGCGAAGCGTTGGGGTGAGGGTCAGGTAAGGCTTCCCGTTCCTGGCCTGGCACAGAGTAAGTGTGCAACCACTTTGGCCACTGTTCCGTGCACGTGAAGTGCGACAGTGCGGCTCGACCAGGCGCGGGCGGGCGGGCAAACCTTCCCGCGAGCTTAACGAGCTGGGTTCAATTCTAGGGCAGAAGCAGCTTGAGATGGGGTCGGTGTGGACGCTGGAGGCCCGCGCTGGGAGGCCGGGTCGGAGGTCCGCCGAGCATGGGCTGGGCGTCCAGGCCAAGGGCAACCCTGGCGCGGCGGCCTGGCCGGCGGGGTCAGGGGCGGGGGGCGGAGACCTGCCCTCCTCTCTTCAGCCCCGGAAACGGACACTTTCCATACCTGAGGGCCGTTTCTCCGGAGTAGGCCCTCCGCTCACCCAGCCGGCCTCACCTCCGGAAATCGGATATCAGAGCTGGCAGGACGCCTTAGAGATGGCCTGTTTGAGCCGACCTGCCAGGTGGAGACAGGCCGGGGGACGGTCCCTGGTGCTTGGCAGAGCTTCCTGGGGGAAAAGAAGTCGGAGTTTGGAGAAAAGGTGGGTCAATTTCATCCATTTCCACGGACTAACTTCTCTGTGGGGGCGCCTCACCTGGGAAAAGGGCTTCTAAATTCTCTACTTTGAAATTTGCTTTTGGGACATGTGCAGTGGTCTTCAGAAACGGACAGCAGGGTTGTCGCACTGCATTCTTTCACAATGTCTATTCCCGATCTGCTAATTTTGAAAAAAGTTTGTGTTTATGTGGATGCCTAGTAAGGAGAGGAGCCCAGGAACCCTGAGCAACCGTCTTAAGAGGCCTGTGGTGGGACAGGCCTGGTGATTGTTTTTTCTCTGGAGATTCCTCTCTTGGGTCAATCTGCCTTAAGAAAATGACATCCCCTGTGACCAGATCTTGTGGCTCCCAGTTACTGGTTCTGGCTGCTGCAGGTACTTCGGGGCTCCAAGGTGGGTTTGTGCATCCACCTGTCGCAAGTTGACGGAGTCCCTACCAGGTCTGGCCAGTACCCAAGGGCTGAGGGGACCAGTGGGACTGAGCTGTGTGGACTCCCAACGAGCTTTTACCATTATCCACATTTTCCCAATATTGTTTCATCTATATCCCGACAACCCTCCCCCTGCCCCCTCACCCCAGATTTTTTTCTTGGAGTCTTTCGAGTTAAAAACCAGACATGGCGTTTCAGAGCAGTTTCATTTTGAGATTCCGTTGTGGTGGGAGGGGTTGTACACAAAGCTCTGGATTAGAAGCCAGGTCACTGGGTTCCTGCCCCAGCACAAATTATTTACAGGGCGGCCTGGAGCAAGTTATTGCCTCTTTCGGTTTGTTTCCTCATTTGCAAAAGGAGCTTTCTGATTCAGGTAGTAGCGAGGTCTCTTGTTCCGTGAAGGAAAGTTGCTGTGGGCTGGAGCTAGGCCGGGGACACCCCCTCCCCCAGCTGCCCCTCCAGGGGCCCCTCAGGCGGTGCACCAGACACACCATCAAAGGTGAGGCAGGCCTTGGGACTGTTGGTGCCAAGACAAGGGAAGAATAAACAAGCAAGCCAAGGTAATTTCCCTCTCCCTTAGAAACAAAGCTGGGGTGGTCTGGAGAGGCTGGAGAGTGCCAGGTGGAAATCGGCCAAATTGGCTGTGAGATGATCATTTCCCTGCCCTGCAGGGAACATCTGAGGACACTGAGGCCAGATGTGTTGATTTTGTACTCTCCCTGGTGTGATAAAATCCCCATCAAGAGCATTTCTTTGCACGCCAGCCTGCCTGGGGGGGACCCCAGCCTGCTCCAGTCTTCCCTCTGTCTCTGGAGTTGTCTCCCGGCTTTCTCAGAGCACATCTCCTCTTATGGAAGAGCCCCAGCTGCTTCTGCACTGTCAGCGGGAGCGCTCGCTGGACCGCTGTGCTCCAGAGGCGCACTCAGTGTCTGGGTGCCCGCCAAGCCTGGCTGCCTGGCCTCCTCGGGCCCAGCCTGCCTCCCCCTCCCCCTCCGCGAATCTCCTACTTCCTCCATTGCCACCTTCCATTCTCCAACTGAAGCGTTATTGATCTTGGCCCATTTCTCAAAGTTGCCGCACTCTAATTCCATCCTCAGCACAGACGGACTCCCTGAGCCACATCCTCCCCCAGGGGAATGGCCTAGTCCTGTCTTCCTGGCCTTGTTAATGGAGGCTCTCCCTCGTGCCACCCCCTCCCCCCCAAGAAGAGCCAGTGCCCAAATTTTGGGAAGCGTGAAGCTGGGATGGGGAGTCTTCTCTGTGCACCCTTCCTGCTCCCCTATTGTGAGCATCCAGAGGACCAGACCCAGCCCGACTGACCCAAGTGCCCAGGTCAGGGCCTGGCACGGAGCAGGTGTCGGTTAAGTGCAGGCTGCACAGCCAGAGCTGCCATGTTGCTTGCAAGCCAGAAAGCATGCCTGGCTTCCTCTCCCTCTCCAGGAGAACCGACGTACCGACCAGTCCGAGTGAGCAGATGGATGCGGTGAGGGTGGGGGAACAAGACACAGGATGTGATTTCCTGGGTGTTCCAGTGCAGTGACTGGGAGCCTGGTCCAGGAAAGGCAGTGTTGAAGGGGGCATCACGGGAGCCAGAGCGACAGGCCCCCGTGAGCCCACCTGCCCAGAGACCAGGCCTGACCAGGAGGCAGTGTGCCAGGGCTACCCTGGAGCTGGACTTGAGGCTAGGGCTGAGTCAGGCTCTTACTTCTGATTTCTCACACGACCCCAAGAAGTGACGTGACCTGTTCTTCCATCAAAGCGGAATCTTCATTCCTACCCTGTTTAATTTTCAGCAGGGTTATTGGGAGGAATAGAAGAGAAGGTCCCGGGAAGCCCTTAGTAAGTGGCATAGCAGTATAAGGTCTAAATGTCATGCTTACACTGGCGAGGAATGGGGTGGCGACCCCCTGCCACGTGCCAAGCCCTGGGCTAGATGCGGTGTGTGTGACCTCTGGGTGCAGGCCTGGCAGGCCAGGTAACCCCGCCCTCATTTTGCCAAGGCATCATTAATGCCCCTCGAGGCCACCTGAGAGGTCAGAGCAGAGATTCCTAAGAGTCCTCCTAAACTGTGAAGCACAGCCACAGAGAGTGGGGGAAGAGGAAAGTTATTTTCCACTGTGTTGAATACAAGCAGTCCAAAACAAGATCCAACATAAAAAATGCAATTTTTATTTGTTGAATATAATTTAAAACTATAACATAAAAAGATTTCTTCATCCATAACCAGCAATCCAGATGACAACTGGAGAGGATGGGTCCTTCGCCCTGAAGAGGGCTTGATCAAAAAATAAAAATCCTGTACATCCCCTGGCCCCGCCTCCATGGTCCCCCTCAGAAAGCCCGCAGGCCACAGCAGGTGGGAGGAGGCAACAGGAGGAGAACTTTGGCTGGGGGAGGGCCCCTCTCTGCCTCTTTGGGAAAACTGACCGGGAAGCGGGAAGCCAGAGGTCACTGTGCGTTGGAGGCCTGGCTTTCGGCCACCGGCCTGGCCAAAATGAAACATCTGCTCAAGTCTCCCCAGGCACCTGGCTGGGGGCGAGTGGGAGGAAGGAATGGGGAAAACTGGTGCTGAACCACAAATTAGCACCCTGTGCCTTGGCCCTGAAATGGCCTCTGCTGGCACAGGAGGAGGGTGAGATTAAAAGTAAGTAAATAAAAGCTACACGCTTCAAGGAAGGAGGGTGACAGACCCACTGAAGCACCCTATGTCCTGGCTTGACCAGGGATGAGCCAGGGCATGATGAGGCCAATGGCATCAAAATACAAACTGTGAAGTGGGAGGAGTCGGGGAGGGCGAGGAGGGGCTGTTTGTTAAGAGGGACTACAGTGGGGATTCTGGCTGAGTGTGGGTGGGCTCACCAGTGACCCCAGTACGTTTTTTTGTGGTTTTTTTGCATAAACACGATAGAGCAAGAATTAAGATGCCCAGGCTGCCCTCTACTGGCAATTTGTGGGAATGACCACAACACAGCAGCTCTCAACCTGCAACCCAGAAGGGCCAGGAGAGAGAGAGAAGGAGCCCCCAGGGAGGATGAGGAGTGGCTACACCTCCTGCCAGGCTGAAGGCAGGGCTGGGGCCTCCTAGCAGGAGGCTGGAAGCATCCCAGGTGGTTCTAGTCTGCTGCTCCACCTCTGCCTGGCCTGCAGAGGGGCCTCTGGTGCTCACTTCAAAGGCATGGAGAAGAACTTGTTCCCAGACTTGCAGCGGACATGCTCAGTGTGCACACGCAGCAGCATCTCAGCATCTTCAAACTCATCCACCATTTCCTTAAACCAGCAGCCGGGAGAGGAGAGGCACGTTAAAGAAAATCTCGGACCCACAGGGCACTGCAAACAAAACCAGCCTGCCCAACTCCTGCAGAGGCGGAAGGACCCAAGGGCTATGCAGGCTCCAGGCTCTGCATTAGTTATCTCATCTCATCACTTCTGTAATCTTGTGACACCTGTCCTGTCATTTCAACTTTACAGATGAGGACACGGATGCTCAGAGCCCTGGGTTACAGAAACCGGTAAAAGCAGGAGCCGGACCCAGGTCTGCTGGGGCCAGAAACCAGAGCTCTTTGCCACCTCTAGCATCATCAGGCCAAGAGCGAGTGGCTTCTTGATGACAGTCCATGGGCTGTATCCAGCCTGCACATGTTTTGTTTGGCTTACTTGTTTTTTAAAAATCCGAATTAGTTTGCCAACATTTGAAAATCGGGAGATTACATATAAAAATCCGTATTTCCGGCTTCTCTCGAAAAACAGAAGTGTTAGCAATACTAGGCCCACGTTCCTGAATGGGCAAACTCCCTGCTGGCTCCCCTACTGGTGGCGGATACAGTACACTGTTCTCCTCCAAGGACACAGATGGGAAAGTGAAACATGGCACCGACTTATCAAAATATGATAGGCTCTGAGGGCTGGATGTTCCTTATACCTAGCACATTTCACTCATTTCCAGTATCTGCCAGACCCCACCCTTTGACCTCTGGGTGGGAGGCAAGGACTTCAGGGGAAGCCTGCAGCCTGCAGATCAGGGTTCTAGGACAGCGCTTCTCAAATTTTAACGTGCACATAAATCCCTAGAGATCTTGTGAAAATGCAGTTCTGATTTCTTTGGTCTGGAGTGGACCAAAGAGTCTGCATTGCTAATAAGCTCCCAGGAGCTGCAGATGCTGCCGGCCCAGGGACCACAGCTTGAGTAGCAAGGTAAAGGTGTTAGGGTCTCCGGCCATGTCATTTGCTTCCCAGGAATTCGAGTTTGGATGCCTAATCCTCCCCCTCCCAACATCCATCCCATCATTTCTGGAGTTCAGCGCCCTCTGTTCCCACCCTGGGCATTCACCTGTAGTTGCCGCAGGCACTGCCCTTCCAGCTGGAGACGTGCGTCACCCACACACCAGGCCAGGCTGATGTGGAACGAAGGGTCCTGGAGAGGAAAAGCAGGGAGGTAGGCAGTCCCTTGGCTGCCCTGCCATCGGAGGAGGTCTGTGACAGAGCTGTTGTGGTATCCCTGCTGGATCGCTGGCCGGCCGTGTGGGAGACTAGACCCTCAGTGTTGATCCCAACACCCTCCACCGACAGACAAAACAGTCTAGGGTTGGTCTTCGCTACAGAATTTGGGGTTCCCCCAAATTCATGAAGCCCTAACTAACCCCTAATGTGATAGTATTCTGGGATGGGGCCTTTGGGAGATAATTAGGGTTAGATGAAGTTGTGAGGGTGGGGTCCTTATGATGGGATTAGTGCCCTTATGAGAAAACCAGAGAACCTGTGCACTCCAATCTCTGTCTGTCTCTCTCTTCCACCACCATGTGAGGACACAGCTAGAAGGCTGCTGTCTATGAGCCCTCGCCAGAAACTAGCCATGCCGTCACTTTGATCTTGGACTTCCAGCCAGCAGAACTGTGCAAAACTAGATTGCTGTTGTCTAGGCCACCCAGTCTATGGTATTCTGCTATGGCAGCTGAGCTAAGACAGTCCTGTTCTCACAGGCTTTCCTTAAAATTATCATAGAGAGAATCTTTAAATCTGGGGACATGGAAGAAAATCCAGGCTCTTATTCTATTTTCTGGTCTAGGACTTTCTAGTAGATGCCATATTTTTCAGATGAAATGAACAAAACCCAAAATGTCTACAATTTTGAAGAAACAATAGTTACGTCCATTCAAATTCATATTTACATACCTTAACATGGTTTTAAAAAATATATCAAATAAAACTAATGGCCCTTTCAAACCTTGATAGTCAACTTAGAGTCCAGGTACCTTTGGAGGGCACTGGGCAAGATGCAGGAAGGCGTGGGAAGCTACAATCCCTCCTCCTGGAGCATCTATTTTTTTGACAACTACTTTTTTTTTTTGAGATAGAGTCTCGCTCTCTTGCCCGGGCTAGAGTACCGTGGCGTCATCCTAGCTCACAGCAACCTCAGATTCCTGGGCTCAAGCGATCCTACTGCCTCAGCCTCCCGAGTAGCTGGGACTACAGGCATGCACCACCATGCCTGGCTAATTTTTTCTACGCACGTTTTTAGTTGTCTGGCTAATTTCTTTCTATTTTTAGTAGAGACGGGGTCTCACTCTTGCTCAGGCTGGTCTAACTCCTGAGCTCAAGTGATTCACCTGCCTCGGCCTCCCAGAGTGCTAGGATTACAGGCATGAGCCACTGTGCCCGGCTGACAACTACTTCTTAAAAACATAAAAACAAACATGGATACGTTATGGGGTAGAAGGTACAAGTCTCAAGCACATGTAAGATAGAACACAAGATTTCTAAGAAATGTTGGACGTTAGGTGGGCTGCATCTGACCACACCTCAGAGCCCTCACCTCCCAGGGGCGTGTGTCCTTTGAAGGCTGGCACTGGGGACACCCCACACAGGAAAGTGCTGAAGGCTCTTCGCTTCGCCTCTCATGAGGGCTGCTTTAAGGATGGTTTTATCCCAGTTACAGATGGGCCGATGGGGAAGCAGCGGCCCTGTCCGTTACCTGGTAGAAAGTGGTAAGGCTGAACTCCTCCATGACTCTGTCCACCTCTGAAACCAGGTCCAGGAACTGGGCATGCCCTGAGGTGACCTCTAGCCCAACAAAGGTCCTGGGGAGAGGAAGAAGTGGCGACAACACGGGCATGAGACGCAGCCTCTGCGAACACAAACATCTGAGCTGCGCTAGAGGCCTGGGCCGTGAGCCCCACCCCATCTCCTCGTAAGCTCGCTTTCCTGCCCACGAGCCACCCCACTCAGTCCTCCTCTGTCCTTAAGCCTTCCTTCCCCAGTTCCAACCCACACGTCTCTCCTTCTTCCCTGCCACTGCCAAGTCTACGAACCCAGAAGTTTCTGTGTCTCTGTTCTGTCATTGCTCCTGTTGAAACCGATGCCTCTTCTCAAGGACTTTGCTTTCTGCTTCTGCTACGCCCCGCCCCGTGAGCACTGAGACATGCTCTCTCTCATCTTTAAAAACCTCCCCGAGCCCCTATCTTCAGCCAGCCCCCACTTTGTTCTCAGTAAAACTTCTCAAAAGATGATTTGTTTGCCTCTGCCATCCCGACTTTGTCACCTCCCATCTTCAACCTGCTTTGCTGGAAGTGCTCCTGTCAAAGCTGCCAATCATCTGCACGTTACCTAATCCGACAGACACTTCTCTAGCTGCATATTAACCACTGAGCAATGTCTGACGCACTTGACTCTTCCCTCCCAGAAACCTTTTCTCCCTTGGCTTCCGAGACACCACACACTACGCAGTCCTGGTCTGATCTTACCTCTGGCTCCCTGGTTCAGTCTCCCCTGCCACCCTCTCGTCTCTCCAGCCTCCCAGCCCAGAAGGCTGCAGAGCTCATTCCTCAGCCCTCTGGTCTTCGCCATCTGCACTCTCCAGCGGCCGAGCTCGCCCAGGCCCACGTTGCCACACAGGCCAATGACACGCACATTTCTACCTCTAGCTGGCCCCCTCCGGGAAACCCAATTGCATATGTGACATTTCCACCTGGGGGTGTAATAGGCAGCAACACCTAACAGCCACAAACAAACAGGTGCAAAGCAGAACTTTTGATTTTCATCCCACCCGTGTTCCTATCACAGAAAATGGGGCCAGTTGTTCAAACCCCAAACCCAACAATCAACTTTAACTCTTCCCCTTACTTCACACAAACCCAACCCACTGGTGATTCCAACTGATTCTGCCTGCAGTGCATCTCAAATGTGCCACTTCTTGGCTCTCCCACTGCCATCACCCTAAGCCAGGCTACGCACTGGTCCCTGCCCTGGATGATACCTGCCTCCTCTCTGGTTTCTCTGCATCCAGCCTTGCTGCCTTGTATCTTTTCTTCAGGCTCTGTGGTCATAGACACAGACACAGTCTAGCCACACCGACATTTACAAACACAAATCAGATCATGCCTCTCCTCTGTTCCGATCCCTCCAACGGCTTCCATTACACTGAAAATCCAAACTCCTTACTTGACCGTGAAGGCCCTGCATGAGCTAACCCTGCCCAACTCGCCTCCTGCCACTCTCCCGGGTGCCCCCCTACCCGGTTCCACCTCACTGGCCCCCTCAAACATGCCTCGGAATCACTTTGCCTGCTGTGTCCTCTGCCTGAAGCTCTTGCGGCAAAGCTCTTCCCAAGACTGGCTCCTTCTCATCCTCGGGTCACCATCAAATGCCATCTCCCTGGCCACTTTCCTGGCACCCTCCTTTGCCACCTGCTCCTGATTATTGATCGTATCACACTAGAGTTATTAACATTCTCATCTACATGCTTCTTGTCTGTCTCTCCTGCAGCCGGAGCTGTGTCTGCCTTTTCACCGCTGAATCGTTAGCACACGGCAAGTGCCGGCCCACGTGGGTGCTAACAAACTTGTGCAGCATGGAACGAACGAGCGAACGAGCCCTCCTTTCAGAAGGGAAGTGGATCAGACAGGGAGGCTCGCTTTGAAGTCTTGATAATAACAATTTCTTCTTATGTTCATCTAACACTTTAGTACTTTTAACTTTTCAAAGCCCCCTCTGGGCTCATTTGCACCTCACAGCTGCCCAGTGATGGATGAATCAAGGTGGGGCGTGTGTCGCTGTGGAAACGGCAGGTCGCAGAGGTGAAGGTACAGGCCAAAGTTGCAACTGGGGACGGAGCTGGACAGGAACAGGTTTTCTGACTTTCACAGGCTTTTTTCACTAAACCAAGATGGGTTTCTCAACTTCTGCACCTCCCCTCCCTCCTTCCCTAGTTATTTTTCTTAATGAAAGGTTCAGATTTGGGAACTTCCATCTTCGTAGTCATAGAGTTGGTTAAAAACAAACAAAAAGCTGGGGACAAACAAGTCCAGAAGCAAAGCACCCTCTCGATCTTTGCACCAAAGAATCTCCTTCAGGCAGTGACTGGGGGTGGGGAGGGAACCCACCTGGTTTTCTCTTGATTGGTATAAATCTTTACCCGGTTGGCAGTAAAGAAGAATCTGAAATTTAGAAGAAGAAAGACAATATTTCAGGAAGAAGAATAAGAAAAAAAAGCAAAAAAAAAAAGTTTGTTAAAAATAACCCTTTGAAAATATAGTTAACTATATTTATTTTATTTTCATTTTACACTTAACATTGACACCCCATTATATAGGAGGTAGACTGAACCCAGTCCAAGTGACACATAGCGGCTTCATGCAGATACTAGCAAAAATTTCACTTTGCTAATAGCCATTCATTCCAGTGAACAATTTGAGACCATCTTTACTGATGGGAACTGAGTCTTATTCATTAGGTAGGTGATAAGGGCCAATTTTTTTGTTTAAGCATGAAACAAAGTTTATCGAGGAAGTGCAAGATAGGTTTACAGAGCAAGAGCAAGATACATTTGCCACAGATGACAAACGAACCCCTCTGTCATAACGAAAGGGCAGGGCCAATTTGGTTCTTGCAAGGTTAAAAAAAGACAACTCCAATTTAGTCTAAGCAATAATGGGAACACTTCCTGGGTGTGAGGGGCTGAGCTGAAAGCTTTGTGCACATCAGCCTGTGGAATCCTCTGTAAGGCAGGCACTAGAACTATGCCCATTTTACAGACACGGAAACTGAAGCTTGGTGAAGGTGAGTTCAGTGCACCAGGATCTGAACCTCAGTCTACTTGATTTCAAAGTCCCTGCTCTCACCTATGACCCTTTAGTGAGGGGAAGTGGGTCTCTGTTGGTGTGAAATCAAGACAGAAACCCCACCCACCCAGCCCTCAGATCAGTAACAGGGACCAGTGAGGTTCAGCGAGGTTAAGTGCTTTGACTTTGGCTGGTTCTGGCTGTGTTCTGTGGGACACTAGAGATCTCAGAGGGACAGACTGACTTCCCGCTACTCCTGGGCCAACCTGGCAAGTCCCATCACAGGTAAAGATCATTTTACTCCCCCAGGCCAAGGGTCTCACCCCAATCTGAGGGAGTGTGATACACCAGCATGCTGGGTAGAGTCTTACAACTTTTCCAAGGACAGGAGCTTCTTAGGCTCCTTCTAGTACATCAATTTTTGGGAAATCGTAAGGGATGATAGAACCACCAGGAGTTTGGGTAAGTGCAGATTTTTGAAAGAGTTCTGCAAAGTGTTTACTAAAAATCCTGGAGTGGACCCTGGATGTTTGTGTCCAGCCAACACCCCTTCTCCTGTTACCCTTGTGTTGGAGGGCTGCTCTCCAACCTATGCCAGAGGCGGACGGGCACCCGACCCAGGCCTGGCCATTCGGAGCATGGCACTTCCTCAGTCGCAGCAATAGAATGGGGGGTGCACTGCCCACTCTTGGTCATCTTAGGCTCAACCAGACAATCAGACTTGAAGAGACCACACCTGGCCTGGCTTCCCTGAGGACATGGGGCAGGAAACGCTGTGTGCCAGCAGGGCAACATCAGATCCACCTCCTCAGAGGGAGCCAGTGCAATGGCCCAGGTGCCGGTCTCTGGTCCCCCAGTGAGCAAGGGAACAGCAACATATACACCCCACTGGGAACTCTAGTGATGGCCCTTGGGCAAAGTCTCTAGAGGTCCCAGCGAGGTACTTGCCCAGTGAAAGAACCACTGCATTCGGGGAAGCCCAAAGCCGTGGCTTCCCACCAGGGGCCTCGTTCACTCAGGCTTCCCAGTCCAGATGCCGGGCACCAGCCTGTCATTTTCACAAAAGTAACACAGCTGACACCTTCATCTAGGGCTCAGAGCTTCAGCAGGATAAGGGAAGCGCTCTCATGTAGAAGGGGAAAGGGTTTGTTAACTCTTCACTCACAAAGGGAGGGCACGTAAGCTGAGTCAGACCAATCTGTCATTCCCGTGACTTCTGCTGAAGCCAATCAGAAAAGAGGGCTGTCTTTCCAGGCTGGTAGACCATCAGCCTGGAGATGCCGGTGGCCTCCTTTGTCACTGTGAGAATGAAGCCACCACAGGGAGACAGAGCTGAGATGGTGAGAGTCAGGTGCCATCTGACATCTTCTGGTCACCTTGATCGACTCATGCTGAAGCCCGTGCAGCCGCTGAACCTTTCAGCGACACCAGCCTATAAATAAATTGTCCTTTGGTTTAAGCCACTTTGGGTTGGGTTTCTGGTACCTGTGGTCAAGACAGTCCTGGTAACACACATATGGCTCAGTAAGTTTGAGAGTGACAACTGAAAAAAGGAGGAGGGCTGGACTAGGTTGAAAAATGAGTTTTAGTCGGATTCTCTGGCTAATTGACTGGATTGGGATAAATTCTTTCCTCCTCTGGACCTCAGAAGGGGATTCAACTAAATGGGCAGTTTTCCAATTGGGCAGAGACATTCTACAGAATTCCAGGCCTCCTGGGCTGTGTGGGTGTGGCTTTGGCTAGAAGCTGTTTTTATCTGTCTTGCACATCTACACTTGAGGCTTCTGTGCAAGGTTGAAGATAGGTTCTGCTGATAAAAGCAGAGTCAGGAAACTACCATCTGGAGGGCTTCTTAGGCTCCTTCTAGCACCACCATTCAGAGGATCAGAGGACTCTCTGCTCTGGGTTCCCTCATTCCTGCTCAATCGCTCAACATCTGTGTGATGCCTCCAGTGAGGAGAGACCCGGGAAAAGGCTGTGGGGCAATTCGGGGAGAAGCCACAGTCCTGGCTTGGAAGCTCGGAACTTGCAGGTAATCTAATAAGTGAATGGTTTGCCTGAGTTCTGTGAGCTGTTCTAGCAAGTGACTGAACGTGAGGAGGGAGTCACAAGAACCTCTGATTTGTAGCAAAATCGGACAGAGGCTGTGGGCAAGCTGGGGACCCGACACTGCAGCTGGCATCTGAAGTGGAGGGCAGCCTTGTGGAACTGAGCCTTTAACCTACTAAGTCTTCCCAACTCTGGGTTGTTAGTGTCTGAATTGAGTTAAATCGTAGGATACCCAGTTGGTGTCTGGAGAGTTGGAGAATTGGTTGGTGTCAGAAAACCCCCCCCACATCTAGTCACAGAAGTGGTGGAAATACCGAGTGAGAGCATGCAGAAAAATAGCTGGTTTTTCCTGTGTGCCAGATAAGGAATTGGAGGTGTCAAGAGCTCGCATGGCGTGCCCAAGGTCACAAAGGATGAGATGGACAGCAGGCAGCCCCAGGAGATGTTCTGTGTTCTACCCTTGAGGTTTGGACTGCTTGCTGGGGTAACACACACCCCACACCTACCTGGCCACAGCAGCTCAGGAAAGGAGGAGGAGCCTTGGAGGGGAAGGAGCTGAGAGGCAGAGGGAGGCGCTCACCTCTGGAAGGAGGCCATGCGCTCTTTCAGAGCCTGCACGAAGGGGAGGATCCAGTGGTGGCGCAGAACCACGCTTTGGGACAGGCTGAGGTGGAAGGCCTCCATCCTCACCAGCCGGGGCACGTACGTCTGGGCGTGGGGCAGCAGCACGTCAAGCAGATCCAGGAACTCCTCCTTGGCTTCATCTGCAGGGGAAGAGTGAAGCGGGTGGGCTGGTCTCTCGGCCAAGGTGTCATGGCCAAATGAAGAAGCCCAGAAGGCAGAGAGAGGCCCGTATTACACTGGGTTTGGGAAAAAATTCCTTTGGGGAGCAGCCTATGTCTGTGTATTCCCATAATGTTTTCCTATGTATTTCTGGTTACAGAAGTCACACATGCTCATTACAAAGAATTCAAGTAAACAAGAAATATGCAGGGGACTTTTGGTTTCTGGTCCAGCATGTAAGAAGCTTGGAAGTCGCCACCTTGTCCTAACAACATACTGAAAAAGCAACTATTCTTAGCTCTATAGGAGAAGTGAGGTCGCAGGGTCAACTGCTGCCCCCCAAATCAGGGAGACCAACAGGCAGATACAGAGACTCACAGATTACCAGACCAGACTGGAAACCCACAGCTATAACCTGCAGGAACCAGGGCCATGGGGGGAAACTTGAACTATAACGGACGCATTGCCGGAGACTCGGCGTGTACAAATCTGAGAGTTAGAAACTCCAGGGGTAGCCAGTCCGGGGAACTCCTGTACTTCTGTGAGGTTTATCTTCCGGACCTCTACTAGGTTATCATACCGAATATTGGGGAACAATTCCCTTGCGTTTCTGGCAGGGGGAGAGCAAAAGGAACCGTTCTGAAGTACACGGGAACATTCTGTTTTTCTTAACAGAAAATAGTTTGTGTCCTTAAATAGGAGAAATGTTGAATCAGAGCCTAACCTGTTGGTGTTTTATTAGACCCTAACCGACATGCAGGAAGTGAAATACCCAGCTGCAGCCCCCCAGCCTTCCTGTCCCACCTAAGACAGAGAAAAAATCTGAGAAGCACGTGGAAGTTCACGGTCAGAGGCACAGACTCACCTGGAGACTGAGACCTGATCGCAGGACCACAGAAAGCCTCCCCTCACCCCCCACATCACCGTAGGCCTGTTTATAGCAGTTCCTTTTCTAGAGTGCAGCATGTCCCGCTATTAAGAAAAAATTATAGGACATACTAAAAGGGAAAAATACAGTTTGAAGAGATACAGCAAGCAACAGGACCCCTTAACAAATTTAAAAGACTAGAAATCATACAATGTCCGATCTCAGTCCACAATGGAGTTAAACTAGAAATCAGCAACAGAAAGATAACTGGAAAATCCTCAAATGCTTAGCGATTAAACAACACACTTCTAAATAACACATGGATCAAAGGAGAAATCTCAAGAGAAATTTACAAATACTTTGAACTAAATGCCATGAAAACACAACTTATCAAAACTCATGGGATGCAGTAAAAGAGGTGCTTTATTTACAGCATTGAATGCATATATTAGAACAGAAGATCTAAAATCAATCATCCAAACTTCCACCTAAGGAAATTAGAAAAAAAGAACAGCAAATTTAATCCAAAGTGAGCAGCAGAAAAAAATAATAATAAAAATTAGAGCAAAAATCAATAAAATTGAAAACAGGAAATCAATAGAGAAAAATCAACAAAACCAAAAGCTTGTTCTTTGGGGAAAAAAAAATCAATAAAATTGATAATCCTCTAGCCAGGTTAACTAAGAAAAAAAGAGAACACAAATTACTAACATCAGAAATAAAAGAAGGCACATCACTATAGATTCCCACGAACGTTAAGAGGACAATCAAGGAATATATGAATAATATATCCACAAACTTGATAACCTAGATGAATTGGAACAATACTTTGAAAGACAAAATCTGCCAAAATTCACAAAAGATAGACAATCTAAATAGGCCTGTATCTATTAAAGAAATTAAATCAATAATTAACTACTTTCCAAAAGATCAGGTCCAGATGGGTTCACTGGGGAATTCTACGAAACAGTTAAGGAAGAAATGGAACCAATTCTCTACAATCTCTTTCAGAAGATAGAAGCAGAGAGAATACTTCCTGATGTATTTTATGAGGCCAGCATTATCCTCATACCAAAATCAGACAAAGATACTATAAGAAAACTACAGACTGATATCTTTCATGGCCATAGATGCAAGATCCTCGACAAAATATTAGCAAATCGAATTCGATGATATATAAAAAGGATAATGCACCATGACTAAGTGGGATTTATCTCAAGTATGCAAGACCGGCTCGACGTTCAGAAATCAATGTAATCCGTCATATCGATAGGCTAGAGAAGAAAAAATCACATGCTCATATCAATAGATGCAGAAGGAACATTTGACAAAAATCCTATGTCCATTCATGATAAAAACTCTCAGTAAACTGAGAAGGGAACTTTATCAACTTGATAAAGAATGTCTACAAAAACCTATAGCTAATGTCATACGTAATGAGAAACTCAAAGCTTTCCCACTAAGATCAGGAATGAGGAAAAGATATCCCTTCTCACCACTGCTTTTCTTTTCTTTCTTTCTTTTTTGTTTTTAAGAGATGGGTTGCCCAGTCCTGGAGTGCAATGGAACAATCATAGCTCACTGCAGCCTCGAACTCCTGGGCTCAAGTGATCCTCCCACCTCAGCCTCCCAAGTAGCCATGCCACTAGGTCCAGTTAATTTAAACAAAAAAAATTTTTTTTAAGACAAGGGATCTTGCTATGTTACCAAGGCTGGTCTTGAACTCCCGGCCTCAAGCAATCCTCCTGCCTTAGCCTCCTGAGTAGTTGGGATTACAGGCGAGAGCCACTGTGCCTAGAACTACTTTTCAACATCACACTGGAAGTCCTAGCTAATGCAATAAGATAAGGAAACAAAAGGCACACAGATTGGAAAGGAAGAAATAAGACTGTGTTTGTTCATAGATGACATGATTGTGCAGAAAATCTAAAAGAATTGACAACAAATGATATAGCAAGATTATAGGATAGAAAGTTAATATACAAAAACCAACTGCTCAGCCAGGTGTGGTGGCTCACACCTATAATCCTAGCACTCTGGGAGGCCAAGGCAGGAGGATTGCTTCAGGTCAGGAATTCAAGACTAGCTTGAGCAAAAGTGAGACCCCGTCTCTACCAAAAACAGAAAAAAATTAGTCAGGCATGGTGGCATGCACTTGTACTTCCAGCTACTCGGGAGTCTGAGGCAGGAGGATCCCTTGAGCCCAGAAGTTTGAAGTTGCAGTGAGCTATGATGACACCACTGCACTCTAGCTGGGGCCACAGAGTGAGACTCTGTCTAAATAAATAAATAAAATAAAATACAAAAATCAAAAGCCAACTGCTTTCCTATATACCAGCAATGAAAAAGTACAATTTGAAATTAAAACATAACACCATAGCACCCCCCAAACTGAAATACTTAGGTATAAATCTAACAAAATATGTACAAGATCTATATAAGGAAAATTACAAAACTCTGATGAAAGAAATCAAAGAACTGCTAAATAAATGGAGAGATATTCCATGTTCATGAACAGGAAGAATCAATATTGTCGAGATGTCAGTTCTTCTCAACTTGACCTATAGAGTCAATGCAATCCCAATCAAAATCTCAGCAAGTTATTCTGTGATACCAACAAACTGATTCTAAGACTTATAAGGAAAGGCAAAAAACCCATAATAGCCAATACAATATTGACGGAGAAGCACAAAGTTGTAAGACTGACCCAGTCTACCCATCAAGACTTATAAAGCTACAACAATCAAGAGAATGTGGTATTGGTGAAAGAATAGACAAACAGATGAACGGAACAGAAAAGAGAGCCTAGAAACAGACCCACATAAATATAGTCAGCTGATCTTGGACAAAGGAGCAAAGGCAATACAATGTGGAAAAGACAGTCTTTTCAACAAATGGTGCTGGAACTACTGGACATCCATATGCAAAAAAATGAATCTAGACACAGACCTTACACCCTTCACAAAAATTAACTCAAAATGAATCACAGACCTAAATGAAAAACGTGAAACTATAAAACTTGTAGAAGATAACACAAGGGAAAAATCTACTTGACCTTGGGTTTGGTGATGACTTTTTAGATATGACACCAAATGCATGATCCGTGAAGGAAAGAATTGATTAGCTGGACTTCATTAAAAGTAAAAATTTCTGCTTTGTGAAAGACACTGTCGTTAAGAGAATGAAAAGACAAGCCACGGACTGGGAGAAACTGTATTTGCAAAAGACATACCTGATAAAGAATTGTTATTCAAAATTTACAAAGAACACTTAAAACTCAACAATAAGAAATCAAACAACTCAATTAAAAATGGGCCAAAGACCTTAACAGAAACCTCACCAAAGAAGATATACAGATGGCAAAAAGCATATGAAAAGATGCTCCATATCATATGTCATCAGGGAAATACAAATTAAGAAACAAGGAGATACCACTACACACCTAGTAGAATGAATAAACTCCATAAAACTGACAACACCAAATGCTGACGAGGATGCGGAGCAACAGGAACTCTCATTCACTGCTGGTGGGAATGCAAAATGATACAGCCACTGTTTGTATCAACTGATAGAGACAGTTTGGTAGTTTCTTATGAAACTAAACATACTGTTACCATATAGTTCAGCAGTCGTACTCCTTGGTATTTACTCAAAGGAGTTGAAAACCATACCCACACAAAAACCTGCCTACAGATGTCTACAGCAGCTTTATTCGTAATTGCCAAAATTTGGAAGCAACTAAGGTGTTCTTTAGTAGGTGAATGGATAAATAAACTGTGGTATATCCAGACAATGACTATTAGTGCTAAAAATAAATGAGCTATCAAGCCATGGTAAGACATGGAGGAATCTTAAATGCATATTACTAAGGAAAGAAACCAATCCGAAAATGCTACATTCTGTACGATTCCAAATATACATGACATTCTGGAAAAGGAAAAACTATGGAAATGGTAAAAAGATCAGTGGTTGCTAGGGGTTAAGGAGAAGGGAGGGATGGGCAGCGCAGGAGGATATTTAGGGCAGTGCAACTTCTCTGTATGATGCTATAATGGTGGATATATGTCTTTTTAAATTTGTCCAAACCCATAGCATGTACAGCAGCAAGTGTGAACCTTAATGCAAAGTACGGACTCCAGATGATGATGATATGTCAATGCAGGCCCATCAGTTGCAACAAATGTACCACTCTGGTGGGGGATGTTGGTAATGAGGCTGCATATGTGTGAGGGCCAGTGGTATATAGGAAATCTGTGTACCTTTTGCTCAGTTTTGCTGTGAACCTAATGCTGCTTTAAAAAATGAAGTTTATGAAAACAAAAAAAAATTAAAACATATGCAAAGGCAAAAGCTAGGGCCCCTGAAATCCCATCACCTAGAGCAGTGCGGTCTCTAAAGTATTGTGATCATATAGCCCATTAGTAAAGCAAGTTTGCACACATACATCCAATAAATATATATTTATAAATTACAAATTCATGCTTCTCTGTTAAATTATGCATGTTATAAAATGTGCACTCTCGAAAACAGAAATTTTAAAAGAGACAAAAAGAAAGGCATTTAAAAGTTTTAAATGACATACATTTTAAATGACATACATTTAAGTGACATACATCCCACTTTGAAGACCACTACCCTAGAGATAAACATGTTGGCACCTGTTTCCCCAGCTTCTTGTCAGTGCATATACTAATGTATATATATTATTTGTTTAAAAAAAATGAGAGTGTACCATTCAAACTGTTCTGCAACTAGCTTTCTACATATAACACTCTATGTTGGACATCCTTTCTCTCAGTAGAGGTCACACTCATAAGGACAGCTCCATAGGAATTCACTAATGAGAAACACCGCATTTCTTTAATCAGTCTCCTATTAATAGATATTTAGCAGGATTCCAATTTTTCGCAAAGACAAGGAACACTCCAATGATCACCCTTATATGTTCACATATTATTTGCTTTTTATCAAACATGTGATTAGAGCTGCACCGTTAACAGTCTTCTCACACCCAGCATCTTACCCAATTTGCCCAAATGCCCTGGTAAATAGGCAGTGTAGAGATTCTGATCCTTTTTCTACAGATGGGGAAATGAAGGTTCCAAGAGTTTACCTGATCTAACACACAATAGTAAGAGTCGTCACTCATTCTGTGTACTATGCTAAGAACCTGACATAGATTATCTCATTTAATCTTCACAAAAATCTAGGAGATAGGTATTACTATTATCCCTACTTCAGAGGTGAGGAAGCTGTGGCTCTGAGAAGTCCAGTAACTTACTAAAGGGCACCCAGAGTAGTGGGTAGAGGTGTGAGGTCTGATTCTGAAGCCTGGGCATTTTCTGCTTGCCACCCGCTCATCAGGTATGTGGTGGGACTTGAACCCAGAACACCCAGCACAGCCTGGGCCCTCTCAGAAATAATGTGCTAGCTACACCCTGGGATGGCCTTAACACTCTGCCCCAGAACCTCCTTGATCACCTCCTCATGAGCAGGGAAAACATTAGGAGAACAGTATACCTGGGTTAATAAAAAATATTTCAGGCAATGAGTTCAAACTGAAACCAAGGGTATAGAAAAATCCCCAATTCTTGAAACTTGCTCTCTCCCTGCTGAGTCAGTATCTTTCCCACCACCAATGTCACAGGTTCCTGGTTTCTTCTTTCTAGTTGGGACCAGATTCCTCCCTCAGGTGGCACCTATTGGTCTCGGCCACTTGCCTTTTGCACATTACTCACATGGTATGTAGACGTGGGTGGCCCAGTTGCCCCGCTCATGGGGGAAGGTGCGCACTCGTCCCCCGTGTTTTGTGCTGTCATCTTCAGGCTCCTCCTCGGTGCCCGGGAACATGTTCAGTACACTGTCAGGTACTGGAAACCTCTGACTGGGAAGGGGGCTCTGGCCACTACGAGAGAAACAGAAAACCAGCACATTTATCCTCCTCGAATTCTCTACCTTTGTACATACAACAAAAGTTGTAACCCCCTATATACTGTGACTGAGTGTGTATTTCCTGTCAGATGCTGGAAGCAGCTTCTAGATAGTCACAAAGCTGTCTCCCCAGTATTGTCTCAGTGGGGTCTCCAACAACTCTGGGAGGCAGACCTTAGCAGGGCACATAGTCCCCATGGGAAACAACTGGACAGACAGCCATTTGTAGTTCAGAGGTCACATTCCCTAGCTAGACAGGCCTGAGCTGGTGTAGCACTTTCTAGCTCTGTGATCTTGGGCAAGTCATGTCTCCTTTCTGGGCCTCAGATTCCACATTTGTGAAGTATATTTCTACCTGATAGAGCTATTGTGAGATCAACTGAGATACTGCTTGTAATGCACTCAGGAAAGATAAGATCTGGCATTTAAATACCTAAGCTCCAAGAATTAAGAGACTTCGATGGCTTTGTTCACTGCTGTTTCCAGACCCGACCCTGGCGCGGCGTGGATGCTCAAGGAATACTGGATGAATGAAAAACTCTCCATACGCTTTAGCAATTATTATTATTGCAGTTGTGTTCCAACGAGGAAACAGACCTAAGATGGCACAGTGATCTGTGCCAGGCAAGAGTGGGCCAGCGTTGGAGGCTGGACCTGAACCCGTGTCCTAACTCCCAACCTTGCCCTAGCCAGGTGGGGGCACTCTGGGGCTTTGTCCAGGGGCGTCCTCTGGATCCTCCTTTCCTCCTGCGCCCCCTTTTCCTTCCCCGGGAGCCGCCCCGCACCCCCGATCCTCAGGTCCGGTAGGGGTCTCGTGCGAATCCGCGCCCTTCCGAGAGAGACTTCCCCGCTCCTCACCGACGGCAGTCCCCAGACCCCGGCCTGGTCTGCACTCCAGCCTCGGATTCATCCTCGGAGCCGCTGCTACTGTAGCCCACCAGGGGCGCCGCACTCATGGGTCCTTGTCCGAGACTGCAGAGCCGATCCGCCCGCAACCTCACCCGGCACCCGGAGTTCCGCTGCGCCGGAAGTGCCCTCCCAGGGGCGGAGCTAGCACCGCCTCGGGGCGGGGCCGGGCGGGGCCGAGAGGGGCGGGACCGAGCAGGACAGTAGCAAAGACTCAGCCCACTGGGTCCACGCTGCCAGCATGCTCGCTGCTCGTAGGGTGCTGGTACCTGGAGCCTCCCGGAGCACCTCCCACCCACAGCCTTCGTGTGCCCATTTCACAGATCGCTCTGTCCCCTCACCTCTCTGCTGCTCTGTCTGCAGCCACTCAGGATCACACGTCCCAGACTCGATGGTCCCCGGGTCAGCGCACTGGACCCAGCAGGGATCCCTGCCCTCCGAGCTCCAAGATCAGAGGTCCCGGAGCCCCCTCCTCAAACTGGCCCAAAGTCCGAGCCTTGGGGGCCCCTCCTCCTAGAACCAAGCTGAGCAGTTAGAGGCGGGTCAATTCCAGTAGACCAGAGGATCCGGGGGCTCCTCCCCTTAGGTGCAGTCGGGCCGGGGGCGGGCCCCGGCAGCCCCCTTCCCTAGGTCCGAGCAGGTGATCGGGAGCAGAGCGCCCTCCCAAGGTTAGTCGAGGCGCCCCGGCCCTGCGACTCGAGAAAGCCCCGAGCGCCCAGCGTGTCCGACCTGGCCCGGCCGCGGGGTCCCCGGCAGGGGGCGGCCTCGCTCCGCGCGGCCCGCTCCTCCCGCAGCCCCTGCCTTCGCCGCCGCCCGAGCTGCAGCTCCTCCCCCGGCCCCGCCTCCCTGGCCCTCGCGCCGCCCGCCCGTCCGCCTGTCTCTGCAAGGCCATCAGTCCGTCTGCCCGCCCTCCCGGCGCTCCTCGCCCCGGCCCCGCTACCCTGGCCGCGCGCGTCGCTTCCTCCGTCCTGGCCGCCGCTTGCCCGTCCCCCGCCCCCGAGCCGGCCGCCGCCGCTACGCGAGGCCGGGGATTGGCAGCGCGCGTAGGCCGCGCCGCCGCTGATGGAGCCGGAATAAAGGGGCGGCCGAGAGAGCAGCTGGTCGCCACTCGCCCCGCGCCTGGCCCCGCGGGCGGCCTGGAGCAGGTGAGCGGCGGGGCGCCCGGGGCCGCGTCTGGGGGCCACTCCCGCGCCCGCCGCACCCCTTCCTCAGCCGGCCCGGCCGCCCCCCGCCCCTCCGACCCGACCCAGCAGCCTCTTGAGCTCCTGGGCGGTCCAGGCCGGGCCTGGACGCGCAGCCGCTTCCTGGGCCCGGCCTGCGGCCCTGGGGCCTTCCTCGGGCCCAGCCGCCCGGGGGGCCCGCGCTCGGGCTGCCCGGGACCTGCCGTCCCGAGCGAGGGCTGACAGGACGCAGCCCATCTGGGCCGGCGGGCAGGGCCGGCAGGAGGTGATCGGCTTTTCTCCGGTTTCCCAGGGAAGAGGAAGGTCTGGGGTGGGGCGCAGGTGGGGGCCTCCCCTACCTCCCCTCTCCTTGTCCCTCTTCCCCTTTGCCAAGTGTTCAGAGAGGCTTCCTGGCTGCACCTTCCTGGAGGAAAGCCAGGGTGGGCAGTGAGGTTGCGAGGTCGCTGGGTCTAGCAGCCATTCATGCCAGAAAAAAATGAACAAACAAAACCCCCCCAAAAACCCGAAAAACAAAAAACAGTGGTGTGGCGCAGTCCGACCTAGTGGTGCTCAGAGAAGCCCACCTTCCCCGTATCTGTCCTGGGAAGGCTTGAATAACCCAGTGGTACCTGCTTGTTCATGCAACCTGCTGCCTCCACCCAGAGCAGCCACTCCTTTCCTCCCTCCCTTCCCGGAAGATGCTGAGGATGACAGCATTTAGCCTGACTCTTCTGTTTCTTTGGCAGAACAGTTAGAGGCCAGACTGGCCTGTGAAGGCATCCCCTTCCTTCTTCCTCCGCTCAGGAGAAAACTTACAAACTTTTATATGTGAGAGGCAGATGAGCTGGGAACCTGGAAGTGGGTTGCATCTGAGTCTAAAAGTTCCTCCCTCTCGCTGGCACTACCTTATGCTGCCACAAAGTGGTGAGTTAGAGATTTGCCTGGGCTGGGTGGGCTTTACCTTCCATTCATTACCAGCATGTTACAGACTTGGAGCAGGGGAATGAGGTTGTCTGTGGAAAGGTGATGAGGAGAAACGCTGTGTGGTTAGCATGCTACATCCTACGTTACCAATGCAGACCAGTGCACTTTTTTACATTTTCCCTCAGGCCTCAATACTGTCAGATTCAGAGGATTTAGGACTTTTTTTTGTGTGTGTATGCTCTAGGACAGCAGTCCCCAACTTTTTTGGTACCAGGGACTGGTTTCATGGAAGACAATTTTTCCACATCCCAGACTGGGGATGGTGGGAGGGTGTTGTTGGGAGCGGGGGCGTACAGAGCTCAGGTGGTGATGTGCACCTGTTTCCTAACAGGCCAGGGGCCAGGGGTTGGGGACCGCAGCTCTAGGAAATGACTAAAATAAGGTAGTTCTGCCATGTGGACATTGAGGCTTGGTGGTGGGTCTGTGGACCTGTCATCTAGCCCCCATCATCCACTGGCTCAGGTCCCTGTAAGCCATCCATCCTTTTATGGTAGAGAGAGGACAGGCATGTGGCCAGGGACAGTTGAGGGGGATACGGGCCAGCCTCTCACAGGAGAGGGTTTTTGAGATGGTCCCTGGTTCTGTGTAGTTATCCTAAATATTGGCCACCAGTGGGCTCTCAGAGCTGGGAGGTCTGAGAGCTCTTCCTGTGAGCAGTGCGTCCTGGGTTGAGATTCAGGGTGGCAATGGGAGAGGAGCTGGAGGACCTCAAGGAGGCCTCTGTATTGTGGTCAGATCATCCCAGACGCTCACATGTGAGACACCTGGCTAAAGTAGGTTGGCAGGAAGCTGGAGGGGACTCGTGGAAGCTGGGATGCCCTGGCCCAGGGGTGTAGAACTGAGGTAGGTGGGAGTAGAGGCAGCTACCATCCCCTTTGGCTGGCATAGCTGAGCTGGCAGCAGACCTCTTTGGTCACAGGTGAAGGGAGCAGGTGTCCCAGCCCTGAGCACCTTTCCCTTTCCTGGTCTGGTTATGTCTGTGTGGTGCATGCTGTCAGAGCAGAGAGAGGGCCCAGGGAATGGCTGCTTGTTCCTGCCTGAAGCTCACGATTTCTCTCTTCCCTACAGAACCGATCACTGGGGAAGGCAGAGCCTCCCTGGCATTGCTGGGACCCTGCCTTGAAGAGCCCCCATGTCCTGTAGACAGAGCCTTGTAGTCTGTCTTCTTGGTTAACGACTTGGGCTGTCTGAGCAGTCCTCTTCTGTGCCTTGTCTGAGGTCCTTGTCCATCCCTGAGATCGGGCAGCTTCTCCCTCTGGGTTGGGTCACCTTAAGCGGGAAACTGAAGCCATTACTCTCCAAACCCTGTTTCATCTTCCCAAGCATGTCGGAAAGCTGGCAGCAGCCGCCACAGACACAGCCGCAGCAGCCGCAGCCACCGCAGCCGCAGCACCATGCAGAGCCACCGCCGGCCCTAGCTGAGCACACGCTGCCCCCGGGCACGGCTGAGAACCCCCTGGGCTGTGCCGTCTATGGCATCCTCCTGCAGCCCGACCCGGGCCTGCAGCCCCCACAACATGCGCCCCTGCAGGCAGCAGGCGAGCCAGGCCCCAAATGCGGTGTGTGTGGTCATGACCTGGCACACCTGTCCAGCCCACATGAGCACCAGTGCCTGGCAGGCCACGACCGCTCCTTCCAGTGCACGCAGTGTCTCAAGATCTTCCACCAGGCGACTGACCTGCTGGAACACCAGTGCGTGCAGGCTGAGCAGAAGCCTTTCGTCTGTGGTGTCTGCAAGATGGGCTTCTCGCTGCTCACCTCCCTGGCCCAGCACCACAGTGCGCACACCGGCCTGGTGAAATGCTCCATCTGTGAGAAGACCTACAAACCAGCAGAGGCAGCCGAGCCGGCCACCGCTGCCGCCCCATCGCTTCCCCCAGCACCGCAGCCGGCTGCTGTGGCCCCTGCTGAACAGGCCGACAAGCCCTACAGCTGCCCCATCTGCCAGAAGCCCTTCAAGCACCTGTCGGAGCTCTCCCGGCACGAGCGGATCCACACGGGCGAGAAGCCGTACAAGTGCACGCTGTGCGACAAGAGCTTCAGCCAGTCCTCCCACCTGGTGCACCACAAGCGCACGCACAGCTCCGAGCGGCCCTACAAGTGTGCGGTCTGCGAGAAGACCTTCAAGCACCGCTCTCACCTGGTGCGCCACATGTACGCGCACTCGGGCGAGCACCACCTGTTCCGCTGCAATGTGTGCGAGCTGCATTTCAAGGAGTCGTCGGAGCTGCTGCAACACCCGTGCACGCCGAGCGGGGAGCGGCCCTTCCGCTGCGGCGAGTGCCAGAAGGCCTTCAAGCGGCCGTCGGACCTGCGGCAGCACGAGCGCACCCACAGCGCCGAGCGGCCCTTCAAGTGCGACCTGTGCCCCATGGGCTTCAAGCAGCAGTACGCGCTCATGCGGCACCGGCGCACGCACAAGACCGAGGAGCCCTTCAAGTGCGGCCTGTGCGAGAAGGGCTTCGGGCAGCCCAGCCACCTGCTCTACCACCAGCACGTGCACACCCTCGAGACTCTCTTCAAGTGCCCCGTGTGCCAGAAGGGCTTCGACCAGTCGGCCGAGCTGCTGCGGCACAAGTGCCTGCCGGGCGCGGCCGAGCGGCCCTTCAAGTGCCCCGTGTGCAACAAGGCCTACAAGCGGGCGTCGGCCCTGCAGAAGCACCAGCTGGCCCACTGCGCGGCGGCCGAGAAGCCCCTGCGCTGCACGATGTGCGAGCGCCGCTTCTTCTCCTCGTCGGAGTTCGTGCAGCACCGCTGCGACCCAGCCCGCGAGAAGCCGCTCAAGTGCCCGGACTGCGAGAAGCGCTTCAAGTACGCGTCAGACCTGCAGCGGCACCGGCGGGTGCACACAGGCGAGAAGCCTTACAAGTGCCCCAACTGCGACAAGGCCTTCAAGCAGCGGGAGCATCTCAACAAGCACCAGGGCGTGCACGCCCGCGAGCAGCAGTTCAAGTGCGTGTGGTGCGGGGAGCGCTTCCTGGACGTGGCCCTGCTGCAGGAGCACAGCGCCCAGCACAGTGCGGCCGCCGCTGCCGCCGAGGGCGCCTACCAGGTAGCCGCCTGCTTACCCTGAGTCGGCGCCACGGTCCCTACCGGCCTGCCCTGAGTCCACGCCCTGGGCCCACCAGGCCCAGCCCAGCCAGCCCCCCACCCAGCTCGGTGTTCCTCGGCCCTGGGAGTGAGGTCAGAAGGGGACTAGGCAGGTGGAGGGTGTGGGCGCTCAGCATTCCTGGCACCAGCCTGGCAGTGGGGAGCCAGATTGCTGGGGCCGGTCCTCATTCCATAAATCTCTTTCCCATCACAGGATCTGCTTTCTTGAGAGCCGTCAGCCTCCCTTATTTCTGGAGGATTGGAACCAGGCTGGAAGTCAAGTGGTCTCTCCCTGCCCCAAGGATGGGGTGATGCCAGCCCAACCTCCCCAAATCTTTCAACATAATTAGAAACCAGATAGGTTAGAACAGAGGATGGTTATGGGAGGTCTGGGAGAAGGGCCTGGACCCCAGAGGTTGGGGGGATGTAGGGCATCAAGTTGCTGTTTGGGGGAGAAGGCCAGCTCTGTGATGTAGTCCTGGGGACCAGAAGGGCAGACCATGGGCCACAGCCCTCTGTCTGGTCCAGCCAGGGGCAGTGTGACCCCGGGTTTCTGACAGGCAGGATGGGGGTCTTTGGGCTGGGTCTGCCTGGAGCCCAGTGGGCTCAGCCAGAAGGGAAAGCAGAGAGGTTTCTGTGACACTTCAGCCAAGGGACAATGCCATCCGTGGGGAAAGGAGGAAAGGGAGCCTGCTTGTGCTGGGGGCTAATCCCACGGTTTTGGAAGCACCCTCCCACCTTTGCAGTGTGATTCCAATGTGTGGTGGGGAATGTGCTCTCAACCAGACAAAACTGCTGGTGTGAAAGGAGGGGACTGTTAGATCACCCAGGGCTGGGAGGAGGCAGGGCCTAGCCCGTGATCTTCCCAGCAGAGGCAAACGATGTCCTCTCCCTGAATTGTGTGAACCAAAGTGTCAGGGGTCAGCTTGCCTCAGCCCTGCCCCAGATCCGAGGCCAGGCCTGGGTACCCAGGGTGGGGGAACAGCCTCTGACCCCATGGTGCCTTCCTAGCCCATGGGAATACCACCCCTCCCCGCCATCATTCTGGCTGCTGGCCCAGACCCCAGGGGTCCTGTGCTGCCAAGATGTCCTGGACAACATCCTGCCACTTCAAAGGCCAGAGCATTCTTTGGGTCCTCCTAGAGTCCCCCTAGGTGTCTGGCTGCCCATAGGGCTCGTGGAGCAGAGGGTGCCCAGGGCATTTGGGGGGGGGGGCAGAAGGAGCAAGTAGGTTAAGGAAACCAGAGGTGCCTGACAGATGGATGGAGTTGACTGACATCGCTGGACAGCCAGGGTCTCCCTCGGGAAGCCGAGAAGGACCTTGAATAGCAAAATAATCATTTTGAAGCCAGCTCTGCCTCCTGCCCTCTTCCAGTGCCACCTTCCCTGGTCGTGGGTCTTGAAAGAAGACTACTCAGTGCACACCAAGGGCCCAGAGGGGCAGGGAGATGCCACCTTGCTTCTCTCGTGCTGTGAAAAGTCTGAACAGCTGTGTTTGTTCGCCTCCTCTGTCTGACTGGGTTCCCTCCTGTGCCCGCAGAGAGGGGCTGGTCCTTCCCTCGGTGCTGGCTCTCTGTCACAATGCCTCAAAAGACATGGAACCCAGGCTTATAACAGTCGCGACTGCTAATTTTTTCCTTTCATTTTGCTTTCTAAAAGCAGTTTGTTATACTATTCATATCATTGTATAGTTTAATTTCATGTCATTTTGGATCTTATATAAAAATGTGAGAATTTGGATTTTTAAAAAGAATGACTCCATTTTAGGTAGCCACTTTTGATGTTAATATATAGTGAATCCAATGTACGCTTTAGAAGTAAAGACATTGATCATCAGAGACCGAAGCACTGCTTGTCCTGGACCTTCTTCCTTAGGGGAACGATGGACATGGAGAGGCAGAGAGGTGTGCAGGCCAGAGTGGCAGTTTGGGGACTGGGACTTGGGGCTGGGTTTGAATCCTGAGCTATGAACAGCTGGCTGTGTGGCCTTGGGGTCTCTTTGGGACTCAGTCACCTCATCTGTAAAATGGGGAGGTTAACCTTGCTTTGCTCGGTGGTTGTGAGAATTAAATGGAGCCCTGCAGGTAGGCCCTGGTGGGGGATCTGCAAAGATGCTGACAGTATCAAGTGCAGGACACCCGGGACCCTCGGGGATGGGCCCGCAGCCTCGTGACCTCCTTGGGCTTTAACCGCAGCCCCAGAAGAAGGAGCTAGGCTCTGAGGGAGCAGCAGCTCAGGTTGGGCCAGAGGCTGAGGACTGGGCCCGGTGAGCACAGAGCTTGCTCAGCCCTGATGGAAAACCAAGGGCCTGCCTCCAGCAGTGGCAGACCCAGCCAGCCCTGTCCTTCCCCAGGTGGTGGCCTGCTCTGGCCCCTGGTCGCTCACCCTGTCTCACAGTGACCCTTCTGCGTGCCCAGCCCGGCCTACATGTAGTGTCCTGGTTCAGAGCACCACAGACAGACCTGGCTCGAGTCCTGCCTCTGTCACTCATTGGCTCTGAGGTTGGGCAGGTTGTTGAACCTCTCTGAGCCTCAGTGTCCTGGGTAAGGGCACAGTGAAATGACCTGTGTAAGGTGTCTGGCACTTAGTGGCCATCTGGGAAAGCAGAGCACTCGAGGTCAGAGGCAAGAGGGAGCCAGCCCAGCCCTCCCACCTGAAAGTCAGGGCTCCCACCGCCCTGACACACTCTGTTCACAAGACCTTTCCCGTCCACCTGAGCCTCGCTCTGTCCCTACGAGGCGGACAGCATAGACCTGAGTGTTTCCCTTTTGCAGACCCTTAAGAGGCCCGGGGGTTGTCCAGTGCCACGGTTAGTGCTGAAAGTGGCCTGTAACTGTGGGGGCTGGCCAGGTGAGCCTGGCACCTGCACACAGGTGAAGGAGAAGCAGTGGGGCCAGGACAGGCCTGGGCTCTGAGCCATACAGGTCCCCCTCTCCAGCCACTGAAGCGTGTGGCTCTGGCTCCAACCCACTCCTTGCTGGCCAGGAACAATGGCCAGAGCGTGTCCTGGCCCTGGGTCTGGCCAAGGGAGCAGGACGGCTTTTTAGCAGCAGGCAGATGGGGTAGCCACCCCCTCCACCTTCCTGTCAGCTCCTTGAGGAATCGAAGCCACTGTGCTCTGTCTTCCCAGATGTGCAAAGACAGGGCCATAAAGGCCTCCCAGCATGGACCAGGCTCCCCAGTGCAAGCTCCACATCCCATCCTCGAGCAGGTGGTTTCTTTGTTCCTTGAAGGTCTTGACTCCTTGAACAGCCTTGGCTGCTATTGATTTTCTCAAATCTACAAAGATTCCAGCCGGGATGCTCGGGACCTCCACAGGGCCCTGAAAAGGAGGTCAAGGGAGAGTGGGCGTGGGAGGGGCATCCCTCTTCTCTGTGTGTTTCTCCACCCAGACACTGGGTCTGTCTTCCTGCCTTTGCTGATCTGCAAGCATTGCTGAGCACCTGCTGTTTCCCGGGCACTGAGCTAGTGCTACAGGACATGAAGCAAGAAGTGCGGATGAGACAGTTTTGAGGTTTTTGTGTATAAAAAGGTAGGGCCAAAAAATGTCAAAACTGCTGACGTCTAGTACAAAATATCATATGCAAGCACCCTCCCTCCCGGCAGCTCAGAGCCTCACCCCATCCCAGCGACTCCCCCATCGCCAGCCCCAAGCCCTGAGTGAGCAAGTGTATTTTGCATGTTACTCTGTGATAAACACCACTATTACTTTGTGTTAATAGTAGGTATGTACTTTAGTCCAGATGGGCTGGTGCAGTGGCTCACGCCTGTAATCCTAGCACTTTGGGAGGCTGAGGCAGGAGGATCCTTTGAGCTCAGGAGTTTGAGACCAGTGTGAGTGAGAGCGAGACCCCGTCTCTACAAAAAATACAAAAATTAGCTGAGCATGGTGGTGTGTGCCTGTAGTCCCAGCTACTCGGAACGCTGAAGCAGGAAGATCGCTTGAGCCCAGGAGTTTGAGGTTACAGTGAGCTATGAGCCACTGCACTCTAGCCAGGGCAACAGAGCAAGACCCTGTCTCAAAACAAAACAAAAATCCAAACCAAAACAAAAATTATTTTGTCCAGATTGGTGTTTTGGTTCTGGGAAACAACAGGCCCCATTCCTGAGCTCCAGGTCCAGTTGGGGCTGGCACATGAGCCCACTGTGGACAAGAGGGTATGAGTTAGTGCCCTGAAACGGCCATGGGCCCTGTCCTTGTGGATTTGGGGAAGTGTGCAGGGAGATGTGAGGACTTGATAGAGGCCTGCCTAGAAGGAAAGGTGGGATTTGTGTAGGAGGAAGTGGGAAAGCATTTTGGGTGACAGGAGGCTTTGAACCAAGGTTCAGAGGTAGATGAGAGCCCAGAGCATTTGGAATAGCAAAGAGGCTGTCATGGGATTTGTGTTAGGGTAAAGGGCTAGGGTCGTGGATTGGGGTCAGGCCTGGAAGGCCTAGAGCTGAGGCCATGGAGGCTGGGCTGTCCCCAAGGCCATGGTTGCAGGGAAAATTTCTGATGTGGTCTATTTATAATGAGCAAAGAGCCCCCAGAGGCTGAGAGGAGGTTGACATGTGGGGAGAAAGTGGCCCAGGCTGGGTGGGGATGGGGTTTCCTTTCATCTCCTGGCCTCTGTCCTCTGACTGCAGACTCTGCCACTGCCAGCAACTCCAAGACAACTTTCTTCTGATGGACAACCTGTCTTTCCTCTAAGCCCTGGTCAGATGCTTCCACCTCCAGGAAGCCCCCTCTGGTTTCCTCCCTACTCTTGGCTTGCATCTCTCCCATAGCAGGAAGGGAGTAGAGCATGGTGGCCATAGGCCAGGGGGTCAGGCAGGCTGGCTTCAATTCTCAGCTCCACTGGCTTTGTGGTCTTGGGCCAGCCACTTAACCTCCCCAAGTCCCTTTCATCATCTGTAAAGTGGGTCTAAAATTACACATCTCATGGGGCCTGCAAAGTGCTAATGCATTGCCTTCCACTTAAAAATAGAAATTGTGCACAACATCAGGCTTGTGTATGCCTATCCTATATTTTCTTTATCCGTAGGCACATATATTTTATATTTGTGAAATCAGTATTAAGTGTATAATCAGTGGGCAAGAACCTTTAATTAAATTGCTGGTTGGGTTACCATTCATGGTGTCTTGGGCTGGAGGAACATGGTCTTCTAGGGGTGCTCACGTTCTGCTTTTGGGTTTGACTTGGCTGCCTGCACAACACACATACACACATGTCTCATGCCTCCCTGAGGGAGCATCAGGTTTATTTCTAGTTAGGATGAACCCCTGGGGAGATGGGTGGTGCCACCATATGCCCTCTGTCTGGCCAGGGGACCTGAGGTGGCACAGTCCAGCAGCCTGGAGGTCGCCTCCTTTCCACAGATTAATGCCAGGGAGTCACGTAGTTGACACGACTGTGGAGAGAAATAGGAGTGAGGTAGGGCCTCCAGGATGTCCTGGGGAAAAATCAGGCTTTCTCTAGGCCTTCCCCCCAAACCCATCTTCCTGCCCTCAAGGCTCTGAAAACACAGCTTCCATCCAGCCTCTGCGTGGCTCTAGAGCCTTCAGTGGCTCCCTATTTTCTTTTATATATTTCCAGCTGTTCTCCTTAGCTTTCAAGCCCCCTCCACTTTGAGTTTCCCTTATCCTTCTCTCCCACTGACCCCGACTGTGAACTGCTTCCCCCACTTTTCAATGATTTACTCAAGCTACTGTGTTAGGCATCATGCAGTAGTAAAACCTGGAAGCTTTCTTCTGTGTGTGCATGAGGAGGGGGAAGGCAACTTTTCATCAACAATGAGAGTGCAGTGGTCTGAGTGCTGTAAGATAGGGACCCATAGGTGGTGACCAAGGAATGTCAGCTGGTGGGAAGAAGCAGAGGGTTAGGGAAGACTTGAAGGAGAATGGGACATCTCGGCTGGGATTTGAAGAGTAAGGAGGAGTTTTCCAGGTGGAGCAGGAAAGGCCATCTAGGGGCAGAGGTGTGAGGGAGAGCTTGGTGGTGCTCCTGGGCTTGGGTGGCACCAAAGAGTCCGGTATTGCTGAAGTGTATAAAGCGGGGCTGGAGAGGTGGGAGAAGGTCCAGTTATGAAGATGATTGAATATCTTTGCACCCCCCCATTCTCATCCTCATCTTCAAGTCTTTATTTGTGGGGTGACCCTGCTGGGAACAGCAGCCCCCTCCTTTAGGACTGCATCCTAGGAGGCAGATTCTTGGTTCTTTCCGTCGCGTTTCTTAGGTCTGTTTACTCTCCTTCCAGGTAACGCCCCCTTCCTTTTGGCTTCCTCTGGGCCAAACCTCGTGGGACATACACCCCCTCCCGCCCTCATCCCCAGCCCCATGCCCAGCGGGCTGCGCATTTGCCAGACGCGGATGTCTCGGGAGCAACGCAGCTCGCGCCCCATGACATCGTCCAGGAGGGTTCCCCCTCCCTCGCCAGGCGTCGCGTGGAGCGGGGCGGGGGCGGGAGGTCTGAGAATTGGCTGAGCCCCGAGGCTGCCCCGGCGCGGCCCGTCGGGGGCGTGGCCGGCTGCGGGGCGGGGCGGGGTCATTCCCCTACCTGTAGTGGGAGCCGAAGCGGCGGAAGGTATTCCTGGGAAAGAAGGAGGCGGGTGTCCAAGGTGGGCAGGGCTCCTCTCCCAGGGCCTCGCTCTCACCTTGGGAGCCACCCCCCTCCCCCCATCCCACCTGAAGGATTACACTGCACCTTCACTCCACCTGAACGCCTCCACTCCGAGAGGGTGGAGTTGCCAGGGACAGGATGATAAGGTGCACCATTTGTTAGGAATTAAACATTAATCCATTTTGAAATTGCAATTTTCTTGTGGCGTATTGGAGTCGATTTCTCCCAGGTCTCACATTTCCAAGGGCCCGGGTGTGCACTACGAAGGCGGCAACGACCCCACCCTCCCTCCTACGGGGTCCCGAGGCGCGTGGCATCACTTACAAGGAGTCGAAAGGCAGGGGCTTCTGTCCGTAGCGGTCCAGGCTGGGGTTCTGGTTGAGGCAATACTGGGGCGGGTCACAGGGATGGGCAGCGGTGAGTGGGGAAGCATGGACCCCCCCTGCCGCCCACGCCCCACACAGAGCTCCCTGCTGGACATTTCGGCCCAGGCACTGGGAGACCCTGCTCTCGGTCTTCTCCCTCCCCACCGGGGCCCCCGCGGACCGGTCAGTGCGCGGCCCTACCCGCCAGCTCTGGGTCACTTCGGGCTTCAAGTACCGAACCGCGTAGCCGCTGAAACCCTCGACTGCGGAGAGAGCGCCTGTTCTTAGGCGCCCGACCCGCTCCAGACAAGCCCCGCCCTCCCTCATCTAGGCCCCGCCCCCAGGCCGAGCCCCGCCTCACACCTGCTCCCAGAACAGGCCCCGCCCCCACGCCCCCGCGCGCCGAAGCCCGGTCTCCAGAGCCCGCCCGCTAGTTCCAGAACCAGCCCGGCCCTCAGCCCCGGCCCCTTGGCGGCTCCACCTGGCCCAGACCTGGCCCCCGCCTCCTGCCCGGGACGAGCACCGCCTCCAGATCCCTCGCCAGGCTCAGTGCGGCCGACCGTAAGTGTCCGAGCATCTCCTCAGCCCCTCCGCCCTGCGCCTGCCGAGCCCGCAGTCCTCGCTCCCGGTGCCAGCCCCGCGGCCCACCTGCCCCGCCGTCTCCCCGGCCCGGGGCACCCTCCGTGGCCGCTACACTGACCCCTCTTGCTTGGGCAGGGTAGCTTGAACTCCCCGGCCGAGGACACCAGGCGGGACCAGTCCTCAATCGCGCGCGTGAAGCAGGGCCAGGCGACCCGGTTGATGCCCGGCGCGATGGGCGCCAGCTTTCCCTCACGGCACCTGCGGTGGAGCTTCCGGCCCGCCGCCGCGATGTCCTGCCAGGGCCATGGGGGTCAGGGCGGTGGCTGTCGGCGCGGGGGCCAGGGGAGCCGTCCCAGCGCACCCCGTGCGCCTGAGCCCGCCTGGCCCATTGGCCCATCTGACCGGTGGGGTGCCCGGAGCTGGGAACCAGCGTGGGGGGTGGTGGCAGCGGTGGGGCCCCAGATAGGCCGCGGAGGAGGTGCCCAGGGAGGACTTGGGGCTGGGTGCAGGCTGGTGCCTCTTAGGAAACGCAGGGCCAGGGACAAAGGACACTTACCAAACAATGCAGGGGTTTGTTGGGGACCCCGAGGAGTGTGAAATGGGCGTTGTCGAACTCATCTATTGAAAGAAGAGAAAGGGAGAAGAGGTGTCTCTTCCACCAGGGCTCACAGGCACACACAGGAGAGATTTGGCCCACACTGTGCTTTAAAAACTTTTGAAATATCTGATGCCTTTTAAAAATGTAAGACAAGATAGTATCCCTGTATCAGTCCTTACAACAGAATAAATTCCAAAGAGATAAAAGATTTCAATGGAAAAAACGAAACCACAGAGGTACTAGAAGAAAACATGGGCAAATTCCTTTATCATCTTGGGGTGGGGACGGCCTTAATAACCTCATGAAAAATGTAGACACTTTAAAGAAAAGATCAATAACTTTGGGTACACTAAAATAAACTTCTACATGGCAAAAACATAAAAGAAGTCAAAAGACAAATGGAAAAACATTTCCCACTTATTTTACAGATGAGAGGCAATTTCCCTAAAACATTTTCCACTTATTTTACAGATGAAAGGCAATTTCCCTAATACTGAAAGAGCACCTAGAAATCAAGACTAAAAAAAAAAGAAAAAAGGAAAAGAAAAAGAAAAACAGGTAACGACATGCATAGGTAGTTCACACACAAACACAAGACGAATAAAAATGGTCCCTAAACATATGAAAAGATGTTCACCCTCAGTTATAAAATGAATGCGTATTCAAACTACATTAAGATACCAATTTTCGCCTATCAGATTGGAAACAATCCAAAAGTTAATGCAGTTTTTGGAAATAGGGCCTTTTCAGACATTGCCAGAGTGGGTATAAATTGATTGAGACCTAGGGAGAGCAATTATCCACTGGAACTATAAATATGCACATGCCTTTTGACATTACAGTTGTACTTCTGGAAGTTCATCCCACTTTACAGTTGTACAAGTGATGATGTGGGTGGAAGGTTACCCATTTCAGTGTTGTTTGTAATAAGAACTGATTGGAAACAACTCAAATGTGTATCATTAAAGGACTGGATAATAAATTAT
>NW_012148308.1:366593-378171 GCF_000956105.1 Propithecus coquereli | reverse complement strand
GCTAGGATTACAGGCGTGAGCCACCGCGCCCGGCCTCTATTACTTTTATTTAAAGCATGTGCTTACAATAAAATACATATCTAAATCAGAGCTTTCCTTAAAAATCCAGATTCCTGGCTTCTCTTGGAAGCAGGAAATTGGACGAAGCGATGACTTCGCTGGCCCTTCCCACACAGCACGGTCAGTGGAGCCCAGGGGCTGTCCCTTCAGATGGCAGGTGTGGGTGCTCCGCTGCTCCATCGGCCCTTGCTTCTCCACTCTTCCCCACCTGCTCCCCTCATTTGTGTTTCCCATCGGGGGCCTCTGGTGATCTCCATGCAGTCTCTGACACCCTCACCCTGCCTGTCACCAAGCAGAAGCCTAGATATGGCCCCAGACTGCCCCTCTCCCCCTTCCACCCCCACCCTCAAAACCGACTCCTGTTGACTTCATCTCCTAAATACCTTCCAAATCCTCCACAGCCAAGCTCCTCAGGCTGTGTGGGGTTATCCCCTGGCCCATGGGGCTCTTTGGCACTTATTCAGGGGGGATGTGAGGAGGGTCTTTCTCTTCCTCTCCCAGATGGAGAGATGGTTGGGCGAATTCGTTATTGTTGCTGTTATTATGACTCCTACTACTGCACCCACCAACCTCTGCCCAGTTCTCTCTCCATGAACACCACCACCACCAGCAACATTTGTTGAGCATATATTATGTGCCAGGCACTGCTCTAAGTGCTTTTCATGCCTTATCTCCCTTTAACCCTGCAAGAGCCTGGTGAGGCAGGCCCTGTCTTCTTGGGAACTTTACTGATAAGGAAACAGGCTCAGACCTTGCCAAGGTTTCCTGGGCAGGGGTAGCAGAGTGGGGCCTGGCCCCTTTAATCCCTCCATCTGCCACTCACAGCTTTTCCCGCTGAGATCTCTTTCCTCCGGACCACCCACCCCTTCCCAAAGGCCCGCAGGGGATCCAGTGCTGGTGGCCTGACCTTTGCGGCAGTAGGTGGTGGTCTGGCAATGCTCGTCTGGCAGGCAGGCCTTGACAGTGTCCATGTCCATGCGGCGCAGGGTGGGCAGGGCTGGGTGGTAGAGCTGCCTCTTCACGCTGGCCAGCTGCCTGTGCTGCCGCTCCAGCGGGAGCGGGATGACGGGGGATGCACACACGTGATTGCAACGATCGTCCCAGGGCACCGGGTCGATGATGTGGGCCATAGCTGGGGAGTAGAGGGTAGTAAGGGGCCCACCCTGGGCTCATGCCAGCCAGACACCCTTCTATGCAGGAACACAACCGTGGCCAGTCCTGATTTGTTTTCTTGTCAGACACTTATTGAGCACCTACTGTGTGCCAGGACACTTTTCAGGAGCTCAGCATGTGGTGGCAGGAACACTCAGACAACAGAGAGACACCCCCCGCCAAACACATACAGGATGTGCTAGGGTCTGGGAGGGAGGTCAGTACAGAGTGTGTGTCTGGGGGTGCTGGGGTTGGGGCATTCAAGGAATGGTCTAAAAGAGGTGGCATCTGAGTCTATTCTGAAATAACAAGCAGGAAAGGGCAGCAGAAGTGGGTTCAGAATGTAGCTCAGTGTGCTGTATGCCTCTGGGTGAATAACTGTGGACTTGCCTTAGCTAAAGTATCTGGCATTTCAAAATTCTCAGAGAGACATAAGAAAGTTTTAAAGAAGGGGAGTGACACGATAGACTTGAACTAGAAAAACATTGCTGGTTACCCAGTGCCTCCTTTTAAAAAGCAGATGTTCCCAGGAGCCTTCCAGTCATTTACACTTTAGTGAGAATTTGTTGACTCAGCTTGCTTTCTTCCTGACCCTGAATTAGAAGTCAGAGATGAAGGTGGGAGATAGGTGGGCAGGAGAGAAGGCCTTGGACCCTGGAGGAACAGGGAGTGAGCATAGTGACAAGGCAGGGGGAAGCTTCCCAGAAGTGACTGCATGGGGCGGGGCAGAGAAGTGGAGCACAGAGAGTGGGGAGAGAGGGCTACCGGCTTCTGACCCACCGACAGTGGCTATCTCACCTTCAGGGCAGAGGCCCGGGCGCACAGGATTATGAGGACTTTCAGCTATTTGACTGCTTAATGGGCAGAAGAGGCAGGGAGGTTGGACCAGATCCCGGTGCCTTATAGACAGCAGCAGAATAAAGGAGCATTGTGCAGTGACAATGCCCATTGCAGCCTGATTGTGAGGCTCCCACTCTTTGGCAACCTCGGCAACCACAGGCTCTGAGAAGGGCCACTGCCAGAATCCTGTGCACTGGCCACGTCCTTTCAGCCCTTCCTGAAGGCTGTGGTTTCCCAGGCTTCAGCACAGGCCAGGCATCTTGGGAAATGTCAGACAGGCGGCCATGCCAGGGCAGGCCAGGGATGGCTGCTGAGCCCACACCAGGAAGGCTGTGTGAGCCTGGACTAGTCTCTGTCTCTCTCAGGGCCTTGAGGCTCCCCTCTGTGTTAGGCAAGGGCTCTAGCCCCTGCATCGGGGTGTCTGGGGGCTGGGAGGGCTCTGCCCTCCCTGCAAACCTCAGGGAAGCGGGCACTGCACTGTCTGCCAGCCCTTGGGTCTCCAGCGGGTGGAGATTAGCTGTGGCCAGTATCCAGGGTTTGCGTGAGGGGATCAGGGAGAGTGGTGGCCTCAGCAGGCCAGGGATTAGCAGGTGATACTCCACCCCAGCCGCCTGCAGGACTGCACGCTTCCTCCCTTCCTGCAAAGTCAGGCTGGGAGTGCCTGAGCCCAGCACCCCGAAGCCCTGGGGCCTGCCCTCCACCCTGGTCACGACCATTAGAGACAGACCCCTAAGGCGAGGAAACCCTGGAAAAGCCAAACTTATTTGCTTATATTGGCATATGCTTTGCATATACCTGCCCAGGTGCTGAGCCTAACTGGTCCTGTGAGATTCCTGCAGGATTTGGTTCCCTGGTTGCTCCTCCTCCAGTGCTCCACGCAGCCCCCAGAGCAGCAGCCCCGAGTCCTACCCCTTACAGAAAACTTTCCCAGAGTTGACTCCACTCGCTACTCAACCCCCAATTTATTTTTTGACTCTTTAAAAATGATAAAATAGAAGAAAATATGGAACATGCATAATATGTAACATAACTAGAATAATAATTTATGAAGTGAGACCCCATGTAACTATCACCCAGGTCAAGACATGGGGTACTCCTTTGCAAAACAGTTTACCACTTTTTTTTTTTTTGAGACAGAGTCTCACTCTGTTGCCTGGGCTAGAGTGCCATGGTGTCAGCCTCGCTCACAGCAACCTCAGACTCCTGGGCTCAAGTGATCCTCCTGCCTCAGCCTCCTGAGTAGCTAGGACTACAGGCATGTGCCACCATGCCCAGCTAATTTTTTCTATATATATTTTTAGCTGTCCAATTAATTTCTTTCTATTTTTGGTAGAGACGGGGTCTTGCTCTTGCTCAGGCTGGTCTCGAACTCGTGAGCTCAAACGATCCACATGCCTTGGCCTCCCAGAGTGCTAGGATTACAGGCGTGAGCCACCGCGCCCGGCCTGAGCCACCGTGCCCGGCCAGCACTTTCTTAAAAGGTGAAACAAATTTTCCATACGACTGGGTCATATGGAAGATCCTACCCCTAGGAATCTTCTGGAGAGAAATGACAGTATATGTCCACCCAAAGACTTGCGTGCAAATGTTCATAGCAACATTATTTAGAGTCCCAAAGTGGCTATAGATGCAAGTGTCCACTGACTGGTGAGTGGATAAACCAACCTTGGTGTATCTATACGATGTAATACTCTTGCACAATAAATAAATAAAATACTGATACATGCTATCAGGTGGATGAACCTCCGAAACATTGTGCTGCATGACAGAAACCAGACATAAAAACCCCACCTGTTGTATGATCCATTTATATTAATGTAAAATGTCCAGCAAAGGCAAGTCTGTAGACACAGAAAGCAGATTCATGGTTGCCTGGGGCCAGAGACTAGACATGGAGAGGGAGTGTCACCCAGCATGAGGGATCTTATTAGGGAGACAGAAATGTTCTAAAACTAGATGGTGGGATAGTTGCCTAGTTCAATCCATTTACTGAAAAATCAAGCTGTACACTTAAAATGGGCAAATTTTATGGCATATAAATTATACCTCCATAAAATTGTTTTTAAAAATAGATGCCAGCTAAATTAATAAAAGAAAGCAAGGCATTGACCCTGCCAGTCCCTGGAAGCCACCACATACGCCTCCCCAGTCACAACCCCCTGCAAGAGGGAGACCCACTTTCCTGCCTTATAGTATACCGCTGCTTTTCATTATAGTTTTTCTACCCATGGTTGCAGCCATAGACAAAACAGGTTAATTTTGCCGTTTGCGGACTTTGTGCACATGGACCGCCAGGGGCTTTTGAATCTGGCTTCTCTCCCTGCGTGTGTACGCACATGAGATTCGCTGCGTGGTGAGACCGTGGTGTGCGGCTGTGGCTTGTTCATTTTGCTCACCCTGAGCCCATTACTTTTCATCCTGGCCCCAAACTCTGCCCTCCCTCCCCGCTCTGCAGGGCTCCAAGCCCAGGGCGCCCCTTGGGCCTCAGCTCATGCAGCCACTGTCTGACTACTCCCCGGCCCAACACAGCCACTGCCCTTGGCCTTCACCTCGCCCCATGCTCCTGGCAGCTCCTCAGCCTCCTCTGCTAGCTCCTGCTCTCACCCTACCCTCTGAGTGGGCCACAGTGTTCCAGGTGCTGCCTCTGGTCCTCCCCTCATTTACCCTGGATTCCCCAGGTGATCTCAGTCGGCCCCAGGGCCTTAAGCATCATCTACAAGCCGACGCCTCCAAAATTTCCATCTCCAGTTCACGTCTCCCTAAGCCACACACACACACACACACACACACACACACACACACACACACACCACCCTTCGCCACCTACTGCTGGTTTCCAGCTGGATCTGGATGTTTCTCAGACATCTTAACAAAGTAGAGTTCATGATTTCCCCCCAAAACTTGTCCTCCCAACCTCCAGCCCCGGGCCTCCCCTTTGTAGTAAATGTGCCATCAGCCACCAGTTGCCCAAGCTGAGCACCCTTTTCCATCCCCTTTCACTTCTGTCTCAGCCCTGGCAGAGCCCAAGCCACAGAAGATGCTGAGCTACAGGGAACCTGCCTGAACCCTGGCATCGGGGCTGGAAACCGCCACTGCTGAGAGTTGGCAAGCCCCTGCCACCTTGAGGAGTCTCCAGGAATCACATGGGGACTCCAAGCTGTTATTCTCCTGCCAGCCACTCTGTGGCTTGGCCAGGGTATGTGGGAAACTGGGTCTCTGGTACCTGGGGAGGTCCCCTGGCAACCCATGGCACCCCAAACCTGGGACCCACATCCCTGTTGGACACTGGGGGGTTGCTGCTTGTTCCCTGGGCATCAGCCACCTCTTTTCTACCCTGCCCCCATTCGGCATCTGCTAATCCTTTGCACACGGCCCGGCTACTGCCAATTAATCCCCCTTGGGTCTGAGAGGCCAGCTCTAAGTGGCAGCGAGAAGGCAATTGCTGGCTGGCGGTTGGCATCTGAGCAGGTAACTCAGGATGAGGTAGAGGCTCGGTGGGACCCCTGGTGGGATCCCCACGTTCTCCCTCTAGCAAGGCCTTTGGGCAGGATGAGACAGACATGGTGGGGGGCCCGCAGCTTCCCTCTCCCCCCGTGGAGCTCAACTTTAGCGTGCATCAGAATCTTCAGGGCAGCTTGTGACGTGTGAGTTCCAGTTCCCCGCAGAGGGTTTGGGGAGCCTAGGAATCTGTATTTTCACCAGCTGCCCAGAAGATTCTGAAAACACAGGTGGTCCAACCCCTGGTTCTCTGAGCTGCCACTCCCAGGTCCCCCTTTCCCTCTGAGTCTCCCTTACCAAAGTGGAGTCAGCAGGGACATGGCAGAAAGGTGGGAGGGACTTATAAAAATCCCTATCCAGGAGGAAATGGCTGAGACTGGGGGAAGAAGAAAAATTGGGGGTGTGAGAGGCTTCCCTAGGCATTTCCAGAAGGTTCGAAAATGCAAGCCTGAGTGGCTGCCTCCTGGGAGAGGGTCTACAGGTCCAGCCTACAGAAGAGGCCAATACTCAGCAAATGCCAGGACCACCCGGGGCTAGGTGTGGGGCAGGCTCTGTGTAAACTCCGCTTGGCCCCTTGCTGGCCATGTCACCTCAGGCAAATCTGTTGACCTTTCTGTGCTCTGTAATGACAACCCTTATTTTCCTGGGGGTGGGGGGCGTGGTGGTGAGAGCGAGGATGAGTGTGGTTGTGGGTGGAGAGCACTTAGCTCAGTTCTGGCTCTTGGGGCTACCTGTGACCTGCTGGGGTCTGTGGAATCTGCCATCCCAGCATGTGACCTTGGGCAGTCCTGATGTGGGAGATCACTGTGTCTGCATCCCCCCACAAGGAAAGGGAAGGCCAGAGGGGTCATGTCTGGCCCAAGTTCACGTTTTGGATGCTGAGCCAGGGATCTGACACCTCACCAAGGGCTCTGCCTCCACCACAGGCTCTCATGGTCTCCCATGAGACCTGGGCTGCTGAGGCCAGAGCAGGGACGGAGGGCAGGGCAGGGATCCTGGGGCCAGGGTCCCTGGCAGAGAGAGGCATAGACACACTCTGCCAATGCCTGGGCTGCCCGTGGCTGGGGGAGGGCTGGGGCACACCCGTGTTGGGCATGGCCTTGGAAGGGCCCATCCAGGCCTGAGAGTTTGCACACATTGACCTGTATGGTGCCAGCTGGGCCAGGCCATCCCTCAGGGATTCGGTCATAGGACTGGGGCTCCCCATTCCCCAAAGATAAATGAACCAGAAACTGAACCTCTATAAGGTAGGACTGAAATATCACAGTAAACCGTGAAAAGAGGTTTACCTGGCATTTTATCTTAAAAATTAAAAATCATGAGCATAGGTTAATTTTATCTTAAACAAAATAGATTTTCCATTCCTATGTTACTCATAATGTATATTTTACAATGGCATTATGTAGCACATGATATTTGACAATTAGAGTTTTCACTGGACACCACGTAATAGTCATAGCCAACATTTATTAAGCTCTTAGCATGTGTCAGTCACTGTTCTGAGTATGTTGCACTTATCAATTCATTTCATCCTCACAATCGACCCGTGAGGTAGGTACTATTAATATCCCCATTTTACAGACAGACAAATGGAGGCACAGAGAGTTCAACTGATCTGCTTACGACTTGACTCCAGAGCATGTATATCTTCTCATGTTAGTTCAAATAGATTTGCTTCTTTCTTTTTAACGGCTCCATAATATTCCATTACTGAATGTGTCATAATTTATTTAATACACCCCCCTCTTACACGTGAACATCTGGGTACTTTGCAATAACCAGTCTCCTCTTGATGAGTATTTGGGTGTTTTTCATCCTTTGCTATGTCATTGCTGCAACCAGCCTGTTTATACACATGTATGTATGGCCTTGAGTAATTCTATAAGGTAAACACCTAGATCTAATTGTAGAAATATTTTTAAATATCATGGGAGGAAAAGGAAGTGTGCAACTCACAGAAGTGGCCCGTAAATGGTGGCAGCCATCGTGAGCACTCTGGGGAGGTCTAAGGACTGTGTCTCTTACAGGCATCAGGATGTTGGGCTGGGTCCAGAGGGTGCTGCCCCAGCCCCCAGGGCCCCCTCAGAAGACCAAGATGGAGGAAGAGGAGGAGGCGGAACCAGAGCCAGAGCCAGAGCCAGAGATAGAACCAGAGCCAGAGCCTGAAACAGCCCCTGGGGAGGCCGAGCCAGAGGCCGAGTCCACGGTGAGACACGGAGAGAGCAAGAAGGGGCAGGCTGGCCTTGCTGCGTGGGGACTTCCAGCCTGAGCCGTCTGCTCTCTGTGGGCCTTCTAAACAGTTGGAGCCAGACGGAGATGTGGCAGTCCCTGGTCCAGTACTCGTACCAATGAGGAAGCTCAGGCCCAGAAAGTGGACTGCCCAAGGCCAGCTTTTTCTGTAAAAGGCTAGGTGGTAAATATTTTAGGCTTTGTGGGTCATGCCATCTCTGTTAATCACTCAACTCTACCATTAGAGTGTGAAAACGGCCATAGATGATGCATATGCAAATAAGCATAGGTGTGTTCCAATAAAACTTTATTTACAAAAATAAGCAACAGGCTGTATTTGGCCCACAGGCCATATTTTGCCAGACTTTAGAGTCCAGAACAGAGCTACTCAAAGGAGGCGGTCCATGGACTGTTTGTTTCCAGTCCATGCTGAGGCTAGGAGCTTGCACTGGAATGTAAATCTGCTATGCAGCTAAGCACACTGCTAAGTTCAGTTGCTGTTAATATTTGTTTTGTAGTAAGACTTTGTCGATGAAGGAAGCAGTGCACCGATACACATTCTGATACAAACTGCTTAGTCATCATGGGCCAGTAACAGTTTGAAGAGCATTGCTCTAGAACTTTCCTTTGAGCACATCAGAACTTGCCAGTTCTGCATTCTATCCATTCAGGAGCCTGATGACAACGAATTCAGCAGCTCAGTTCAACAGATTCGATTTAGCTTCTAATAGATGCCAGGCCCTGTGCTCAGTGCCGATGGCATAAAGATGAACAAGGCATTGCACCTGGGGATTAGCAGAAAAGTACCTTGGAGTTCATTCTGCCAAGAGATGCAGGTGATGAGGGAGTATGGTGAGCTCCAGCACTGACCTGGGCTCTACCCTCTGCGAGGGCCATATGAGTGTGTCAGATGGAGAGCTCCTGGGGCTCTGGAGAGGGAGAGTCATTTAACTTTGGAGATTGGAAGCTGGTGGGGGAGTCCTTCCTAGACACAGAGGGCAGAGCAGAAGTGGAGGAAGACAGAGAGGTAGGGGCATTCCTGGCAGAGGGAAGGTCATTACTGGAGTAGTGCAGGGTGTGTTTGGGAAATAGGTATAGGGTTCGTGTGTGTGTTGCATGTGTACACGTGCGTATGTACACATATGTGTGTGGTGTTCCTTAGTGGTATGTTTGTATACATACATGTGCATTTGCAAACTGTGCACGCCAATGTGTGTGTACATTTATATGTGCAAGTATGCATGTGCATGTGTGTACACATATGTTTATGTGTATGTGCATAAGTTTTAGTGTATCTGTGTGTACCTGTGTTCTATGTGCACACAGGCATGCTAGGGTGTTTAACTGTGTGTATATATTCATGTATCTGAGTATGTGAATGTATTCATGTGTTTGTATGTGTGTGCATGTGTTTGTGCATTTGTGCATGTATTGTGTGTATGCACATATTTGCATGCCTCAACATGTGTATATATGTGTGTTTGTGCATGTATGCTCACGCATGGGTTTAGATGCAGAAGTTTGTGTGCACGTGAATGTATGCATGTACATATGCAAATGTTCGTGTCTTACAAATATGCACATGTATGTATATATGCTTATGTTTATGTGACTGAATACATGTGCATGTGCGTATACACGTTTCTGCATCTATGTATATACGCAAATGTATCTGTATGCATATGAACATGTTTGTGTGCCCCTATGCTGGCAGGTATATGCGTGTGTGTGTCTGCATGCACATGTGTGTGTATATACACGTTTGTATGTTCCTATACACATGTGCATGTGTGTTGGGGATATGCATGCCTATGTATGTGCAAATGTATATGCACACACATTTTGTGACTGTACATGTATGCATATGCACTTATTTTTGTCTGTGCATTTATATACACATTTGTGCATCACTGTATGTATGCATGTGTATGTGTGTATATGCTCATATTTGTGTCTGTGCATGCATGTAAACATATGTGAGAGTGAGTATGCTCATGTGTGTTTTTGTATGTATGCATGTATATGTTTGCACATGCACATATGTGCATGCAGTAGCAGGAGGCGTGGCTGCAGAGGCAGGTGACAGGCAGATGGACAGGGTAACTCTACCTGGCCACTAGAGAGGAATGGAAAGTTTGGGCCAGAAAGAGAGGGAGGGTCCTGGTTGGGTGAGGGGGATGGGCTCCTCTCGCCTCCCTCTTCCCCCCGCAGCTTGCCCCAAGCCTTCACGACTGTCTCTAACTGTTCCTCCTCTTCCTAGGCCACTAAAGTGGGGCGGTTTGCTGAGGGACGTGATCGGCCTGGGAGGCCACCTTGAGGGGTGTGAGGGCCCCAGCCATGGATGAAGGGCCCCTGGGGCTGGGAGGAAAGGAGTGTCCCTGGGTGGAAGGGGAGGCTCCCAGGATTTACAAGGACAATTGTGAGAATAGAGTCGTTCAGTCCTTTGGGGAGTGGAGTTCCCTCATGGGTGAATCAGGGGCTGCCCCTGTCTAAACCAGGCCGGTCTCACCTAGGGCTTACATGGTCCTGTTTAAATCCTCTAGCCCCCTGAAGAGCCGCACAAAGAGGAGGAGGAAGTGGCTGAGGCTGACCCAAGCCCTCAGGGTGAGTGCTGGAAGCCCAGGCTGGCAGAGCCTTGCAGCAGCCCACGTGGCTGGCAGGCCCATTTCACAGATGTGGAAACTGAGGCTTAGAGAAGCTGAGGCTGGGCTCCTGGAGATTTTCAGCTGAGCTGACCTGGAGCCCTGTTCTTCTGACCCCTTGGGGTTCTCCCCTCTGCCTCTGACTTCACCTCCCCAGCAGGGTAGCAAAGGGCCTCTCTGAAGCCCTAGATCTAAAGTATGGGGGATTCTTTTCCAGAGATCCAGGAGGCTGTCCCTACTCCGCCTACATCCCTGCAGGCCCAGGTCACTGTGGTTCCTGAAGTGAACAGGTAAACACCAGCCTCCCCTATCCTCAGGGTCAGCCCCCCCACTTCCCTCCCAGCTAGGGAGCCTGGGGGAAGTGGGGAATGGGCACTGTAGTCACTGAGGACAAAGGCCCCGTGACATCCCCAGGACATTCAGGGAGAGGGTGGGCGTCTCCTGGGCCAAATGGGCAATGTGACCAAGAGACACAGAGGGTGGTAGCTACACTAATGAGCACCCCCTCTACGGGCGCAGAAGTTTCCCAGTGCTTGGGTGAGGTCCAGGTCCAACGTGCCAGAGCTTCTGATTTTCCCAGAGAAACCAGAAATCCAGGCTTTTGCATGGAATCTCCCAGGTGGCTCAGATGTTTCAGACCACAAGTGCCTGCCTTCCTGAGCCTGGCTGGGCGGGGCTGGCCTCAGTCAGTGGGTCTGTGGCCCTCACATTTAGGGTGCTCAGCCTTAGCTGTGGGGTACACCCCATAAAGCCTTGGCTCCAGGAGCCAGATGTGCGCCAAGTGCAGGTGGGGCCCCTGGGGCTGGCGGGGAGGCGGGATGAGAGAGCCCTGGCCACTGTGTCCCGAGCATGCCATAGGGGTGGGCTCCTAATGGCACTGGGCATACCTGGTCTCCTGAAGCCCTGATGTCCCTCATTTTCCAGAGGAGGACACAAGGACGGGGGGAGGTGGCATGTCTGAAGTCTACAGTGGGGAAACAGTGGTTTGGGATTCCAACCAAGTTCTTCAGGACACTGTGGGCTGCCACGCGGACCAGGGAGGGTGAGGGGGGCTGAGGGTAGGCTGTCCCTCTGTCCATCCGCAGTCCCAGCGGCCGGGTGCTGACCTGGCTCTGGAAGGGCGTAGAGAAGGTTGTCCCGCAGCCCGTCTACAGCAG
>NW_012148308.1:342964-366540 GCF_000956105.1 Propithecus coquereli | reverse complement strand
CTCGTGGGCGTGGGCGTGGGACGGTGGCGTCTCTCTGGCCTCTTCCTCTGCCCCCGGCCATTGCCTCTGCATCTGCGCTGGGCTTTTGCTTTTGCCTCTGCTGCCGCCGCCCGCCTCGTGGGGGAGGGGCTGGGGGGAAGCCGTCCTGGGCCCCCTGCCCACGTCTGTCTGTCTGTACCCGGCAGGTCCTTGGGCAGTGCGGCACTGGGGACGCAGGTAGGGGGAGGCTGTCCTGGGCCCCCTGCCCACGTCTGTCTGTCTGTCCCCAGCAGGTCCTTGGGCAGTGCGGCACTGGGGACGCAGGTAAGACCAAGAGGCGGGATGGCTTTTCAGGAGCAGGAGCTGAGGGGCTATTGGGGCGGGCCCTGCCCTTGGGGAGAGTCCACTGGAGCCGAGCTTCATCTGACCGGCCCTGGGTTCGAGTGGGCTCTTGGCACCTGCTCCAGGCTGACCAGGGGGCTCTGCATGGTCTCTTGCTGCTGACTGCCTTTCTTTATTTTCTGTCCCTGCAGGGTGCACAGATGGGCCCAATGAGACCTCTACAGCTGAGGACACTGGGTGAGTCCCTGTCACTGCGTGTCACTGTCGTCTGTAGTGTGTGTGGTGGGAGGAGCGGTGTGCCCACAGTGGAGGGCCTTGGGTTTAGGAGCAGGGTCTATTACCACCTCAGTGTGGGACCTTGAACATGCCTCTCATCTCCTCTGGACCTCAGTTTTCCTACCCATAGAATGGGGACAATGGACCCTGTGCTGCCCCGGGTTTGCTGTGCTGATTACTGGGAGATCCCTGGGTGGGGGCCACCCTCTGAGAAGGGGGAGAAGGCATGGATGAGCCCCTCAGAGAGGGGCGTCGTGTGTGCGGGCTCCGTGTGGAGCCTGGAAGCAAGGCTTGGACCACTGTGGGGATATCGGGGTGCCCAGGTTGGCTTCACAGTTGACAACAGCGTCTGACTCCTCAGAGCTGACTGAGAGGCCTCATCACTGAGGGTGGCAGCCTGGGGGAGGGGCACGGTGGCAAGTGGGGGACCCGTGTCCTGCTCTAGGGAGGGGCCCTGCTCGGTTCTAGCGAGTCTCTGCCTCACAGGAGTGCGGGCCAGTGTGGCCAGATGCTCCCAGTTTTCAAGACAAGCTAGAAATCCAGGTTTTTATGTAAAAGCCTTAATTTTTAGATATTGCCAACTAGTCGAGAAGTTTTCAGGACCTGGTGAACCTGTGAAGTAAGCCTGAAGCTTCCAGTTTGCAATTTCTGCTAGAACTCTCCATTCACGTCATTCCCATTGCTTCATTCCTTCACTCGTTCATTCGTTCCTTCACTCATCCATTCGTTAGACTGTTGACCCCTTGAGAGTGGGGGCTTTTGTCCTGGTCGCTGCTGAACCCCTGGTGCCCAGCACAGGGCCTGCGATAGGGTGGGGACCTAGCACGTGTGGGACAGACAAATGCATGAATGAATACATATGTATAAGCACATCCATCCACCCATCCATTCGTTCATTGCTCCAGCTCTCTCTCTTTCTCTCTCTGTTTCTTTTGGTCCACGATTTCTTTCTGAGGGCTGCTCAGCTAGTTCCTGGGACCATTCAGGTGATTTAGGATGAGGACACCCAGAGGACTTGCCAGCTTTCTTTTGGGCCATGGCTGGTGGGGACAGTTTGCCCTGGGAACATGGAGCTTCCCTGAAGAGGGTGGGCCTTCCTGGAGGCCAGGTGGGTCTGGACCCAATGTTTGCCCCGAGGGCCAGCTACGTATTAATAATTTGTGGGGCCCAGAGCAAAATGAAAATGTTTCATGAAAATGAAAATTCTTTTTAAAGAATTTTCAGACTGTGACAGCAGAGCATGAAACCAGAAACAGGCCCTTCTAAGGATGGGGCCCTGTGTTATTGCACAGGTCACACACGCATGAAGCCAGCCCTCTCTGTCCCCGTCACAGGCAGCCCCCCATGCTGCATTTGGGTCCCCAAGCAGCTCCCACTCCTCACCAGCTGCCCCAGACGGCCAAGGCTGGGTCTATAGTCCCAGAGCCTGGTCCAGCCCTGGGTGAGCATTCGAGATTGGCAGGATTTGAGGTGGGTAGAATTTCCCCACCACTTCGGGGCCCTTTGAGAGCATCCTGGACAAGCCCCCACCATACAAAATGGGAGCCAAGGACAAGGAAGGGCTGGCTGAGGCCTGGCCCCCAGTGGGCAGTCAGGGCAATGTGGCTGGCCTGGTCCTTCAGGCCACTCAGCTGACCACCAGCCCCTCCGCAGGACGGGGCCATGGCTGCTCAAGTGGCTGGAACAGAACCTGGAGAAAGTGTTGCCACAGCCCCCGAAAACCGCCGAGGTGAGTCGAGGAGAAGGAGGGGCTGGCCGCTGACCACTTGGGAGCGTTTCTGGGCCCCAGGAGGACCTGCCTCCTTCAGCGGGCTCTCCCCACCGGCAGGACCCACAGTGGAGATGATCTCCTCCTTGGAGAGTCCTTGTTGGGGAGGAGTGACTGTGACGGGGGGAGGAGGGGTGGAGGGATGCAGGGGAGGAAGAGAGCTCCTGCCACCAGCCTCAGGCCAGGGCACACTGGCCAGGGTGGGGAGTGCACAGGACTGGCTTTGACCTGTGACCCACTCCCTGTTTATCATCCAGGGCTGGAGAGATGAGCCCACAGATCCTGCCTTGGGCCCAGGTACAGGGAGGGGAGACTGGGAGGGGCTGCCTGGGATGGTCACAGGTTGGGCGGGGGGTGGAATCTGGGGCCCGGGGGAGCCCAGGGGAGGCTCTTAGCCCTCATCCAGACTGGGGAGGGATTCAGGGCTGGCTAGGAGCAGGCCATTGTGGGGGGCACTGGACCCCCTCCCCAGTCCAGGCTGGGAAGCCAGAGGCTTGGGACAGACTGGTCTTGGACAAGTCCCTCCCCCTCCCTGGGTCTCAGTTTCCATGACTGTCTGGTCTGTTTGATGAAAGGGCTTGTTGGGGTGGTCCTGGGGGGCTCCCCACTCAGTCAGCCATGGTAGTGCCTCAAATGTGGCCCCCTGTGCCCTGGTGGGGTTGGAGGCAGCCCTGCTGTGGCATCTTTAGCTCCTTGCTCTCCCCACTGCTTAGAACCTCTGGAACCGCCCCTGGAAACAGAGCCCAAGCCGCAGGCCCAGGAGAGCCCCTCTCTGCCCACTCCCGGCCCCCAGGAGCCCCAGGAGGAGCCGGCTCCAGAGTCCCAGCCTGGGTCCTCCCTGCCACCCAGGGACCCTGCCAGGTGAGCCACCCCAGGTGCCATGCCCCCCACAGGGAGCCCCAGCCCAACACCCAACCTTCCCAAAACTAGTTTTTAAAATTATAAATGTGACACATGCACCTGGGAGAATATTCGACCGGGTTTCCAGGCTCCTTCCCGGGGCAACCGCATGAGTGGCTTCTTGCCTTCCTCACATTTTCCACGTCTGTCCGGGCTTATGAGCACGTTTTTCTTTTTAAACACACAAGAGCAAACTAGAATACTCTTCTGTACCTTCCTTTTTCTTTTTTTTTTTACTAAAAAATTGTATGTTAGTGGTGGTTTTATACACATGGGTCTATTTCATTCTTTTTTTTTTTTTTTTTTGAGAGACAGAGCCTCACGCTGTCACCCAGGCTGGAGTGCAGTGGCCTGATCAAAGCTCACTGAAGCTTCAAACTCCTGGGCTCAAGGGATCCTCCTACCTTAGCCTTCTGAGTAGCTGGGACTACAGGCATATGCTGGCTACTTATTTGTTTATTTTTTAAATTTTATACAGAGACAGGGTCTCACTATGTTGCTGAGGCTGGTCTTGAACTCCTGGACTCAAGCAATCCTCCCACCTTGGCCTCCCAAAGTGTTGGGATTACCAGCGTGAGCTACCAAGCCTGGCTATTTTTTCTTTTAATAGCTCCATTATATGGATGTTCTAGCTTTTATTTAACCATGCAGCAGACGTTTAGGTCTGTTTCCACTCTTTAGCTGCCATGAATAGTACATGCATCATATAAGTAAATCTGTAAGCTTAAATCAGCAGAAATGGAGTTACTGGGCCAAAGAATACTTGCATTTAAAATTGGGATAGGTATTGCCAAATGCTCCTGCCCTCGAGTTATGTGAAAGGCCCAAAATGCACTTCTGGGGTGGGGGGAGTATGGGGGAGCCCGAGCTGCCGGCCGGGGCCCGAGCAGTCGGCAGAGGCTCTCTTAGGATGGATGAGGAGGAAGAAATGGTCTTTGGTCTGGAGGACTGGTTCTGGCTTCCAGCAGGCTCTGCCTTTTGGTAGGCTCGTTATCTGCTGTGGGAGGGAGCTGACTCTGGCCTCAGTTTCCCCACAAGCCTTTTTACCTGGACACAGCCCATTCTCCCACCCACAGGTTGGTAGCCTGGGTCCTGCACAGGCTGGAGAAGGCGCTGCCGCAGCCAGTGCTCCACGGGAAAGCGGGGGAGCAGGTGAGTGCTGGGCCCGGGGAGTGGGGCCCCGGTGGTGTTGGTAAGGGTGGGATGGCTGGCCTGTGTCCCTGGGGGTGGGGGTACAGAGGGGAGAAGGGAGCTGCAGAGGGAGCCCAGCCCACACGGGCTGCCTGTCTGCGCGGCGTGCACTCATCCCACCCGCACTCTCTGAGGCACGACGGCCACAGCGCTGGGACGTGCTGGCCCAGCCCCACCTGCCAGGAGCTCGCAGTCGGTGGGGAGGTGCTTCCATGGGGGAGCAGAGAGGATGCGGGCCGCAGAGGTGGAGCCTTCCGGGGCATCAAGGAAGGCTTCCCAGTGGGGGTGGCTTCCAAGCATGTGCAAAGGTCCAGAAACAAGAAAGACTGGAATGTTCTGGGAAGAAGTGGGGCTCACAGGAAGCCAGCAGGCCCTACGTGCATTCCTGACAGCCTGGGGTTCCAACCTGGGTGGCTAGGGGAGCAGGGCCTGTCACTCCTCTCCTCTGCTTCCCCAAGAACCTGGCCCTTCTTTTTCGGTGGCAATTGGACATCTTCATAGAAGCACCTGGAACTGGGAGGTGGGAGGCCTAAATCTCAGTTCTGGCTGCGTGACCTTGGGCCTGGCCCTCTCAGAGCCTTAGTTGTCCCACCTGAGCAATGGGCTAACAGTCCCGTTACCACCCAGGCTGTGAGAATATAGGAAAAGAGTTCTGTAAACAAAGATGTCTAGGCCCAGAAGAGAGGGTGGCCTGGCCAGGTCCTGGGCCTCTGGGTCACTCAAGGCCCCAGCCTGGCTCTCCTGAGCAGGTGCCCCTGCTGTGGCTGTCTGGGGGCACCCCCACCTTGCTAGGCTCTCAAAGCCCCCTTCCCCCAGTTCTCTCACTGGCTCTGGGCCCAGCAGGGACCATCTTCTTCATTTCATGGGGCAACCGAGGCTCAGCGAGGTGGTCCAAGTGGCTCGAGTCAGACCCGGGTCTGGGCTCCTGCAGCCTCATGCACCTGGCCCTGTCCCAGGGCTGGCTCCTGCCCAGGAGGGAGGCTGCAGTGGAGGGGGCAGGAAGCCTCAGGACCCCTCCCTGTGGGCTGAGGCCTCAGGCTCTGTGTGCCTGCGGCCTCTGCAGGTGGCAGAGGCAGTTTGGCTTAGAATTTCCCAGAGGAGGAAGGGGGTCTTGGGGCAGGGACAATGGGTTGAGGAAGATGCCCTCAAGAGAGGGGGCCCAAGGACGGGGTGGGCAGGGGAAGGTGTGGAGCTGGGAGCTTTGAGACCACCCTCCAAGGAAGGTGGGAGGGGTCTCTCACACAGACAGAGCGGAGAGCGGGTGTTCCAGGCAGGGGCCGGCCAAGCAGCAGTCCTGGCGGGACAGGGGCCGGAGCGAGGCGGACCTGAGGCAGGAGAGTGAAGCAGGGAGGAGCGGGCTGAGGCTCTGGGGTCTTTGGCAGGTGTCACAGCAGGGGACAAGGAAAGCGCCTCTTGCTCCTGCCTGTGCCGGGCTGGCCAGAAGTGCACAGCAGCTTTTCCTCTTTTCTCCCCAAGCAGGAGCCTGACTGTCCTGGGACGTGTGACGTGCAGACCAGTGAGTGGCATATTAGCGGGTCTTTGTGCGCATCTCTGGGAGGGTTGCTTGGTGTCCTGGGGTCTGAGCGCATGCGGGCAGAGGGGCAGTCCCTGGCCAGGCCTGGACTGACACGAGGGAGGGGCACAGTCGCGGTCTCCTGGCCTGGAGCTGAGAGAGCCTGGAGCTCTGCACGCCCCACCTCTGGTCACCCCCAACAGGTAGCCAGAGCCAATGGTGGCTGGAGGCCTCCTGGGCCTGGCTTCTAGCTCCTTTCTAGTCAGAGAAAACAGCCCAAGGCCAAGCCAGATGGGCCCCCCCATTCCAGCTGGCAACCCCCACAGAGAGCTCACTCCACTTCCCCCTTGGAGTGGGCAAGTGGGTTTGGCCAAGCAGAGTCCTGGTGAGGGGCAGAGGGGAGAAGGGACAGGGGCAGGGTCCCCCTGGAGGAACCAGACCCCACAGACTCCAGCTCCCTTGAGCTGGGTGTCCCCCTCACCTGCGGCCGGGTGGGGCAGGTATGTGATACGTTTCATCCTAGCCCTGAGTCAGGACTGGGGACAGAGGACTGAGGCCAGGAAGGGACTAGAGGTAGAATCTGCTGTAACTTCTTTTCATGGCCTCCAGAAAGGCACGCATTGCCTTCGTTCATTCATTCATTCATTCGTTCGTTTAACAAATAGTTAAGGACCGCCTACTATGTGCCAGGCCTGTGATGGGTTCTAGCGGTGAGCAAAGCAGAGTGCAGGGCCTGTGGGTGGTGGCATCCCCTGTTCCATCCTGGACACCAGCCCTGTCACTGTGGGCCTCAGGATGTCCCAGGATTGCCCCACTGTGTCTGCAAGGCTGTGCCCAGCCCCAGCCCCACTGGGCGGATGGATGGTGGTCTCCATGAGTGCTCTGAAGCTGGCGTGGCCTCTGTGGCCCGGGACAGACAGGCTGGCCCACTGTGGCACTCGGGCCTGACTGAAGGTCCGAGGGAGGTGTCATGGTTTGTGGTAATTATGACAATGTGAGGAGGAGGAGAGCCTGCCAGCTCAGAGCAGGGCATACTTGGTCTCTCATGGAGCTCCTGGCCATCCTGGGGCGGACAGAGCAGGGACCCCCATGGCTGTGGGGGCAGGCAGGGAGCAGTGCTCAGAGAACTGAAGAAACCTACCCAAGGTCACACAGCACATCTTGTGGAGCGGTGATTAGAGTCCACCTGGCCCGGCAGCAGCTGCTCAGTCAGGCAAAGGTTAAAGGAACCAAAAATATTTCCCAGGGAAGAGACCCTCCCGGGGCCACGCCTTGCTCTGAGGATGGGGTGCTCAAGCCCCTCTGCTCCTCCTCTCTGCTCCTGCGGAAGGAGCCGGGGTTCCCAGCCAGCTGGGGTCCCGGCCTCCTCACAGTTCCCGGAGCGTGGCGTGGATAGGTGTTGGGGCAGCCGCGGGCCCGCGTTGGCAGGGTTGTTCCCTTCTGAGGCTTTGACGGGGACACCATCCTGTGCCTGTCTCCCCAGCCCGGCCTCGGACAGTGCTGGCAGCCCTTGGCGTTCCTGGGCTGTGCTCCAGCCTCTGCGTTGTCTCCACACAGCCTTTTCCTCTGCGTCCGCGCGTCGGATCTCACTCTCCTTTCTTTTATTAGGCCCACCCTAAATCCGGGATGATCCCGCTTAGAGATCCTTATCTTAATCACATCTGCGAAGACCCTATTTCCAAATAAGGTCACATTCACACGTAATGGGGTTAGGACTTGGGATTATCTCTCTGGGGGACACTTGTCAGCCCCCGACATGGGGACACTCTGAGGGGCTGGGGGACGAGCGTCCCAGGCCCCCATCCATTCAGTCATCCCGTCACTCGCTCATTCACTCCCTCCGCCTGTCCACCCAGCCGCCCACCCTCTGTCTTCTCCTTTGTTCCAGGGGCGATGGCAGCTGGAGGCCTCTGAAACAAGGGAGAAGGGATCTGGGAGAGCGCGGTGGACACACGGACGGATGGATGGAAGGACAGAGGATGCCCTGAAGAGAAGACCTTCCGGGGTTGGGGAGGTGGCCACTGACTCCCCCGATTTGAACAGTGAACCCCTGCCCCTCTCCCACTCCCAGGCAGGACCAGGGAAGCCAAAGTCACCTACACCAGCCCCAGAGCCTCTTCCCTGCGCTGGGCAAGGGGCCAGGACCCAGACGGGAACCAGGGAGAGGCCAGCCCTGGGCAGCCTGTGAGATTTAGGCTAGAAAACAGGAGGACTTCCCACCGGAAGCCTGGGGGAAGCTCCATTGCCAAGCACAGTGGCGCATGCCTGTAGCCCCAGCTATTCGGGAGGCTGAGGTGGGAGGATCCCTAGAGCCCAGGAGTTCGAGGCCAGCCTGGGTGACAGAGAGAGACCCTATCTCTGAAATATTTTTTTTAATTAAAAAAATTGCCCCATGGAGGACTCTGACACTGATGGTCTTTTTGAGAGGACGCCCGCACAGCCCTCGGCACAGCGCCTGGCACAGTCATGGGACACAGTTTTCCCAGAGAGGTTCTCCTTAGGCCTGGCCACATTCTCTCCCTCAGAGGGTCGGGGACCCCCAGTGGACAGCTACACGCATTGTAATTAACATTAAAAAAGCATAAAAAAGCATAAATCAAACCAGCGCTGGCATGATATTATTGCTTAGGATAAAGATTGCTCAGGTTTTGAGAGCGGGTGGCCTGTAGAGGCCGTGGCCAGGGTATGGGAGCTGCAGGCAGGGAGGAAGTAGCCAGGGGGCCTGAGCCGCGTGCCCTGGGTCCCAGCTGGCCCACAGATGTCTTTGCTGAGCCAAGGAGTGATTTGAAAGATTAGAATTAGTTGTGAACATTTAAACGTCAGGCGGCTTTATGTAAAAAAATCTGGTTTCTTTTGAAAACCGGGCAGACCTGGCTGTCCTGGGCCCACACTGTGCTCGTCAGGATGGTCTGAGCAGCGACTGGCACGTGCCCCGCTAGGCCTTTGAGTTTGAGACCCCCCAATGTCTCAAACTGTCGGCGAGGGGAGGGCAATGCCCGTTGAGGGGACAAAGTGAGCAAATTTCTGAAGGTACAGGAGGGAGGGGGTGTACTGGAGAGTCGGGGGTACTTCAGCTCATCTGGAGCCCAGAGTCCTTAATGCAGAAGACAAAACTAGAAAAGTTGGGGCCTGACTTCAGGAGAAGAGGCTGTTGGCAATGGGGAGCCATTGAAGGTGGTTGACCAGGAGAGTGACTCAGAAAGATTACTCTGAGGCTGAGTAAGCATCTGAGGCAGGGAAAGCAATCAAAGCAGGGCCACCTGGTGACAACTATGAAGAATGTCCCACCCCTAGATCTTCGAGTATGGGGAGGCTGAGAATCTGCTTCTTTGAGGAGCACCCACCTCCCCAGTTGATTCTGATAATGGGGAGGGGCTGGGACCATACTCTGAGAAATTGCCGGTGAGTGGGTGGTTGGGAACGGAGCCAGGCAGGAGGAGATGTGGGCCTGGACCAGGGAGAGGCAGCAGGATGGGGTTCACAACGCAGGCCTGCCCGAGAGGATGGAGGCTTGGAGCCAGGCCTTTGACAGTGGCCCAGGGTCTGGGTGGGGCCTTGGCCTAGGAGGTCTATCCCCAGGTGGGGCTGCTGACTCTCACTGGCTGGGGTGAGAACCCCATCTGATGGCCCTGAGGGCAGAGAGGTCGCTGACCAGGAGGTGGCAGTGCTGACCAGACAGAGCAGCAGTTTAGCACCCACAGCTCCCAGGCACCTGGCAAAGCTGGGAGAGCCATGACCCAGACACCTGCGGAGAGAGGCTTGCAGCTCCAGGCGCAGGCCAGCGGCTCCTCCACCAGGCTTGCCGGGCCCCTGCCAGGGGGCCGTGTGGCAGGGTACCCCATCCCCGCGGAAGGCCACCATCCTCTTCGCAGAGCTATAGAATCTTTAGCTATAAAATGGGGACGGTATAGGGCATGTCACAGGCCAGCTGCAGAGATGAAAAGAGGAAACCCTTGTAAAACGCTTGTTCACTAAATAGGACCTAAAAGAGAAGGTTTGTGAAAAGGAAAGCAAGTGTGTAAGCAAGGACCACATCAATTCTTAAGGACAGCACCCATCACAGACCGGCCACCAGTGCAGTGAGATGCTCACAGGGCATGCTTATCACCTGGGATAGCATGCCAGGGAAACAGGAATCAGGACACCTGGCTCTGCCTCCAACTTCCTGTGTGGCCTTGGGCAAGACACTCAGCCTCTCTGAGCCCGCTCTCTGGTCTATAAAATGGGAAAAGTCCTGTGAAAGCTAATGAGCTCGCAGGCAAGGGGATGTTCTGTCCGCTGGATGTCCTCTGCTATGCCCAGGCAGGAGCTTGCACCCCAGCGGGCTGCTCAGAGAGGGCACGCTACACCGTTGCTGGACAGCAGCACAGAATGACACGCACAACGCGCTGCACCACCGGATTCAGGGTCTCAGAGGAGCCTCCCTGGTCAACCCCCAGGGATGTTTTCAGGGCCAGGGGAGCCGGGACTGACCGCGGAAAAGGCCGGTTCAGGGTGTTTGTGGGGGTTTCCCGGGAGGGCGGCAGCGCCTCCTCTGCGAGACAGGGATGATATCTGTACCTGGAAGCTGGGAGCTCCGCGCCTGGCACGTGGGAAACTTCCTTTATGGGAAGGCATGTATCTGTGTCTCAGTTTGCTCATCTGTAAAATGGGGATAAAATACAAAAGAGAGAAAATAAAATGGGGATAATAACCTCAAGAAGTTGACGTGAAAACTAATGGAGTTAATCCATATAAATCACTTAGCACAGGTCCTGGCGCATAGTAGGTGAGCAAAAGTGTAGCCATGGTTACTATTATTATATTATGCTACACCATGAGCAGTAACTTCCAAAGTCACAGGGTGAGACTTGAGGCCAACTTCCATTTAAAGTCAGCGTTACTGATTCACGCTTGACTTGAGGGCCACCAAGATCCCTGGAGCTTTTTGGGTACACCTGGTACCCAGCCTATCTCCCCCTTTCTCCCTGACACCCTCCTGGGGGCGGGCTTAGGTTCCAAGGAGGCACCCCTGCGCTTTCTGTGCGTGTGCTCCAAGCTCACACGCCCAGAGCGTTTTCGTCGTCAAGGACCAGGGTGCATGGAGAAAGGTTGCAAATTACAGACTCCTCTCCGAAGGTGGACTGTCCCCATGAGAAAGTCAATTCCCTTGGAGGGTGGGGCCTCTAGCTAGGCCCAGGAGAGAGAGGACTCCTGGAAGCAAGTGCTGAGCTTACCGGTATGCTGTCACCAGGGGGCGGCGTCGAGAGAGGAGGCGGTGGGCAGGCTTTCTCTGCATCCCTCGGGACAGTCCGGGCCCCCCTGCACCTGGATGGAGCAAAGCGGGCCTGAGCCTGGGTCTTCTGGCGTCACCTTGTGATGCTGGGATTAGAAGCGTCGTTTCTGCTTCTGCGCAAACCTCTGAGAAGGAGCCCCCCCCCCCACCGTGAGACACGAACTTGATAAACCGTAATCAAAGCTCTGTCTCAAGAGGGCAGAGGGGAGGAGGAACGGAAGGAGACAGGGCAAATGAGTGTGGGCTTCAACCAGTCACCTGAGCGCTGATCTGGTTGCTAAAGGTCCCGCCGATAACGGCGCCATTTCCCCACTGCTCGTGATGGCCAAGGCCAAGCCCACTCTCCCCCACATCCCACAACGACTCCTCCTCCTCTGTCGCCTGCAGTCAGCATCCTCCCCGGAGGACAAGTGGAGCCCGACCTCGTCCTAGAGGACGTTGACCCTTGCTGGGAGGACGCCCACCAGAGTGACAGCAGCAGCCTGGTGGGGACAGAGGTGGTTCCAGCTTATGAAGAAGAGAACGAAGTTATGGAGGAGATACCCAGGTGGGGAATCTGAGAAGGCCCTGAAAAAAATGAGTCATTGTTTGAGAAGGTGACAAGCACGCAGTGCAGAATCCCAAAGGTCTGAAAGGGCACGGAGCAGGGAACCAGCCTGCCCGCCCCTGCCTCAGACTCCACTCCCCACCCCTGTGGGTACAGCGGCCACCAGGTTCTTACACACTGCCCCAGAGACAGTCTGGGCATAGGCAAGCTCGCAGCCCGCCCCCTATTTATTTTTCTTTTGCACAGAAGATAGCCTATCGCGTATACCTATCTGCACCTTGCTATATTCAGTCAATATAGCTTGGGGTCTTTCTGCATTCAGTACGTGGAGCTCATCTCATTTTTTATGGCCACATAGTATTCCATTGTGTGTAGGTACCATAATTCATTTAACCCGCCCACTATTGACGGACACTTAGGTTGATTCCAAAACTTTGTTATTATGAACAACCCTGCAACAAGCGCTCTTGTATGCATGTCTTTGCACGCGTGTGAGTACGTCTGCAGGAAATTTCCAGAGTGGGGATTGCTGGGCCCCTGAGTGTAGAATTGTGGGTAGTGATTGCCATTTCACCTTCCGCAGGGATGTCACCATCTTTGTTCCCACTAGTGTTGCTTGGCGATAGCGGGAGGTCAAGCTGGGAGGTCTTGGGTTCTCAAGCCCATAACCTACATTGCTAAGATGGGGAAACTGAGGCCTAGAGAGGGTCAGAGGTTGACCTAGGGTCTCTACCAGGACAGTGGGGGCTGGGACAGACCGCTCGTGCAGTGAAGAGGGCGTGCTGCTGGAGGGAGCCCACGCTGCTCAGGTGGGGCTCCCCAGGCTGGAGGGCCTTGGTGGAGAGTCCAGGCCCAGTCTCGGGAGTCACGGGATGTCCTACAGAAAATGGGAAGGAGCTGGGTTCTGGGGGCAGTGCCAGGTGGGCTCACCTCCTGCCTCTAACCCCAACTCAGGGTGCTGCCCCGGATTGAAGAGGAGAAAGAAGAAGAGGAAGAGGAGAAAGTGGAGGAGGAAGAGAAGAAAGAGGAGGAAAAAGAAGAGGAGGAAGAGGAGAAAGTGGAAGAGGAAGAGGAGAACGAGGAGGAGAAAGAGGAGAAAGTGGAGGAGGAAGAGGAGGAAGAGAAGGAGGAAGAAGAGAAAGAGGAGGAGAAAGAAGAGGAGGAAGAGGATGGAGAGGAAGAGGAAGGAAGAGGAAGAGGAGGAGGAGGAGAAAGAGCCTGAGTAAGTCACTTGTCCCCCTGGCTAAGGAACGCCCCAGGAAGGGGGTTCTAGTGGAGGGTGCAGGGCTCCTAGGGTGGGAGCTCCTGCCCTTTGTTCTGTGCCGTGTGCCCTGGACTTCAACCAGAGAGGCTGGGAGAAGCTGGGGGTCCCCCGCTGTGCTCATAACAATCTGGAAGTCATATCACCCACCACTCAACTCCCCCCACTCACGCACATGCACACGCACGCATGCACGCACACACACAGATGCAACCTCTGTGAGGGCTGGGACTTTTGTCTGTTTTCACTGCCATGTCTCCAGAGCCCAGAATGGTGCCTGCCTGGTGCACAGTAGGCACCAAATAAGTGTTAGTTGGATGCATGAATGGATGCGTGGGTGGACATGCGCGGTGGGTTCGCGGCTCCCCATCATTGACAAAGCCACGGCTGTCTCCCCTCCGCGCCCCCACTGAGGCCAAGGTTGCCTCTGACGCCTCTAAGGCCGCCCTGGATTCTGCTCTGTTGCCCAAAATGGCCGATTCTCCACCAACATCCATAAAAATTTCAACATTAAAACACACAGAGGAGTTCAGTTAAAATAAAAGTTAAAAATGGAGATCGGAAACCACGAAGAGGGAGAAGGCCGTTAGCAACATGGGATGGACAGAAGGATGGTGGCAGGCGAGCGCCTGTGGGGTGCAGAGCAGGCAGCTGGACACCTGTGCCTGGAGTCAGGAGCGGGGCAGGTTGGGCTGCAGACGTGACGTTGGGATTCTGGTCACGTAGCTGGCACCGAAAGCTGTGGGGCTGGAGAAGGTGCCCAGGGAGTGAGTGTGGATAGAGGAGCGGCCCAAGGACCAGATTAGAGGTAGGGAGATGAGGAGGAACCCGAAAGGACTGAGGAGGCCCCTCCACTGAGCAGGGAGCGAGAAGAGTGTGGGGCCTGGAGGCCAAGTTAGAAAGCGTTTCAAGGAGGAGAGGCTGCCTCAAAAGCAGGCTGTAAAGGCCTTGAACTTGATTTCCCAAGAGCAATAGCAATAGGGAGCTGTTGAAGGTTTGTGAGCAGGAGAGTGGCATGATCTGGTAGCTGTGTTGGGGAGAGACTGAGGCAGAGGGGACAGTGAGGGGCTGTTGTCATGGATCAGGCAAGAGTAAGTTACTCTTTCCCTTGCTCCAGCCCCCAAGTCGGGGACAATGATAGCCTCCTGCAGAGGGGCCACAGGCCCGCAGTGATGATGGAAGTGGTAGGGCCTGGCCTGGAGTAAGTGCCCCATCAAGGTTCACTGGTGTTCTTGTCCCCACTGAGGGTCTTTTTTTGGTCCTGATCAGGAAATACTTAAACCACAAGACCAGCATGGGATTTCAGAGCTGAAAGCCTGTTCTGTGTCATCTGGTTTTAGTCCACCCTTGCTCAGTTCACATATAATCTTGCCATCCTTAATAGGAGGCCACACAATCTCTACTTGCTCACCTCCAATGACAGGGAGCTTACCACCTCTCAAAGGTCGTCTATTTCATCCATATGCACCTCTGACTTGTGAAATTATTCTTACACCAAAATGAAGCTTGCTTCCCTGTGGCTTCTATAACCCAGTCCTAATTCTGCCTTCTGGGCACCCTCCCCTGCAACCCCAGGAAGGTGAAGACCTTAGACGCTGCCTGGTTTCATCAGCGCAGGCTGTTTGCCCGCTGCTTTCTACCCGCCTCTACGTGGAGCGCACAGCTCTGAGTCTCTCCTCCACGAAACTCGTGCACCAACACACAGGCCTGAACATCCTGTATTTGCCACTGCTCTTGAGCTGAAACACCCCTTGAATGCCAGTGATTGACTGTGCTCACACATATGCACACGCACTAACTGTGCACGTGTTCTCAGAATGCAGTACACATAGGCACATGCACGCGCATGTCTGCACCATACACATATACCAGCACACAGACACAAGCCGCACACGCTGGGTTATGCACACTTATCTCCACACATATCCTGCATATCTGCGCAGACATGTGCAGCACACTCACACACGTTCACACACATGTGTGCACACAGGTACACGTGCATACACTTGCACATATCTGCACGACACCCTGGCAAACATGCCCATGCACACCAGCACATACCTACAGAGCTACCCACAGATGCTCTAGGCACACACACTTTCACACGAATGTTCACCCAGAGTTTTAAACTCAGGGAACTTTTGGGCCCCAGGCCCAGGGAGGGACAAGGGCACAATGATGACAGAGCGGGTGATCTGAGGGCCAGAGGGTGTGAAGCCTGGGGCAAATGGGGCTGCGCTGTCACTGTCTGGGGAAGGATGCCCTTGGCCAGCTTTGCAGAGGCACAGGTTACCGATGACGTGAGGGCCCTGGTAACAGGCAGATGGTCGCCTAGCGACTCGGTCTCTGCAGGCAACAGCTCGGCTTTTCCTAGCAACCGTGGCCTTTTGGTCCCACCTGGCCTCCCTGGGGGCGCTTCTGCAGTTCTCTGCACATCCCCTCAATCTGATTAGCAGCAGGAAGCATCGGTGGCTCATCTGCCACCCAAGCCACACTGGCTCGGGAGCTGGTCTCGTGGCTGGGCCGGGGCTCTGCAATTCTCCGCGTGCACGCGCCAACCCCAAGCGTGGGATGAATGTCACGGCCCCCAGCTGAACTGCTGCACCATGGGCATCCCTGCCGGCAAGGACAGACAGACCCAAGTAGGTGGCTGTTTCTCCCTAAGGGCTCCCCTCCTTCCTTCTTTTGGGGTTGGGATTTCAAGTGGAGTCTGCTGAAGGTGACAATGAGGACCTTAAACTTGGGGGCACAGCCTCCTGGGGGGCTTGGGGAGGAGGAATGACTGGTAAACCCTTGGGAGCTGGCTGCCCCTGCTGTTCCCTGGACCTTGGACTTGGGAAGCCTGGGGGCTTCCGGGAAGCCCAGCACAGCCTGTACCTATCTGGAAATCCCTGGGACTTGGGGACATTCTGGGAGTTGATAGCCTGCTGCTTCTGGGCTGGGCAAGAGGGGGCCTTCACAGGCACTGGGGAGCTGGGGCATTGTGGCTGTGGCACATGGGCCCCCAAACAGCCCCTGGTGATGTTGCCGGGGCCACCACAGGGCTCCTGATAGCTGGAGATATTTGTGCAAAATGTTTCCCAATCCATGTGGGTGATTTCATAACCCTGCAGGTTGCCACCTCCTCTGGGATTAACAACAATAATGACAAGAACAATAATAATCAAATCTACCATTTGATTAGTACTTCTTCCTGTGCCAGACACCGTGCTAAGGCAGCCTGAATAGCAGAGTCTATTACTAATCCCATTTCACAGATGAGAGAACTGAGGTTCAGAGATGGCACCCTGCATATCCGGGGTGCCCCGCCAGGAAGTGCAGAGCTGGGATTCTGTCCCGAGTCAGGCTGGGTCCAAAGTACTTTAGACACTTAGTACTAAAGACAAGGAACGCTGCTTACCAGTGTTTAGAGAGGAAGGATCCAGAAGAATCACAAAAACCACACTTGACAGTCTTTTCTGACTATTCTGTGAGATTCCCACTGGTCCTTCTGACCTCGGTCAAATAAGTCAGGCTGTACAGGCCCGGCAGAGGCAGCACAAGGGCTTCCAGGTGACTTGCCCGAGGCCATATACTGATTTCCTGGCCTGAAGCCAGAGTGAGCAGGACCCCGGGAAGCCTCCGGCTGGGACTCTGGGCGGTTCACTTCCTGAGCCTTGGAGCGGTAGGCAGAGCTGAGAAGGGCCCTATATCGTTTCAGGGAAAGACTCCAGCCAGCCCCCTTGCCGCAGAAGACCCCCTCGTAACCCATCTGTGCAAGGCGGACTTCATGTGGTGGGCACAGTGCTCCAAATACTTGTAGGGGTCCGCAAGAATGTTTTAATTTCTTTTAAAATCAGACCCCAAAATGAACTTTTAGATAGATGGTCATGTCTTAAGATATAACATTAACATATTAATATTTATTCAAATGAAGACATAAAAAATAATTTTTAATGTTTTTTAAAAATATTTTTTAAGGGGCCCATGAAGGCTAACATGCCCAGGACCCATGAAAGTCATTAATATGGCCCTGCTTTTTTTTTTTTTTTTTAAGAGGCAGGGTCTTGCTCTGTTGCCCAGGCTGGAGTGCAGTGTCGTGCTCACAGCTCACTGCAACCTCAGACTCGCCAGCTCAAGTAGTCTTCTCGCCCCAGCCCCCGAGCAGCTAGGACTACAGGTGCAGGCTGCCACACTTGGCTAATTTAAAACATTTTTGTAGAGATAAGATCTTGCTATGTTGTCCAGATTGGTCTCAAACTCCTGCTGGGACTATAGGCCTGAGCCACTGTGCCTGGTCTAGGGGTTTTCTATATATAAGATCCTGTCACCTATAAAGAGGGAGAATTTAACTTCTTCCTTTCCAATTTGGATGCGTTTTATTTCTTTCTCTTGCCTAATTGATCTGAGTGGGACCTCCTGTACTATGCTGCACGGAAGTGGGAAGACTGGTCGTCCTTGTCTCGTTCTGATCTCAGAGGAAAAGCTTCCAACTTTTCACCATTGTGTACAACGTTAGCTGTGGGTCTGTCATGTGTGGCCTTTATTATGTTGATGTACATTCCTTCTGCACCTAATTTGTTGACAGTTTTTATCATGCGAGGATGTTGAATTCTGTCCAGTGCTTTTTCTGCATCGATTGAGATGCTCGTATGGTTTTTGTCCTTTATTCTGTTGATGTGGTGTTTCACATGTGTCGATTTCTCGGAGTCACTTGGAGGAGGATCGGGGAGACAGTGTGTGCAGAGTGCCTGGCACCCAGCCCTGAGCTGGTGGCGATGCGATTAGTGGCTGATGGTTGCTCCCAGGCCGCCGGCTGCAACCCGACTGGGCCGCCGTCCCATCCCCACCGCCTTGCCCACTCGGGAGGGCTGAGCCTTGGCCCTCTGGGTAGAGGATAGTGACTCCAGGTTTTCTGGGTGGCAGAAACCCAGGAGCCCCTCAGTGACAGGAGGGTGGAGTGGGGCTGTTAGGAAGCAGGAACTACTCCTAACTACAAAAATCCCATCAGCCCCTGGTCCTGAGTCATTTTAACCCAGAAGTCACACGTGGACATCTAAGAGCCCAATTAAGCCTAGAGACAGGCTCTTTGGATATCTACATATTAATATGATATATTAATTTGAATTAATTATCAGCATCTAAAATCAGAAAATTCCATCTTAAAAACATATAGTTAAAAAATTTAAAAAAAAATTTTAAGGGGGTAGGGACTGTCTAAAAAAAAACATATCATTGTCTCCTTTTGAGAATTGGAAGATCTGGCCACCCAGGTACCCATTCCAAGTGGACTGGGGTTGGCGCCTTTAGCTGGACATGGGTTCTTCAGTTTGTGACAGTCCTCCCTACCCCCTGCATCCTTGTCCCTGGCCCTGTCACTTACGTATGCCTGCTGCTGGGCCAGGGGCTCCCCAAATCATCAGCACTTGCAGTGTGGCTCTGATCTCACGGCGTGGAGGGAACCAGGGCCTGGGTTTGAGGTTTGTGTGGTTTGGGACAATTTGCTGTGTGATTTTGGCCAGGTCAGTTCACCTCTCTGGGCCTCACTTTTCTCAACTCTCTGCATCACCAAGGTTGCCTGGAGGCTTTCTGGGGGAGGCCTGGGCACATATTCTGAAACCCTACAGTGCCCTGTGGGCTACACCCCAGAGGACAGCTTCTCCCACCGTCCTCCATGCTTTGCTGGGCACACGTTGTTCCCCCTTCCTGGACACCCTTCCAACACCTGTTCCTGGTGGTAAAATCATCGCCCTTGAGGCCTGGGTTACAACAGGCCACCTCCTCTGGGACGCCCTCTTTCCTAGCAGAGCTGTGGCGTGTCCTTCAAGGCTCCCTGCTGAGTGCGCATCTCAGATGGAGTGACGCTCAGCAGGACACTGCCCTGGGAGCCTCAGGACGGGGAGGACCTGTTCTTGGGCATCCCTGTGCCTCCTGCTCTTGGCACAGAGCCTGGCACTCAGGAAACCTTTCACACCCCTAACCCCAGTCCTCTTCTCCTGCCCCCTGGGCGTCACAGAGTCCTGCTGGATAGCTGTTTGGTGGAGCAGGTGTGCGTGGACCAGAGCGCAGTAGACGAGACCCAGTCCCCGGAGGCCTCATACCAGGTATGGGGAAGCACCAGGCGCCAGGGCACCTCTGAGGCCTGGCCTGGTGTCGGCGGCGGGGCTGGGGCCTTGTCCCCCTTGTTTCCAGGGGGCTGTTTGGCTCGTGAGATGCCCACAGGACAGAGGGGAGCAGGGTGGCGGGTCCGGCAAGGTCCTGCTCAGAGCAGGGTCAGATGGTGTCAGGAAAGGCCTTGGCCGTGGGCGAAGACTCGGGTAGATCTGGGCTCCAGTCCCCACGTGGCTGTCTGACTCTGGGCAAGTCGCCTCCCCACCTGGGGGCCTAAGCGGCCACCTGTGAGAAGTGTGGCTACACCTGCCTTCCTGGGGTTTGTGGGGGGATCTGAAAGGGCTCGCACACGTGAAGTGCGGTCCTGGGGTAGGGAGTCCGTGGTGGCTGCTTTAGTGGTCTTGTCCCCAAGTGTACGGGGCTGCACGGGGAGTTCCCTTCATTGCAGGTGACAAGTCCAGGGCTTAGGGCCTGAGGCTCCTTTGTGCACTGCGCTCTGCAGGCTGTGGCCCACCTCCCCACATGCCCAGAAGGTGGCCGGGCAGGGGCGGCTGGCAGGGCAAGGGGCAGGATCGGGCCCACGCGGACTTCTGGAGGCAGATCGCCCGGCTGGGCCGACGGTCACAGCTTCTGTCTCCACTTTCACTTTTGCAGGAGGTGCTGGAGGAGGCTGAGTTGGAGGCGGAGGCTGAGTTGAAGGCTGCGGTTGAGTCTGAGTCCGAGGCCGCCAGCTCAGGAGGTAGGGGCGCGGTCGCGGGGGCCGTCCAGGAATGTCAGCCTCAGTGCAGGGGCGACCGCTCCTCCTCTCCCTCCATCTCCTCCTCAGCTTCTGTGTCTTGGGGCCACGTTATCAGAGCCCGATGATGGAGTTCCGAGGCCCTAGGGGAATTGAGCTGAGGCCCCCGGACTCCCAGAGGGGCCGGGGAGACCCCACTCCCGGCCAACCTCTCCTGCCAATTCCGCGCAGTGAGAACGCAGCTCTCTGGGCCACGGGCAGCCCAGCGAGGGTTTGACTTAGACATAACATTACTGAGTGAAAACTGGGACCAGAGCTTGCAAACAGCATGTCCTAGACCCCTCGTCTCTTTATGAGGCGTTCCTGGCTGCCAAGATCCCCGGCTGCAGCCAGCACGGGCTCTTTGCTGTTATTTACCACCCCACCCCCGACCCTGAGGACTCCAGGAACGGTGGGGAATCCAGGCGAGCCGAACGACGGCCGGGCAGGTAGCTGGAGACAGGTGGACCCCGAGCCCTGGCCTGCGGGTATTACGTACCTTACCCTCCTCCACGTTCCCCAAGCCACAGGTGTTTCCACAGGGAGGCACAGAGACCATTTTACAGATGAGAAAACTGAGGCTCGGTGTGTGCCGCATTTGGCCCAGAGGTCAAGGCACAAACCTACAGTTCACTCCTGGCTCCTCTTTCTCTTCCTTGCTGTGTGACCCAGAGCCAGTGCTGTGACCTCTCTGAGCCCTGACTCCCAAATCTAGATGAATGGGGCAATAACAGTCCCTACCCCACAGGTTGTTGGGCAGAGTAGGGGCGACAGTGCACCCAGAACTGTGGCTGGCACTGAGGGAGGCATCAGTAATGGGGACGATGATATGTCCCAGCCAGCCAGGGACAGAAATGAGGCTGCACCCAGGTGTCCTGACCCTGGGTGTCTGGAGCTCGCTGCCCACTTGTCTTTTGAAAAGGGTTCTCTGTTAACTTGGACACACACCTGTGGGAAACCTATGCAGTCCCGGCCCGAGGCTGGGCCGCCACATGGATGAGTAAGACCAGGAACAAACAGGTGCAGACCCAGGCTCTGTGGGACTGTCTGTGCCCGCTTGCTTAGGTGATTTGGAAGCAGGTGGTCTGGGAACCACACTCCGAGAAGCACTGAGAAATAGCCATTTGTCACTACTCCAAAGTGTGGACCTAGAGCCAGCAGCTGTGGCGTCACCTGGGAGCTAGTTGGAGATGCAGAATCCCAGGCCCCATCCCAGACCTGCAGCATCAGAGTCTGCGCGGTGGCCAGTTTGTCTGCATGTTAGTGTTTGAGAGGCCACAGCCTTGAGCCCTGGTTCTCCAACTCGACTGCACATTGGACTCGCTGGGGAGATTTCAAAATTCCTGCTGCCAGACCTCATTCTAGACCATTAAGTCAGAATCTCCGGGGGTGGGCCCTGGACATCAGAAATCTTCAGACCTCCCCAGGTGACTCCAGTGTGCCACCAAGTTTGGGCCCCAGCACCCTAGGAAGAGTTACTGCTTCTGCTTAGAAGTGAAATGAATTGACCTCCAGGGTTTCTCTGGACTAGAAAATTCTACCAGGCTAAGAATGTTGGAGTCCAGGGTTCTTTGGGTCTAAGAGTCTTAGTGTCTATCAGTTCTGGGTTTGTTGATTCTGACTCATTTTGAGTCTGAGATGGGAAATGCTACTTCTGGTAGAGAGCATGAGAAGTTGGGGGGCTGCCGGGCTGTCTCTCAAAGCTCTTGGGCAGACCAGCCACATGACTTGATGACGCATTAGATGTTGAACTCCAGGGACAAGAGTGCGCTTTGGACCTTGGGCGGCACTGCTGCCAGTGCAGGGGGCTCCAGGCTGGTGTGTTGGTGCTGGTGGGAGGAGCCCACTTACCTTGCCTCCCCCAACTCTGTGCTCCTGACTGTAGTCTCCAGGGTCCTGCCTCTGCCTGAGACCCTCTGGCCCCAGCACCATGGCTAACGCAGGCTGGAATATGGAGCTGAACCGCCTGGTGCAGGACCAGCTGCCTGGCCAGATGGCCCCTGGGCCTGGCCCCCCAAACCTGGCGGAGCACCTCCCCAATGTGCCCATCTACCACTGCCGCCCAATCACCCGCATCCCTGTTCTCACCTCCCGGAGAACCACCTTGTCCAATTCCAGCTTCGCCAAGGAGACCAGGAGCTCCATCTGTCGCCTAGGTAGTGTGACCTCACCTACTCAGCATGTTTGTGTCCGTGGTGTGTGCTTCTGCATGGCTTGGACTGTCTTCCCACGCGGGTGCCATGGTCATGGCATGTGCTCATGGAAAACCACCCCTTCTTGCTCTGCTGATCAATGCCTTCATCCTGCTTTGTGGTGGTTACTTGAGGGATTTTAGTCCCATGCCTATAATTCCACAATCAGTAATTCTTTTCTCTTGGTTAAACATTCCTTTCTGCAGTCACTCACACCTTAGTTTAAACAAGTCACTCAGATCTCCAGGCCAAGAGGCTTGGGCAGGGAATCTGGGATGGGGCAGCAGTGAAAGGAGAGAAATAGAACAGAAGAGGAATGTGGGGGCCCAGTGCAGATAGGATCTACTCACGAGAGTTTGCTGGGAGCTGGACTTTCTGCTAGGCAAATTCCGTTTCAGGAAAGGAGAAGTCCCAGGTGCAGGCAGGCGGACGAAGAGGAGAGGCACCCTCAGAGGCCAGTGTAGGGGGAAAGCCTGTCTGGGTCCATTTAATTGTGACAAGGTCCCCATAGTGGCATTCCGGCTGCAGCTGCTCATTGCCTGATGACAAAGCACTCAGGGACATCCTGGCACCTCTGGACTAACCGCTGTCACTTTCTGCCTTAACCCAAGCCAGACCTGCTCACTTTCCCTTTTGATTTGACAGTGTGTGTGTTTTTGGTTGACACTGTGCAAAGCTGCCTGACATCAGCACAGGCAGTTAGAGCTGCACATTTTATGAGAAGAAGTCGTCTATGGCCATACCGCCCTGAATGTGTCTGATCTTGTCTGATCTTGGAAGCTAAGCAGGGTCGGGCCTGGTTAGCGCTTGGATGAGAGAAGAGGTCCACTGTGATCCCTTCCTCGTCTACCAGGGTGGTCACAGAAAGGGGATAAGGTGGGGTGCAGGTCCTCCTGCAGTAAGGGGTGCTCCCCCTTCCAGTGGGCAACCCTCAGATCTACTCCTCCAACGCCCACCCCACAGACCACTCCCTATCAATGCTACTTTATTTACTTACTATTTTTCTCCCAGTGGATTCTCTTTTTTATTTAATAATGTGTATTTAAACAGGAAAACTGCTTATTATTATTCAAATGGAAAACCAGTATTGCTTGTCATAAACAGAAGGCGTAAGTAGAAATACCCACAAATACACTGAAAGCAAAATGGTGTGACGGTTTCTAGTGAGATCGGTGGCCCGCTGGAGGCTCGTAGCAGAGGTCTACTCTCTTAGCAAAAAAAAAAAAAGGGATTGGGCGGTGTCAGAGGCGCTAAGGCCATAGTAGCAGTAACCGGAGACTTCCTCTCTGTGGTTTCAGGATCTAGAGAGAATTAAAATAGGAGCAACACTCTCTGTCATCTTCTGTCTTGTCTGTGCCACCCAAGGTCATCTTGTGTCTTCCCTGGTCCCCGGGAGCCCCACACTTTGGGAAATGTTCCCAGGGACACATTGGGACAGTGGACAGACCTAGCTGTGGTAGGACACAC
>NW_012148308.1:329117-341789 GCF_000956105.1 Propithecus coquereli | reverse complement strand
AAAGATATTTATTTATTTACATTTCAGAAACATAAAAACATGACAGAACACTTTATGGGCCATTTTACAAGTAAATAGGGAATAAGAACATTCTTTCTTTCTCTAATTTCTAATTTTTTTTTTTTTTTTTTAGAGATGAGGTCTCAGGCTGGAGTGCAGTGGCTCAATCATAGCTCACTGCAGTCTTGAACTCCCACGCTCAAGCGATCCTCCCACCTCAGCCTCCCAAGTAACTGGGACTAGAGGCATATGCCACCATGCCTGGCTAATTGTTTATATTTTTTTAGAGAAGCTATGTTGCTCAGGCTGGTCTTGAACTCCTGGCCTCAAACGATCCTCCTGCCTCAGCCTTCCAAAGTGCTGGGATAACAGGCAAGAGCCACTGTAGCCAACCCAACATAAATATTTTTGCAAGCATAAACAGTTAGGCATACTAATGATAGTTGCACAGTATAACATTTATGAGCATACGACCCGTGTTTATAAACAAATTGGTCAAAAAGGGAAATGTACAAATGCATATCTATAAATTACTATGGTCGGTAATTGTGTGCATCCAACTTTACAACTGCAGTCATCAGTGAACACCTTAAGTCTTTTGATGAGATGGATGAAAAACTGTGAGGGGTCACCACCACATGGACAGTCATTCAAAGAGCCAAGATCTTGAGCAATTTTACCTTCCACAAATGCAGATGTATAAAAAGGACAGTTCTTCATTTATTCAGGAAGTTTCAACATTTTTGTGTACACACACGGTGCTGACACACAAAGTCAACGTTGCAATAATGTGCTTTTGTCGAGTCAAATTTGCTAAAAATTCATAAAACAAATTGGGACTCTGTAAAAATCTCTGCACAGTTTATACCTCCAATATTGAAAGCAATGCAAAGATGAAATACATCGCATAGTGAATTGTAAAAAGTAATGCTAGCAATTTAAAATAGTGAAAAAAACACTAAAAAAAAAAAGAAAAAGAAAATAAAACCCTAAAAAACTAAAAAGAAAATTCAACATATGAAAAACAGTATTACAGGGATAGATTATGGACGGTCACACAAAGATAGTCTGTAAGAGCTGGCCGACTTTCACGGGCATAAGCTGTGTTTTGAAGTCTTGTGTCATGATGAATAGCTGCTTTTTTTCTTTTAGGACATCAGGGGATATGTTCACATTTTCTACATGGCCCTGCTCTTTTCGAAGTTCTATGATTTGATGTACACCGACATGAGCACTCCCTATTACATCTCTCACCTTCTGTGCCATGCTTCTATCTTGTTTTGGGTCCACGAAAATTCATTCCACATGCGCTCATGTACAGACCACATCCCATGATTGTGATTTGGGGGATTTTAGACATTAGAGATTTCGATCTTTTGAGATTTTAATATTTGGGATTATGGCATTTGGGATTGTGTCTTCCAGGATTATGATCCAAACTCATAGGTTAGAAGGGGTAATATAATAATAATATATATAATATAATATGATATAATAATAAATAGTATAATAATAGTATATGATAAATGTGACAGAACTAATTTCTGCCCTCTAATTTTATTTTATATTTTGACAGGATGCTATTATTAAAACTTGCATATGGTTATAACTTGCCAGGTCTTTTTTTTTTAATCCTTTCAACAAATTTTTAAGTGTACAGTATAGTATTGTTAACTATGTACACATTGTTGTACAGCAGATCTCTAGAATTTTCCATCTTGCACGACTGAAACGCTATACCCATTGAATAGCAACTCCCATTCCTCCCTGCACCCCTACCCAGCCCCTGGCAACCACCATTCTACTTTGTTTCTACACTTGACCTCAGCCAAAAGGCTGAGAAGCGATCTACTTTATGTTTCTATGAATTTGACTACTTTAGATACCTCGAATAAGTGGAATCGTGCCGTATTTGGCTTTTTTTGTGACTGGCTTATTTCGCTTAACATAATGTCCTCAAAGTTCATCCATGTTGTAGCATATGACAGCGTTTCCTTCTTTTTTGAGGCTGAATAATATTCCATTGTATGTATATACCGCATTTTGTTTATCCAGTCATCTGTCGATGGACGTTTAGGTTGTTCCCACCTCTTGGCGATTGCGAATAATGTGGCAATGAACGTGGGAGGGAAAATAGCTCTTTGACATCCTGATTTCAGAACTCGGGCCTGGCAGAATGGCTCTGCAAAGAAGGGTGTCGAGAAGAAGATGGGCCGTTCTGCCATCAACAAGGGGGTGACCCAAGAATACATCATCAACACTCACGAGCGCATCCACGCGGTGGGCTCCAAGAAGCGTGTCCCTCGGCCACTCAAAGAGATCCGGAAATTTGCCGCGAAGGTGGGAACTCCAGATGTGAGCATCGATACCAGGCTCAGCGAAGCTGTCTGGGAATGTCCCACGCTGCATCCACGTGCAGTTGTCCAGAAAGCGTAATGAGGATGAAGAATCACCAAACAAGCTCTATACTTTGGTCACCTAAGTAGCTCTTACCACTTTCAAAAATCTGCAGTCAACGTGGATGAGAACTAACCGCTGGCTGTCAGATACATCAAATAAAGTTATAAAACCACAAAAACAAAACAAAACAAACAAACAAACAAAAAATCCTGATTTCAATTCTTTTGGATATGTACCCACAAGTGGGATGGCTGTATCAGACAGTAGTTCTATTTTAAATTTTTTGAGGAACCTCCATACTATTTTCCATAGTGCTATACATTTTCCATTCCCACCAGCAGTGCACAAGAGTTCCTATTCTCCACATACTCGTCAACACTTGTTTTCTGGTTTTGCTTTTTGTTTTTTTAATAATGGTCATCCTAACAGGTGTGAGGTGGTATCTCACTGTGGTGCTGATTTGCATTTCCCTGACGATTAGTGATGTTGAGCACCTTTTCATATACTTGTTGGCCATTTGTATGTCTTCTTTGGAGAAATGTCTGTTCATGTCTTTTGCCCACTTTTTTGTAATTTGTTCGTTTATTTTGCTATTGAGTAGTAGGAATTTCTTATATATTTTGCATATTAACCCCTGATCAGATACATGGCTTGCAAACATTTTCTCCCATTCTGTAGGTTTTCTTTTCACTCTGTTGATTGTTTCCTTTGCTATGGAGATGTTTTTAGATTGATATAGTCCCCCTTGTCTATTTTTGCTTCTGTTACCTGTACTTTTGGTACCCTCCCCTCACTTTATTATTAGATAATATAATGGAAACACCACAGAACACTAGAAAAATAATCAGCTCTAATACCACCGCGTAAGATGATGTTTTTATTGCTCTGTATTTTCTTCCATGCCTCTTTGATAGGCCTAGGATTCCGTGTGGTTTTAATTGAAGATCCAGGCTGGGCGTGGGGCTCACACCTATAATCCTAACACTCTGGGAGGCCGAGGCAGGAAGATCATTTGAGCTCAGGAGTTTGAGACCAGCCTAAGCAAGAGCGAGACCGTGTCTCTACTAAAAATAGAAAGAAATTAGCTGGACAACTAATATAGAAAAAATTAGCCAGGCATGGTGGCACATGCCTGTAGTCCCAGCTGCTCGGGAGACTGAGGCAGGAGGATCGCCTGAGCCCAGGAGTTTGAGGTTGCTGTGAGCTAGGCTGACACCACGGCAGTCTAGCCCAGACAACAGAGTGAGACTCTGTCTCAAAAAAATAAAATGATAAAATAAAATATAAAATAAAATAAATAAAAGAATCAGAAAGCATCAGGTAATGGAAGAGCCTTTATGAGAACTCGTAGGAACTCACTCTTTTCTGAGGAATTTTTTTGGTAGGGGAAAAAAAAACCTTTCCTAATATTCAGGAATAGTTGGTCTGTACAGAAGTATTTGTTGTTGCATTGTTGTAATAGAATAAGACTGGCAATGCCCAAATATCCTGCCATCTCATTCCATGAGCCCGTTTCCGTATTGCTGGCCGTCTCCTTAACGCACAGTCGTGATGGCTGTGTGACGTTCCTCCGGCTCCACGTGCCGGGAGGAATCTAACAAATCCTCTCTTGTTGGGCACCGTCATCATGGCACCGTGACCTTGTGTTTGGTCTTCTGCTCCCTGTCCTCGGGCTCCTCTCTCAAGAGTGGGACTCTTGGTCCGGGCTGGGCACATTTTTATGCCTCTTGAGACAAAGTTGTGGCCGAGTGGCTGGACTTGCTGTTGACCTTGAGGCAGGTAACTGGCAGAAGGCCCTGAATACAGCTTCAGGCACGTTGTCAAGAGCAGGGCAGTGCTTTACGAATGACTATTTCAGTGGAAGGGCAGCTGTCAGTGCTTCTTCTGCACTGGCTGGCTGGAGAAATGGTTCTTTTTTTCTTAATTTTTTCCTCATCCATGAATTCCTGAGCAGTTTCTCAGCTGAGGTCTGGAGCCTGCCAGAATGCAGATGGCTGGATGTGGCAAATTGAGGGCTCTTGGATTTTAACACCGAGAAAAGCGACAATCTCATTGAGCCTAAGCACGCAGCTCACTGCTCCATCCGTTCCTGTGTTGAGTTCACTGAATTATGCACAAGGCACAAGGGAGGTTCCAGAAATGGTGCCACCATGCTTGTAGACATCTGATCTACCTACCTCTGTTCCCTTTATATGGGCGGAAAAGCTATATGGACCCAGCTGGGGGCGAGGGGGCATATTTAGAGGCAGGCGGGGGACCAAGATCATGTGAAACTAGAATCCAAGCCTCTGGCCTTCTGCATGTGAACTGGGCCTGTGAGGCTCCTCTTGTCCCTGTCATTCATTCATTCAGAAACATTTATTGAATGTTGTCACAGGTGCTGGGGATACATCAAGGTGGAGCTGACATTCTAGTGGGGCCAAGATAGACAACGAACAAGTAACCAAACAAATGAACAGGTGCTAAATTGGACGTGCCCATGAGAAACAGGGGGGTGAACCCCTGCCTGCCCCCAAGAGGTGCGAATTCTGATGCCTGCCCCTAGAGCTGAGGCTGGTGGGGCTGATCGTGGGCAGGGACAGAATGAGCCTCGGGAGCAACTGATGGGAGCCACGAAGCCACAGAAACCACAGGCCCGACAGAGGGCCACTCTGGCAAGGCCCTTCTTGCAGCTTAAGGCTGTGGTTTGGAGTGAATCCCAGCTCACCACTTACAAGATGTGAGCCTTAAGGCGAGCCATTTAACCTTCCTGGGCGTCCATATTCCCACTGTAAGACAAGGATGAAAACACCACCTGTCTACCGAAACGGCTGTGAGAATTTAAGGAGCTGCTGCTCCGCGAGGTGCTCAGCACAGGGACAGACGCTGGGCGGTGCGGGGCCGGGAGCTGCTGTTCCGGTCCTGGCTCTGGGTTCTCTGGGGCAGCGCGTGCTCCCCAGGCTCGGGAGGGCGCACGGGACTGGCGGCAGGAGGACTGACTTTAGCTCTCGGCTACGGGACCTTTGGCCCCAGTCTTCTTGTGTGGGGCTGTCCTTTCGATTCCAGTGTGAAAGAAGTGAATCCACGGGTTTTGCCAATGTAGGCGAGTTGGCAGAAGGTAACGGGATAGTTTCAGAGCCTTCTGGAATAAAGGTGGCTGCTGCGTGTCTCTCCTGTGTCCCCCTAGAAACCCTAATGCCGGAATCCCGAGTCATGGTGGTGGAGACTGGGGACGAGCACCGGCCTGGAGCCTGGCAAGACTCGGGTTTGGGTCCCAGCTGAGTGTAAAAGTAATCTGCCAAGGTCACGCACTGGCAGCAGGCAGGACTAGGTTGCAAATTCAAGTTTGCCTGATACCGAGTCAGTGCTGTCACCTTTGCACCAGGCCACTGGGCCGATGTGGAGACTGAGGGCCAGAGAGTGACTGCACCTCTCTCCTTTCCCTTTTTGCCTCCCTCCTTTGGCAGCATCGTACCCTCCACCCTCCCTCTACCCAGGAATTGGCTCTAGGTGATCTTTAGGGGTCAAAGTCATTTCACGGTGACCTGGGGACCCTGCCCTCACTCAAGGCCCCTTGTACATCTGTGTCCTTGCAGGAATAGGCTGCCCTCTCAGGATGATGAGGCCGAAGAGCTCAAGGTGCTGTCACCAGCTGAGTCCCCGGTGGTCGCCTTGTCAGACCCCACTACCCCACAGGACACTGAGTGAGTCGGAGCCACCGCTGGGGTCTCGGAGAGTTGGAAGGCTGGGCAGGGAAGGGTGGGGAGAGGGAGGTGGGAGGGAGCACGGGTGTGTTTAGAACCCTGCACTGGAAGGCACACTTTGCCAGTGACTTCTGAGCAGTGGGACAGGGCAGAGTCCCCTGCCCAGGTTGCTTGCGGCTGGCCCAGGAGTCCTGCAAAATCTGCAGAGTGGGCTGGAACTCTGGGCCCAGCTGTGCCCATGACCCACTCAGAGAGGGAGGTGTCTCTAGGCAGACAACCCCTTGTAAAGGAGATGCTGAGGTGTGCCCCCGGCAGGGGGTCCTGCTGCTGAACCCCTGAAAAGGCCAGTGGGGGCAAGGAGGACGGCCAGGATCTCCAGTGGTCCCACCCTGGGGAGCCCCACCCAGCTCCGCTAGCTCAGAGCCACAGGCAGTGGGCCCTGGGAATCTGCATTTCCACAAGCTCCCAGGTGGTTCTGATATAGCTGGTCTTCGGTACAATACATAGAGGCCACTGTGATGCCATTGGCACCTGGGTCTCTGACATCTAACTGTCCAAGGGCTGGGCCAATGGAAGGTGTTCTCTCAAGGGTTCCAGTAGCCCTGGGTGATGGTGAATGCCGTGGTGGCTGTGGGCTGTGGCCTGGAGTCCCCATCAAGCTCCCTGCCTGGCCACAACTCCTGGCCTAGCCACAGGGGACAGCAGGCTTTGCTTCCTCCTTCCTGTCATTTTTTTCTATCCATAAATCTATGCAGTGCTTAACAGAGTTGTGGAAAGTTCAAAAAAAGTGAAGCAGGGATAAAAAAAATCCAAGCCTCACCCATAGTCAGTTGTCCATTTGGCACACAGTGGAGGCATATTTTATGCAGTAGGGTAGGGATAGGGTTAGGGTGTAATATCAGAAAATAAGGCAGAAGTGAGATGCAATAATTCAAATGACCTTTGAAAACCCTTAAGGAGGTCAGCTTGGAGGCCCACGTATCAGCTAGGGTAAGCTGCTGTAACGAGTAGACCCCAAAGGTTCAGTGGCTTAAGGAACAAGAATGTATGCCCTATGTCATAGTTGTCTCACTAGTTGTGTGTTTCAGGGGCAGTGGAAGGGTCTGCTCCATGCAATCATTTAGGAACCCAGTTGACAGTGGCTCTGCCACCTTCTCTGTGTGGCTTCCAAGGTCCCACTGGCCACCATGAGAAAGCAAGAACTGCAGGCCTCTCCTCTTCAGCAAGGCAGCCCAAAGTTTCATGTACCGTATCTACTCACATTCCCATGGTGACAGCTCGCACAACCACACCTGGGAAATGCAGTCCCCGGCTGGGTGGTGGCTGTGTGTGAAAAATACTCAGCTCAGCAAGATGATCACAGTGAGGCCACTCAGTGGAGAGCTGATCACACGCTGTCTCGACTCCCCCAGGACTCACCCCACGCTGAGTAGGGTGCCAGGCAGACTCATGCATTCTCTGTCCCTCTCTTGCTACCAGTACATAAACGTTAATTCCTGTAAGTTAAAGGATGTGTAATGTTTCTGCACTGCTTTTTCCACCAGCTATTTCCTAAACCTGAAAAAGTAGCCCTGTTCCCCTCTCTGTTCTGTCCCCAGACACATGTCCCACACTGGGACTAACAGCCCAATTTGGCCGAACTCCAAACTGAGTTCTAAGAGTTTCCCCCTAAATTAGAGGTGGAATCAAAGTTTTTTCAGAGCTGCCCATCTGAATCAGATCCTACGTGGTACATTTTCTAGAAGCTGGGCCAGAGCACCTGATCGTTGTCCCCAGACTGACTTTCCTCCTAGGAGATTTTGCAGTGGGTCTGCGGTTTCTGGTGTCAGAAGGAGACAAGGGCGGGACTTACCTCCTTCAGGCTCTGCTGGACGGCGGGGCACAAACGCTGCCTGGCTCTGGTCTAGGCCACAGGGGTCCCTTCCTGCTCAGCTGTGGGTGTTGTTCCCACAGTGCCCAGGACCGTGCCGTCTCCACGGCCAGCCAGAATAGCACCATTATCAACGACCGGCTCCAGGAGTTGGTGAAGCTCTTCAAGGAGCGGACAGAGAAGGTGAAGGAGAAACTCATCGACCCTGATGTCACCTCTGATGAGGAAAGCCCCCAGCCCTGTGAGTCTGGAGCTGGAGGTGGCCCACCTGGCCAGGGATGGGGTGGGGACTCCCAAGCCCCCTGCCAGCTCATGGTGAGGGTGGCCATAAGGAAAGGGTTGGGGTGCATGAGAGAAGCCCAGATCTGCATGCTCTGGATTTGGGGCCCCGTGTGTGTAAGTTTAGATCTGTACCCAGGAGGGGGAAGATCAGCGTTCTGGCCAACAATCCAGCTGTACTTGGCTCCCTCCCCCACAGGGCAAGTACTTTCATTGACCCTCCTGCCCCTTTGCCACTGGCAGGTGGGTGGCACCACCCAGGGATGCCTCTGAAAAATAAGACTGTCTAGTTCCAGAGGAGGCTGTGGACACCATCTGAGCGTAAGGCATCAGGAGGAAATAAGAAACATGCTCTCTTGTCAGAGAGATTTTTCCAGGTCTTTCCAGACGACATCTGTGTCTTGGAACTCAGGGTGTCCACAACAGACCTCGCAGAACCTGACTTCCCAGCCCCAAAGCTAGAGACAGAGCCATAGTGAACCTGTCAGAGCCAATCCCTAGGCCACAAAAAGCATCATTGTAGCTGCACAGGGCGGCTGTGATTCCTCCCAGCCTCTCTTTTTAGAGATGAAGGAGCTAAGATTCCTTCTCAGAAACTTAGAGCAACATTTCCCTGCTGCGATTTTGTTGGGCCCTTTAGCATTTCGACCGTGGTGCGGGGAGCGCTGGGTACACAATGCCCCTAAACCATCGGAGAACCAAGGGGGTCCAAACACAGACACTGAAACATCCAACTTGCCCAGAAATACCTCATTTTGGGTGGCTTCTGAGAAGCCCTTGCAGACTGGGAGCTGGCAGGAGTTTCCGGGTGGGCTCCCAGGCTTCCGTTGAAGAGGGAGCTGTGGGGTTCGCTCCGGGAGAGCACCCTAGTTTCTGCACACAGAGCTCGCAGCAGACGGTGTCATGGTGCCAGAGCCCTCAGCTCCGATGCCAGGGTCTGCAGTCGGGACCCTTCTCTCTGCATCCTCTACCTGGGCCTCAGGGCTGGGTCGGATTGTCACCAGTGTCATCCCACAGCCCCAGCCAAGAAAGCCCCAGAGCCGCCTCCAGACACGAAGCTGGCCGAAGCCCAGCGGGCCGCGGAGGAGCACTACTGCGACATGCTCTGCTGCAGGTTCAAACGCCGCCCCTGGAAGAAGTACCGCTTTCCCCAGAGCATTGACCCGCTGACCAGTGAGTCCTCGGTGGGAGAGGGTGCTCCCTCTGGGTCACAGGAGAGGGCGGGAGAGTGGGAGGGGGATGAGGGAGGGTTGGTTGTGGGGAGACAAGAGAGGCAGGGTGAGAGGCCATGGATGTCCTGGGTTTGTGACCTTTTGTGCTTGTCAAAATGATTCCACACTCGCTCACCTAATTCTCAAAACAAACAAACAACAACAAATGTCCCTGGAATAGGAACATAAGATCACACCCATCTTACAGATGAGGAAATTAAGGCACAGAGAAGGTAACCAGGCTAAAGACACGATTAGTTAATACTGACCCAGGGCTCCTGACTTTTGGCCACGTCTTCTTGCTCTGGTCATGCTGGCTCTTCCCCAGGACCCCTGCTTTGGGCAGAAAAGGGCAGAAATTCTTCCAGCGTCTAAACTGAATTCCCCTGGCTTCCCTCTAAGCCATTCCACGTTCCTCAGGAATAACGCCACTTTGTGTGTGCACAGTGCTTTACAGTTTACAAAGGACCTCCCTGCTTCTCTTGTCTGACCTTTTCCTGTGACTTCTCTGAGAAGGGCATGGCAGGTGCCAGAGAGGGACTTTCTCAGGGTCACATAGGAAATCATTCTGGGGCAAGACTCCAACCCTGGGCTTCTAAAATGATCAGGTGATCTGCAGTGTCTGTCCACTTACCCCTCCACTTGTCTGTCCGCCCATCTGGCCATCCTCCATGCAGCGTTTACTATTCCGTATTTACTAAGGCAGGAAACACAGTTTTGGAAAAATTTCAAAAACAGTGAAAGCAAAAGGGTTTCCTCGTTAGCTGTCTTATTAGCCAATAATGTCACCATATTCCCTCCTCAGAGTATTCGAATTTATTAGGGCCCAGCAGTGATTTATTTTTAAAGCAAAGATAGTTTTACACACTGACACCCAGTTCCAAAAGTGCCACATGTAGTATCTGGAGGAAAGTGCAGACGGGTAGAACGAGGATGCCTCATTCACCTGATGTCGCCAGTGAAGAGCCTTTTCTGGCTGACGTTCTAGAACATTCCTGCCCCGTCCTTTCCTGCAGACCTGATGTACATCCTGTGGCTGTTCTTCGTGGTGCTGGCCTGGAACTGGAACTGCTGGCTGATTCCCGTGCGCTGGGCCTTCCCCTACCAGACGCCGGGCAACATCCACCTCTGGCTGCTGATGGATTACCTGTGCGACCTCATCTACTTCCTGGACATCACCCTGTTCCAGATGCGCCTGCAGTTTGTCAGAGGCGGGGACATCATTGTGAGTCACAGGCAGAAGGAGGGGGTGATCAGGGGTAGACCCCCCAGCCAGAGCCTTCAGGGGACTGACCCTGGATGCTGTCAGAGACAACAAAATAAGCGAACAAGGAAATCTCAGGAACTGCTGCCTATGCTTGTTCAGCAGCACAGTGGCTTATCTGACACGCCTGTAATACGCTCAAATGAACACATCAGGTATTGTTCATAGGTGGATTAGTCCCTGGACCACCTAATGGATTTAAAGATGGAGAAGTGGTCCAGAGAATGGTCTTGAGTGCATGTGAACTTGGTTCGAATCCCAGTTTCACCACAACTAGCTGAATCACCTCTATAAGCCTCAGTTTCCTCATCTTTAGAATGGGGACAGACTTTGTTCCCAGCTTATAGCATGGCAGTGGGGATGAGTTGAAATGACATACGCAGAGTGCTTGGCACAGGTAACTGCTGGCAACTGACATTACCTGGGGGTCCTGCGAATAACACGCTGATGCTCTCCTAGGCTGCCAGTTTGAGACCCGGTGCTCTGGTCTGGCCCTCGCTTACCAGGGAGGAAACTGAGGCTCTGATTTTGGCTTATCAGGAGAGGGGGACACAGTCCCACACTTTCCAAAATTCCACACTGGTGGCATCTGCTCCACTGTGTGCCAACAATTTAGAGGAAAGAGAATCCCTTGACCAACCTCCTTCCGGCCTGATCCTCGGTAAATAAAGCTGGTCTGGGTAGGACCAATGGGCAAGAGAGAGAGTGTGACATTCATGCTCTCCAGCCAAGCAATCAGAATCCAGCCGGGTGACCTGGTGCTCTCATACAAAGACGAGGCTCTTTGAGGGTTTCCACTACTGCTCCCCATGGGGTCAGGGATTAAGCTCTAGGGTGAATTCACTGTCATTATTCCATTTTCTTCCAGACGGACAAAAAGGACATGCGAAATAACTACCTGAAGTCTCAGCGCTTTAAGGTGTGTACCAGGGATGCAAGTTTCAGTGTCCTCGGGGTCTCGGAAGGTGGCATCTCAGAGGCCCTGGGTGCTTTGGGGGCCCCTGTGATGCGGTTCCTGCCACGTGGCAGGATGTAGGTCCCATCTCCCATGGAAGTGTCCTGCAGGCCACAGGCCCCAGGAGACTAGCCCAGCCTGGGTGGCTCTCAGAGGCCACCTTTCCATGTGTCTGTACCACGCCAGCTCCCGCTGTGTGGCTTGGCAGCCACGATCCACAGTAACGAAGCTGCCCTTGGGGTTGGCGACACGGGCTTTAAGGCCAAACAGGGGTTTGCTGGTGGGACGCCTTCTGCCTTCTTGCTTTAGGCCTTCCTGGGGCACTCTGCCCTCACCTCCCCATTGAAGGGAGAGACCCCCCTCAATCCCCTTGCCCTCCACCCGTGCTCACCTGTTTTACTGTGACGTCCGGCTGGTATTTCAGATGGACATGCTCTGCCTCCTGCCCTTGGATCTTCTGTACTTGAAATTCGGTGTGAAACCCCTCCTTCGCTTGCCCCGCTGTTTAAAGGTAGGACTCGGGGGCCCCGCCGTGCCAGGCCTTCAGCCCCTCCATCAGCACTGGCGTCTTGATGTCCGCCCCCAGCAGCACTGGGGAGGGAGAGTGTCCTCGCGGGGTGGCCCCCGGGGAGATGCATTTATTCCACACGTGTCTTCGGGGAAAGTTCATTACGATCGCTAGTGCTTCCTGTGGCACTCGCTACATGTTAGCCATTGTTCCAGGGACTTTACAAATGCCTGCTCCCCAACCCGTGATGGGAGGGTTATTAACACCACTTTACAAATGAAGGGACTGGGGCACAGAGAGTTTAAGTAATTTGCCCAAGGTCACACAGCCAGGAAGGAGTGGAGTTGGGATTTGAATGCAGGCGGTCTGTCTCTACTGTTTATGCGTTCAGTAGTTATAGACACTCTCAAGAGAAGGGCTTCTGTTCTATGATGGTCTCTGTCTAAAAGATGGGGAAGTTGGTGCTTGGAGAGGCTGGGTGACTCGCCAAGGTTGCAGGAGC
>NW_012148308.1:304289-327767 GCF_000956105.1 Propithecus coquereli | reverse complement strand
CTCAGGCTGGTCTCGAACTCCTGAGCTCAAACAATCCGCCCGCCTCGGCCTCCCAGAGAGCTAGGATTACAGGTGTGAGCCACTGCGCCCGGCCAGGATGCTGTTTCTTTACAAATAGTTTTCTTCATAAGTAAACATCCAAACAGCATCCTTAACCTGGGACACATGCATCCCTGAAAGTTTCATGGCAGGATTCGGCAGGTCCCGGTGTCCCCTGAAATTATATGCAAATTATGAGAACGTGATTCTGGTGGGCCATGGCTTTCATCAGATTCCTGAATGGAGTTTCTAGCCTCCATCTCTCAGGGGCTGAAGACCTCTGAGTCTGAATACTCACTGTCCCGTCCCCTCCTCCTGGGGCTGCAGAAAGGGCCCTCGGTCCTGGTGCCCGTGGGGCGGGGGCTGCTCTGATATACCTCACTCTTCTCGCAGTACATGGCCTTCTTCGAGTTCAACAACCGCCTGGAATCCGTCCTCAGCAAAGCCTACGTTTACAGGTGAGACCCCCGCCCCATGCACACACACACACACATACACACACACACACACACACACACACACACACACACACACACAGGACGCAGGACGTTTGTGGCGAGAACAGAGGGAGCACGGCATTCTCTCCCCCCCCGTTGCTTCCCCTCTCAGGTGCCCCCAGCCCTCCAGGCCTTGTTGCCACCAGAAGCCGGGCTCTTCCTGGCCCAGCCTCCTCTTCTCCGAACCAAGAATATCCTGTCCCTGCATCGTGATGAGGGCACACGTAGGCTGGCGTGAGGGGCTCCCAGCATTGCCAGCAGAATGCTCATTTTGGTCTCAGCTTAGGGAACTAAAGCCTCCAACCAGCTCTAGCAGAACAGAAGTAGCTGTAAGGTCACAGTGGGCTGTGTCACAGACGACCAAGGATGGGGCACAAGACCAGCCAGGCTGCGCTTGGGGCACGAGGCTCCTGTCCGCATCTCTCATGGGGCGGGGGGCACAGCCTCTGTCTTCCTTTCTCCGCACCTCTCTGTCTCCTCCTTACTCCTCCCCGTGGATATGTTTCTCCTCTGGCCCCTCCGCACCCCCAGAACCTGTCTGTGCAGGTAGCCCTGATACCCCGCGCCAAGTCTAGCCCAAGCCTTGACAATGTTCCATTTAAGTGCCACCATTCCTAATCGACACAGTCCCAAAAATGCATCCAGTTGGGCCAGCCCAGTTACTAGTTGATTCTCACTGGCTGGGTGTGTATCCCTCCAGGTGGCCGGGCAGGACAATGCAGGCCCCAATGGGGGGACCTCAGAGATCTGGGGGAAGTGATGATTGGCTCATTCCTTGTAGTCCTGGCCCTTGAGCGAGATGTCACCGCCACCCTCTCTGCCACTGTGTTCATGGGTCTCCCTTCTTCTACAGGGTCATCAGGACCACGGCCTACCTCCTCTACAGCCTGCATCTGAATTCCTGTCTCTATTACTGGGCATCGGACTATGAGGGCATCGGCGCCACTCACTGGGTTTACGACGGTGTAGGAAACAGGTGAGCCGCAGTCTTCCGCCTGGGGCCACGCCTGGGTGGCATTCCTGTGCTTTTCAATTCCAGCACAGAGACTCCCGGAAGGAATCCCATGGCTGCTGTGCTGCCAGGACCACTTTGCTCCCAAGGGATCACTGACAGGATAAGGTTCAAGGGCCAAGTCCCCATGTCTTCTCTGTGCTAAGGTGTCCTGAGCACCTGCCGCACATCAGGCAGTGGGGTACAGATGTGAACAAGGCTTGCTAGAAAGATCCTTTCAGGTTGGGCATGGTGGCTCATGCCTGTAATCCTAACACTCTGAGAGGCTGAGGCGGTGGATCATTTGAGCTCAGGAGTTCGAGATCAGCCCGAGCAAGAGCGAGACCCCGTCTCTACTAAAAAATAGAAAGAAATTACTTGGACAACTAAAAATATATAGAAAAAATTAGCCGGGCAGGGTGGCGCATGCCTATAGTCCCAGCTACTTGGGAGGCTGAGGCAGGAGGATCGCTTGAGCCCAGGAGTTTGAGGTTGCTGTGAGCTAGGCTGACGCCACGGCACTCTAGCCCAGGCAACAGAGTGAGACTCTGTCTCAAAAAAAAAAAAAAAGAAAGATCCTTTCAGCATCCCAAGGTCTAGTAGGGTTGGCAAATACGCTGTTCATGTGCCTCCACCCGTCCAGCCCATGGGCACGGCCAAGCGGGAATGAGGGATGAGGCCAGAGAAGACTTCTCAGTGCAGCCCCCAGGGCCTCACTACTACCCAGGAGCTGGCAAACAAGGTGACACCTATTTGCTGATCCAGAGACCTGTCATGTTACAAGACATGCAAAAATGATGATGATGATGACAATGACAATAATAGCAGCAAGCTTTGTAGACCCCTTAGTATGTACCAGCCCTCTTTAGAGAACTTAACATGTCGACTCACAACAATGACACAAGATCTTGCCCATTTTACAGATGTGGATCCCAAAGTCACACAGTTCATAACTGAGAGGGCTGGGATTTGTGCCCAGAGGGGCGGGGGAGGTGGGTGTGAGCACGGTCAATTCCACCAAAAGTTATTAAAAGTTAAGTCCGATCTTGGCCCTGATGGGCAGAAAGAAGGGACAGAGAACCCAGGAGGAAGAACAGGGAAGCCGACAGTTGCAAGAGAATGGAGTCCGGATCTGGGAGCAGCCTGGTGTGGCTGTGGGGGTGGGTGTGTGGAAGTGTCCAGAAAGGGAGACAGGGCCGTAATACCAGCGGCTGTCCCACGCAGTTTGAGCCTGGCCCTCTAGGGCTGAGCCGTCCAGTATGGTTGCCATGAACCACTCGGGGCTGCTGAGCACTCGCCGTGCGGCTAGTATGCGCTGTAGGCGTGAAACACACGCCGGCTTGGAAGGCTCACGGTGCAGCAGGTAACTATCGACTACTCATTTTCAGAATGGTGGTCACACGTGGAAATCATAAATTATCTCTGCAGAGTGCATCATGTTTTATCACACCTGTGGGCAGCATTGCTTTAGGTGATGAGGACCGAGCAAAGGTTTCTTTTTTGCTGTTCTTTGTCATATATATGTATATACATGTATACGTATGGACATATTTGTACACATGATGTCATATATAAATATGGATATTTTTCTGATTATAAAAGAAAGATCAGGAACATAGTCTGCTATATTTCTCTGACTCTAAGATGCAGTGAATTATCTGACACAGCATCACGTCAATTCAGCTTTTTGGAAAAAAAATGAATGTTACATTAAACATACACATGGGCTGGGCGCGGTGGCTCATGCCTGTAATCCTAGCACTCCGGGAGGCCGAGGCGGGTGGATCGCTCAAGGTCAGGAGTTTGAGACCAGCCTGAGCAAGAGCGAGACCCCGTCTCTACTAAAAATAGAAAGAAATTATTTGGACAACTAAAAATCTATATAGAAAAAATTAGCCGGGCATGGTGGCGCATGTCTGTAGTCCCAGCTACTCGGGAGGCTGAGGCAGTAGGATTGCTTGAGCCCAGGAGTTTGAGGTTGCTGTGAGCTAGGCTGACGCCACGGCACTCTAGCCGGCCGGGGCAAATGAGTGAGACTCTGTCTCAAAAAAAAAAAAAAAAACAAAAACAAAAGCATACACATGAATTGTAAGACACATCCTGGTTTTAGAAATGTTAAAATGTGAAAAAATAGGTCACCGATAAGGAAGCAAAATAGCATAATATTCTGTACATGTTCTTGTCATCAAGTTCTTTAAAACCACGCTGTTGGTTCCCCACCATCCCGCGTCGTGGCAGCCGCATGGGCGTGTCCAAGTTTTCACTCTGACGCTGCAGTGAGCATCTCTGTCCTGGAATTTTTGTCCTGGGGCCTGTTTCCTCACAATAGCTTCTTGCAAGAGTGGTAATAGGGCCAAGGGTACAAACATTTTTAAGTATTTTTAAATTACTTTAATTGACAGACTTTATTTTTTTAGAGCAGTTTTAGGTTTCCTGAAAGTAGAAAGAGTTTCCATATATGCACCGCTTTCTCTTTAAGGCTGGATTGAAAGCCTTAAAGCGACCTCCTATTGAAAGCGACCTCCCTTGCCTGTCAAAGCCTTTAAGCAGGAGAGTGACCAGAGGGAGGGGCTCTCGGAAAGGTCACCCTCTCGCTGATGGGAGGAGGGCGGGAGGAGGGCTGGAAGCAGACAAGCACCTAGGGGACTCCGCTATGTCAGGCAGAGCAGCAAACCCCTCCAGACAAAGGACTGGCTTGATCTGGGGAGGGTAGGTGGCGTGGGAGGAAGAGAAGCACGTGGGGTGAGGAGCAGGGCTGGGTCTGGAGGGTCACAGCAAGGCTTTAGGGACAAGGAGGCCCAGGCCTGACTCCTGGAGCAGATGCCACCTGTCAGCAGTGAACAGGTCACTTCTCTTTTCTGGGCCTCAGTTTCTTCGCCTGCAAAATGGGGCTGAAAATGGGACTCACATGTCCAAGAGGTAACTGGGGAGTCAATGTGTCTGAGTCGCTGCCCCAGTGCCAGGCCACAGCCGGCACTCAGTCAGCCATGTACTGAGGAGGAGGAGGAAGGAAGGGTCTAGTGGTGAGTTAGTCACCTCAGGTAGGCCCTGCCTCGCTCTGGGATGTGCCCATCAGTGATGCAAAATGCTCTCGGCCCAGCTGTCAACGCCATGTCTGCCTCCAAGTACCTGCTTCCAGTGGGCACAGAACAGGTGGGGGCCCTCACGTCCAAGGTGGCTTCTTCATACAGTGGTTATTTGTTCAGAATGTCCCCTTCCCAGTATGGATGCCCCAACCTCGGCCACCACAGCCATGTCTGTCACCTTCTGCAATGAGCCTGTGGCCTGAGGGCGAGCCACACCTTTATAGAGCTGTCCCAGAGACCAGGGCAGCCTGGCAGGCAGGAGGGGAGTTCCTGGCTCCACTGTCAGGTGGAGTGTGTCGGGGATGGGGTCAGGGCCCAACGCTCTCCCACATCATCCGTGGCCCTGCACCCTGTTCCCCTTGGATGGATCCATCCATAGCCCTGCTCCTGAGCCCGTGATTAGACCCTTCATTCATTCACTCATTCATTCTTTCAACCCTTCACAAGGGGGCGGGGAGGGAACTTGAAGCCCCTTCTATGCAAAGGGGAGAACACAAGTTCTGCATCAAATCCACCTCCGTGACCTTGGGTAACGCCCTTCCCCTTTCTGAGACTCAGTTTTCTCATCTGCACAATGGGGGTGGTATTATGTTCATATTTCTTACAAGGAATGATAAATTAATCTGTGTCACATGTCCATACCATTCCTGGACAGGAGGCCCCACTTCCTAGCTATGGTTATTGTTGTGGGGAAGCCAGCATGCCGGGAAAGGAGTTCGTAACCTGGGGCAGAGAGAATTAAGGGGTTACGACCCCTCCTGGAAATTGGAACTAAATTTTGATAATATGTTGGCTTTTCTAGGGAAAGGGTCCTAGCTTTCTCCTAAGGTTCTCAAAGGGGTTTGTGCCCCAGTGAACTAAGAACTGTCCTCCCTGGGGCTAAGCCTGGCTCGACTGCCACTGGGCAGCCCTGGGAAGGACGACAAGCAGGGGAGGGGAGGACAGGCGACAACTGGCTGGGACCTCCTTCTGCAGGGCCCTCTGGGGAGGGGCTCTGGCTGCCGCGCAGTAGGAGGGCGCCCTTTCTTGGCAGCAATACTCTTCCAAATGCCGTCCTGCAGGGAACCCCAACACAGGAAACACAGTACAAGTAGCGAAGGAGAATTCTTGAGAAGTCCAGTCGCGTGAAAAATAACCGCTCTGAAAAAGCCACCATTTGTGGAGGGCTCAAGGCCTCAAGTCCCTGTGTGCGTTTGGTCCCACATCCTGTTCCGGGCCCCTCCTGCCCTGCTTCTGCTCAGACTCGGCATGGGGGGTCCCCACAGACCCAGTAGCATGGGATACCGGGACTTTAGGGAGGCCCCTAAGATGTGTCGTGACAACGGAAGATGCTTTCAACCAGGATCTGGGGAGAAGCCAGAGATTTGTGGGCATTGCTCCTGTGTCCTCTCTGTTGGTGGCCCAGCGGCACCTGCATCACAGGCTTGGGAGCTACTCTGTCAATGGCTGCTTCATGCGCCCTCTAGTGGCCAGAACTAGTATGTCAGGGCTTGAGCGGCCGGGCCAGTCTTGCCTTGTCCTGAAACTTGCCGGCAACAGGTGATAAGCACAGGCAGGGAGGCCCCATCCTGCCCAAGCCCCGCCCCCGCCACTCCCTAGCAACCGCTGTTTCCTCTTCCCAGTACTCGTCGCACATTAGTAGCCTGTCCCCGCTGGACAGCCGGCTTCTTGAGGACGTGCGCGAGTCTGTCCCCTTCCGCACTGCAGGCATGTGGCAGGCACCCGTGATGGTGAAGGCTTTGACAGCCGGCTTGCTGAGAGCCCACCGCGTACCAGGCGCTCTTCTAGCATCTCGTTTTGTCCTCATGGTCGCCTGGGAGGGTATTCTGTTGCCTGCCCCACTTTATGAGGAAGGAGACTGAGGCTTGCAGAGATTGAGTCATTTGTCCAAGTTGTGAAGCTAGAAAGTGGCTGAGCAGGGCTTGAGCCCTGGCATTCTGGCTCCAGAGCCCATGTCCTGTTTACGACGCTGCGTAAATAGCTGGTGAACGGAGCCCAGGAAGGCGCAGAAAAGCCACCCTTTTGCTCACCTCGGGGAGGGCTCAGCCTGAAGGTGTGAACAGGTGTGTGAGGGACTCTTGCTGCTTTGTGATAATTAGACAAGCTCAGTGTCTTAGTCCATTTTGTGCTGCTATTAATTTAACAAAACACCTGAAGCTGGGTAATTTATAAAGAACAGAAATGTATTTCTCCCAGCTCTGGAGGCTGGGAAGTCCAAGATCCAGGTGCGGGCAGGTTCGGTGTCTGTTAAGGGCTCAGTCTCTGCTTCCAAGACGGTGCCTTGTTCCTGCACCCCGTGGAGGGGGGATGCTGTGTTTACATGGCAGAAGGGCCAGAAGGGTAAAAGGGGATCAAATTCCCTCTGTCAAGCCCTTTTATAATGGGCTTTATTCGTGAGGGCAAAGGCCCCGCCTCCCAGCGCTATTGCATTGGGAACTGAGTTTCCAGCACATGAATTCTGGGGGTCACAGTCAGACCACATTCAGCACTTGGGGCATTTTGTATGCCTTTCACCTCACAGTAGGACCCCATCACCCATACCCTCCCTTCCTGAAGGGTCACAGCCTGTGTCAGGGGGTTACTGATGGCAGGATGACAGCTCAGAGAAGCAGACAGCACCCTGGGTTCTAGTCCCAGCTCTGGAAGTTGCCAGCTGGTGACCGTGGGTGTCCCCTTTCCCTTTGGGGGCCTCGGTTTCCCTGTCTGGAAAATGGTCGGGCAAGGGAGAGGGTCAGAAAAGTTGGTCCTCAAGATATCTTCCTAGTCTGATGATTCTCTTGCTTTCCATGAACCAACGCAACAGGGAATAGCAAAGGGAAAGACAATGTCAATTACAGGAACGTTGAAGGAGCCCAGCCAGCAGGAGTCAAGAGACCCTGCTCTATCCTCCTGCCAACTCTTCTTAGAAATCTCCTGGGGCCTCAGTTTCCACATCTGTAAATGAGGATGATACCATGTCCCTGCAGGGTTGGGTGAGATCCACGACCAACCCAGACAGCTGCTCTGCAAACTGCAGCATGCTCTGCACGTGTGAGAGAGTTTGTGTTGCATTTATGGGCTATAAAGCGTCTCTGCCTTTTGCACAATATGCATCTATCAGGGGTGTCTGAGCCAGGACACCCAGGGTCAGCAGATCGGGGCCTCTGGTGACCGAGATGCTTTTCTCTTCTCTCTCCAGTTACATTCGCTGTTACTACTTTGCTGTGAAGACCCTCATCACCATTGGTGGGCTGCCTGACCCCAGGACACTCTTTGAAATTATCTTCCAGGGGCTGAACTATTTTACGGGCGTCTTTGCTTTCTCTGTGATGATTGGACAGGTACCTGGGGCGCCAGGCTGGCTTCTCTCCCACCTGACTGTAGGGTCCCCTCCTGCTACTGCCAGGAAGGTCACCCTCTGTGCCTGTTCCTTTGGACTAAGCCTGGGAAAGAGCCTGGACCCTGCACGCTTCCCGTTCCCTCTCTGAGGTCATTCCCGTTTGAAATGTCCGTCCCTTCGGGGTGTCTGCATGAGCTGGGCTGAATGGTTTTCTGCAAAGGCTAAGGATTTGGGCTGCTCCCTTTGAAAGAAACCCCTGGTGTTTCTGACATGCTGGGGCAGCATCTTCTATTCCAGTCGGTGCATGAAGCGACAATTGGGGGTCCTCAAAGTTGCCTTTGAAGGGCCCCACCCTGAGGAACAGTACACTGGGCCCATATTTCCTCCAGCGTTAGACACCAAGGGGCCATGCTGTCCCAGAATCAGCCCAGCCCAGCAAGCTGTTCCCTCCTTGTTTGGTCCCAGGGAGCTGAAGCCACCCCAGGGGCCGGCAGTCTCACTCCTCTGGAGGCAGAACTTCCTGTCAGTAAAACCTTCTCTGTGCATGGACATCTGCCTTCCTCTCCCCAACCCCTGGCACCCCCCCCCCACTTCCATGAGACCTGCTCCTGGTCTGTGTAAAGTGACGTGTCCGCAAACCCACTGAGTGGCCCCACTCTGGCCCAGTGGCTTCCTTGACCTGCCTAACATGTTCCCCCAGATGAGAGACGTGGTGGGGGCCGCCACCGCAGGACAGACCTACTACCGCAGCTGCATGGACAGCACGGTGAAGTACATGAACTTCTACAAGATCCCCAAGTCCGTGCAGAACCGCGTCAAGACCTGGTACGAGTACACTTGGCAATCGCAAGGCATGCTGGGTAAGACTCCTCTCCGACCCCGGCCCCAGCCAGCTCTGGTTGCCTGGTGCCCTGGAGGCCTTCTGGGGCCTCCTTCATGCTCTGTGTCCCTGAGGCTGCGGCCCCAAAATTTATGTGAGAGGGGCCCAGCGAGGCCCATGATGTGCTTCAAGCTGGGCGGGCACAAGACCCCTGAAGAATGAGGGACTTGTCTTCTGGGGCCCGCCCGCCTCACTGCACCCACCCTGAAGTGCATCCCCAGCAAAGATGGAAGCACAGTTTAAGTCAGGAAAGAAGGAAAATCTTTCAGTATTTCCTCTCCCTCCCTCCCCCCTCCTCCCTCTCTTCCACTCTCCCCTACCTCTCTCTCCCTCGTCCACCCTGTCTGTCTCTCATGGCACTGCAGACCCCACGGTGGGCGCGCCAGTCTTAGCCCCTGCTGCCCTGAAGCTGGAGCCATTCATTCATTCATTCATGGCACTGCAGACCCCACGGTGGGCGCGCCAGTCTTAGCCCCTGCTGCCCTGAAGCTGGAGCCACACAGCTCGGGTGGGATCGTGATTCCACCCCGCTGTGCTGCATGGCTGGGGGCAAGTGACTGCCCTTTCCTCATCTGTAAAGCAGGGATTGTAGCGGTGGGTATCTCTTGGGTTCCTGGATTTAATAAAATCATCTTTGTAAAACACTTAGTAAAAAAGTGCCCAGCTTGTAGAAGTGCTTGATAGACTTTACTTTTTATTTCTTTTTTATTTTTCTATATATGTTTGGGACAGAGTCTTACTCTGTTGCCCACACTAGAGTATCGTGGCATCAGCATAGCTCACTGCAACCTCAAACTCCTGGGCTCAAACAATCCTCCTGCCTCAGTCTCCTGAGTAGCTGGGACCACAGACACACGCCACCACGCCTGGCTAATTATTTACTATTTTTAGTAGAGACAGGGTCTCACTCTTGCTCAGGCTGGTCTCGAACTCCTGAGCTCAAGTGGTCCTCCCACCTCACCCTCCCAGAGGGTAGGGATTACAGGCGTGAGCCACCATACCCAGCCTTTGGTAGAGTTGAGTTCTAGCCAATGTTGTTCTCACAGTGTGAGTGGGGAAGACGGATCACCAACAGTTGCCATAAAGGCTGTGATAAGAGCTGGGGCACAGGGGCTGCTAACAGTAGCTGGGTGGGAGATGTCAAGGGAAGGCTTCCTGGAGGAGGTGACATTAGTGCTGGTTCTGAAGAATGAGTAGGAGTTAGTCGGTGAAGTGCGCAGGGGTGTTTCTGGCAGAGGAAACGGTATCGGCAAAGGGCTGGAGGTGAGGACTCTCTCTGCATCTAGGGTGGTTCCATGTGGCAGGGGAATGGTGTGTCCAGGTGAGCAGTGCAGGGGGGCCTTGCCGTATGTGCGCGTGGAGAGGGGCTCGGTTGCCTCTGACCCTTGCCAGGTCTTGTTCACAGATGAGTCAGAGCTGATGGTGCAGCTTCCGGACAAGATGCGGCTGGACCTGGCCATCGATGTGAACTACAACATCGTTAGCAAAGTGGCGCTCTTTCAGGTACACCCGCCAGCGCCCTCACCCTCGGCGCTCCGCGGGGCTCCAAGCCCAAACCTCCCTCTAAACAGTTCCTTTCCCCTCCTCTCGGGACAGGGCTGTGACCGGCAGATGATCTTTGACATGCTGAAGAGGCTTCGCTCTGTCGTCTACCTGCCCAATGACTACGTGTGCAAGAAGGTGAGGCGGCTGCAGGGGCATCTGGGATTTGCAACCCCCCCTGCCTTGCAAGGAGCTGGGCTGGAGGGGGCACGGGTGAAGGCCCAGCGAGGTTGGCAAGCCCAGGCAGAGCAGGATTGTTGGGGAGGGAGAGAGGCGGCTGCAGCTCCATGCACCGGTGTCCTGGCCCCGCAGCGGATTAGGAGGCTTTATCAGCTCTAGGCAGCGAACACAAATGTGCCTCGGGCTTCGCAAAGCAGTTCCACGGCTCTCTCCACCTGGGACCACGGGGGTCTGGATGAGGACCCCCACCGTACAGAAAGGGAAACCGAGGAGCCTGAAGAGGGGCAGGGCCTTGACCGTGCAGGTGGAACTGCTTCCAGGGTCTCGGTCTTCCCATCAGGAACGGAGTGGGCCAAGGTCAGAGGCTGCAAACTGGTGGCCCTTGGGTAAGATCCAGCCCCCAGATATTTTGTGGGTTTTTTTTCTAATCTTTAAAAAAAAGAGTGGAATTAGTCCCCAACCTTTAAACATTGGAAGGTTTCACATAAAGATCCAGATCTCTGCTGAACACAGCAAATCTGCTCACAGGGGTCCCACTTTCCCAAATAGCGAGAGCCAGCTGCAGTGCAGGAAGGGCTGCCCCATGGGGGGCATCGTGCCCTCTCCTGATGCCACAGGCCCCACCGCTGCCCACTGCCCTACCCCAGGCTCCCTTCCCTGCCTGGCACCACCCACTGACTCTAGAACAACAGTGTCTAGAGCTCTTTCTGCTCCCTGTCCTTGGCATCCCAGGTGAGGCCAAAGTCACTCAGTGAGTAAGGGGAGGGGGTGGGGGGCAGGAACCCAAGTCTCAGTGCTCTTGTACACAGCTGTTAACGAGGCTGGGTGTATCCCCGGTTCAAATCCGGGCGCCCCCTAATAAAAGAGGCTGGGAGTGTGAACAGGGCTGACGATATTGCCCAGGCAGGCTCTGTGAGACTTGGAAACCCCCGTCTCTGGAAGGCCTCTGTCTCCAGGCTCTATGCTATGCAGCAGTGAAGTTTCTGGAAGCAGAGAGCTAGGGGAAGAGGGAGAAAAGATGCTGCAGATGGCTGAGAATTTAAAGCTGCAGTCTTAGGGAGGCCAAGAGGGGTCTGGGAACAATAGAGTGACTTTTCTGTCATTGGAGCCACTTCCTCGCTGTGTAGCCGTGGGCACGTGGCTTACCCTCTCTGAGTCCTGCTCTTCTCATGGGTAAAGTGGGGATATTTATAGTTGTGAGGATTGAATAAGACGTGCATACAGTTTGGCACCGTGCCTGGCACAGAATAGGTGCAGGCGCTGTTGCTGTCATCGTCGTGGGTAACGTAGCGTTTGCTTTAGATGAGAAAAGGTGAACCAGGCGTTGGGCAGGGAGTCTGCAAGTTAAATTGAGCACTTGGTGAGCGCGTGTGAACAGCGCCCTCTGCTGTCCAGTTTTGCTCCGCAACAACCTCTCTGAGACAGCGAGGGGGCTGGCCAGTGAGGTGAGGGTCCCCCCGCCCTCCCACTGCTGTTTCTGTGCACAGAAACAGACGAAACCGTCCTCCTTTTTGTTAAGAGGGCCATGCACGTGTGAGATGCACAGGAAATGTGTGTTGAATAAATCAAAAGTGTAACCAAGTTACCGTCCTTGCTCTCTACCCACCTTTAAAATTTTTTTATTTATTATATTTTCTGTAGACCTCCTCTGTGATCAGGTCTCTGCCCCTTTTAACCACGCCAGGGGTGGCCGACAGGTAGTGGGCCAGTGCAGGGGCCTATGAGGGCGTGAGTCTGGGAAGGCACGTGGCAGACTGGGTGTTTCTGATTGCAGTCCAGAGCGAGCTATTCATTCATTCATTCATTCATTCATTCATTCAGCTTAATGTGGGATTAAGACCACTGTGTTGGTTTGCTAGGGCTGCCATTATACAGCACAACTGTCCCTTGGCTTGCGGCGGCCACTTTTCTGTGTCTCCTCCCATCATCTTCCCTCTATGCCTATCTGTGTGTCCAAATTTCCCTTTTTATAAGGACACCAGTCATACTGGATTGGGGCCCACCCTACTCCAGGATGACTACATCTTCATTAAAGCTGTGACGTCTGCAATGGCCCTGTTACCAAAATGTTGCTGGGGATGAGGATTTCAACATATGAATTTTGGGGCGGGGACAAAATTCAACCCATAACAACCATGGACTCTGGAATCAGATTGTCTGGGTTCAAATCCCACTCTGCCTCATCCTAAATTTGTGACCTTGGGCAGAGAGTAATCCTGCCTCAGAGGCTTGTTGGGAATTAGGTGGGTGTAATCACATAAAGCAATTAGACCAGTGAGTGCCTGGCCCAGAAAAAATGTTATGGACCTGCTGGACTTTATCATTGTTGCTGTTGTTATCATTCCTGTCGCAGTTACCAAGCTCCTGGTAAGTGCTACGCATGGATAGGAGTTTATGGTGTGGACCACTACTGGGTGTGCCATGCCTGCACGTGGGGCTAATTGGAAACTTGTGGAATACACCTGCACCTCCCAGGTGACTTGTTCCATGACACCACTAACTCCCCACCATAGTCCTGTGAGTTCGGCAGGGCAAGGGGTGGTCACTCTGCCCAGTGCGCAGATGAGGAGACTGAGGCCCGGCAGGGAAGCGACTGGCCCCACACCATACACCACGTCATGGCGGCAGGGCCAGCGCCCAGCCTGGGTTCCTCCTTGCTGGGCCTCCAGCCTCCGGGCCCGGCACTGGCTGCTGCTCTGGTGGCTTTGGGGGATGGGCAGAGGGACTCGCCGGCTTCTCTGTTTCAGGGGGAGATTGGCCGCGAGATGTACATCATCCAGGCGGGGCAGGTGCAGGTTTTGGGCGGCCCTGATGGGACATCCGTGCTGGTGACGCTAAAAGCTGGATCTGTGTTTGGAGAGATAAGGTCAGGGGGGAGCTGGGGTAAGATGAGGGGCCCTGGCCAAGGCTGGGGACAGGGAGGGGGCAGGGGAGGGTGGGGGTGGCCTGTGGGTGGAACGGAGGAAGGTGGTGTGGTTTGGCACCGGCACCTGCTGATGCACGGAGGGGCAGGCTCTCACCTGCGTGGGGCCACGCTGTGCAGGGGGAGTGCGGCCTCCGAAGGGTCTCACCCTTCCCTTCTCTGCGCAGCTTGCTGGCGGTTGGGGGCGGGAATCGGCGCACAGCTAACGTGGTGGCCCACGGCTTTGCCAACCTCTTCATTCTCGATAAGAAGGACCTGAACGAAATTTTGGTGCATTATCCTGAGTCTCAGAAGTTGCTCCGAAAGAAGGCCAGGTATGTAACTTTTTTTTCAGTTAAAAAAAGATTGCTGAAGACAAGGACTTCCTCTTACCCACCCACAGTACCTTCATCAAAATCAGGAAATGTGGTATTGGAACAAAGCTCTTTCATCTCATCCCTAATCCACCTTCAGATTTGCTGATTGTCCCAGTAGTGACTTTGATAGCTTTCTTTTTTTTAATTTTCTTTTCTGCCTGCCCTCATCTTCCCTGCTGCGCCCCTGGACATGGCCATTTCTCCAAGGAGCCTTGATTCCTGTTAGTGGGAAATGGTTTTTAGAAACCAAGATCCGAGTCCTGGGTGCATTCATTGCTGCTGGGGTGCGACTAGGCCTCCTCGGGGGCAGACCTAAGAAACACACCCACATGCTTACCTGTATGTATAAATACAAGTATACACATATTAAGACATATCTGTACGCACATATACATGTATATGTCAACACTGATTCTTCTGTCCATGTCTACCTATTGATCGATCTATCTATAAAACAATTCCAGTCCAACAGCACAGAGTTCGTTCTTATCCTCTCCTTTTCCATACTTGTAAATCCCTCCAAGACTGACAAACACAGTTTCAGAATTCCCATACCACTGTAAAAAAAAAAAAAAAAAAGTAAGCCTTCTAAGTGGAGTTCCACACTGGATGCGGCTCTTTGTGTCTTCAGTCCGAGTGCGGAATTGTGTTCAAGCTATTCGCATTCGTTCTCACCCCTCTTCCCCTTAATGCGGTTATTGCAAAATACAGGTATATTCGTTTGTTTCAGTTTGCATTTTATTTTGGGGCTCCCCCGGCCACAGATCCTTGTTGATTTTGTTGTTGTCGTTGTTTTGAGTATGTAAAACATTAACACGTTTCCAGAAGTCAAAACTCTACGAAATGGTCTACTCAGAAAAGTGTCCCAACTTTCCCTGCCCTTGTTGTCACCCACCCTCTATAGGTGACCAATCTCGTTAGTTCATGTTTTTTCCTTTTTCTTCCTGTGTTTCCTTTTGCACAAATAGGCGGATCTGTGAACATTTTCATATTACCCCTTGCTTCTTACACAAAAGGTAGCATACTAGAGATTCTTTTCTGTACTTTGCTTTTTTTCACATTGACAACGAATCCCGGAAATCATTTTCTGTCCGTCCGCAGACCGCGTCCTCATTCCTTTCCCTAGTTGCAGGGCATTCCTGTGACATTTAGGGTATTTCCAACATTTCGCAATTACAAACAGTGCTACAACGCACCTGTGCATCTGTATTTTGCATTATTGGGGAACAGGTAACTCTTTTTTTTTTTTTAAGAAAAGTAGGTTTTTGCTTTTGAACCCTTAAGATCAGGTTTCAAACTGAGCAACAGAGGCGGCACGATGTGATAGGACACTCACCATAGGCGTGGGAGACTGGCGGGGCTCAGATCTTCCACAGGAGGTACTGGCTGTGTGGCTTTGGGAAAGTTACTTAACTTTTCTGGTCTCAGTTTTCAACTATGTAAAATTAAGGTGTTAACCTTCTCCTTTGCTGTTGTGAAGATTAAATAAAATAGTGGGCAGGAATGTCTGCAGTGGGGCACCTGGCATCTGGGAGAGTTCGATACATGCTAATAATGATCACTGTTCCTCTTTATCCACCAAATTCTCTCTGTAATTCAATTGGGTAAGACCTTTTTAATCCACACATCTGATTTTTCCTCCCTTGCCTTTTATCGCATATTCTTGCTCTCCACTTCACTCTATGAAATGATGCCATAAATAAACCACAATTGTTATGGTCATAATAACGGGAACACACTCGCCAACACCCATGCATACAACGCAGTAATTTATCGAGTACACAATTCTAGTTCTAGGCCCTGGGGGCACGGAGGGACCAAACAAAGCTGACATTTTACTCAGGAAACTGACAATGGAAAAATGAATGATTATGTGATGTGTCAGCGGGGGCTGAGGGCTATGGGGAGACACAAAGCCACTCGAGGAGAAAGAGGTGATGGAGGGAGATATTTGCGCTAAGCAGGTCAAGGGAAGCTGTTCTGAAGAGGTGGCATTTCAGCTGAGACCTGCACAGAGTGAAGGAGGGAGCTGGGGGACTGTCTGCAGGGAAGAGCTTTCCAGGCAGAGGGAACCGCATGTGCAAGGCCCCTGAGGAGGAGCAGGCTCAGTGTGTGGGTGGCAGAACAACAAGAAAATTGGCGTTGCTTGTTGTGGCATCAGAGAAGTCGAGGGGGAGAGATTGGGCTGGGCCTTGCAGACAAGGGCTGTAATGGCTTTGGCTTTTACTTGGAAGGAGATGGGAGCCATGCAGGGTTTTATACAGAGGAGTGACTTGATGTGAATCAGATTTTCACAAGATCCCTTTGGCAGCTTCCATAGTGTTGATATTCCAGTATCGTACACGCAAGGCGCTGAGGTACCCTGGGGAAGAAAGCTGCCCTCTAACTCATCTCACCTGGCCGCTCTCAGGGACTACACTGGAGCCTTCCAAAGGCCAGTCTATGCCAAGTATTCCCACAAAACCTGCCCACGCTCCCTCTCACATCCGCTGAGTGCCGGCCCCTCCTTTCCCGGGGACAGGGAAGTAGAGTAGATCGTCATTACTCACCGACTCCATGCTTGCCAATTCACCTCCTCACTAACGTGCATTCGTGACCCCAGACTCGATGCTTACAGGCTTTTGTGGACATGCACAGAGTGGCGAATAATTTGAGTCACCTGGAGTGCATGTTCCCAGCTGAGGTCCCAGCTCTGCCTTCTACGGCTTTCGTACAGTAAACAGGTGTCTTCTCATGGTCTGTTTAATGCCACATTTTCCTCATATTTGTGCACTTCGTTGGTGATTTCACTGTTTAAAATGGCCCCCAACACAGAGCTGAAGTGCTTCATGTTCCTAAGCACAAGAAGGCTGTGATGTGCCTGACCCAGAAAATGTTCGTGTCAGATAAGCTTCGCTCGGGCACGAATTGTGCTGTTGGCTGTGCGTTCGATGTTAATGAAGCAACAATGATGTTAACTAAGATGTCTTTAGACAGAAACACACACAAGACGAGTTTATGTGTTAATGGGATGGTGACTATGGTGATGACAGGCTTGCAGAAACCCAGCCCTGCATTTCCCCCAGGAGCAATGTCTCGGTATTTGCTGATTCAGTGTTCACAGAGAACGAAATTACTGCGGGTCGTGAGCTGCAACTGCTTATGTCTGAAAACCAGCACTAGGTCTCCCCATCCTCTCTCCCTGCCACCCTCAAGAAGAACGAGGCTCAGGAAATCCATGCTCATGGCTGTCATTCCATCCCCCTGGGTGGGTTAGGTGAGGGTTTGGCAAGTCAGCTGGGACCCTGCAGGGCCGTCCTGAGAGCAGTGCATTGGACCCCATTCCTGACAGTGCCCTGGCGCCCCGTGCTGGAGAAGGCCGTGGCATAGGAGGGGGGAGGGGAGAAGGGGGCGGAGCTAATGGGCCTTGCAGCACAGAGGGCCTGGGACTGGGGCAGGCTGGGCCAGATAGACTGGGGATCATGTGTGAGTCCTGCTCATCAAGGGAGAGACACCTCTGAGAACCAGAGGGCCCACGTGTGGGATTCTGTGCTGTGCGATCCCCGACCTTTACAGATGGGGGACCCGAGGCCCCAAACAGTGAAGTGCTCAGATCTCTGTCTTGGCCACTCCAAAAGGGGGATGATGAGGTCTTATGCATGTCACTTGCCCCAGGGTCAACTGTTTTATCTTAATTATAGGGAAGATACATCATCTGAAAATGAGGATAAATTTCCCTAACCTGGAAATGTCCCAGAAGCCAGTTCAGTGTTTCAAAACAGAGACAGCCATTAGCAATCAGCAAACGTCCATGAGATAGTTCTTTTGTGTCATTTTAGCACCACGCTGAGCCTTCCTGTGGACTGTCACGCTGTGAATTATGGACTCAAATAACATGGGGACAGTGCTCGGCTGTCACGCTGTGAATTATGGACTCAAATAACACAGGGACTGTGCCTGGCTGGCGTGTAAGAGGCCTCTGATGAATCATGTTTGTGTTCTCCCGGGGGAGCCCCAGCTAGGCAGTGCAAATCCTGGGCGATTAATATCAATATACACAATTTAAACCCATTGCCTCTGATTAGATGAGCAGCCAGGAACGGCCTCATTTTTAAACAAATAAGTTTTGCTGGAACCTGATGAATGAATTTGCCAATTCATTGTCTAAGCTCGCTGATTGCAGGCGAAATTCATTTGTTCTTGAGCCAAACCACTCATCACATGGTTGTAGAGTGAAATATTCCCTGTAAGAGGCTAGGACTCTGTTCGATGGAAAATTCTATCCTTACTTAGAGAAACAGGGTGGAACATTGCATCATATCTGGGTTGTAATTCTGCCTCTGCCACTTCCTGGTACCCTTGAACGTGTCACTCTCCCCACTCTGAGCCTCAGTTTCACCAACTGTCAGAGCCACAATAATCCCAGACTTTTTGATGTCACAGGAGTATTGCCAGCATCCGAGAACACAATGGCCACGATGTTCCTTTGTGGTCATTAGGATCTGGGGTGCTGGGGTCAGATGTGTGGGTTTGAATTCCACTTCCTGGCTATGTGGCCTTGGGAAAGTTACTCACCTCCTCTGGACTTCCATATCTTCATTCGGAAATGAGGGTGAATAATAAGACCTACTTATGAGGATTGGGTCAGAAGTTTGGGGACAGCCTAGCTAGGTCATCAAGGTGTCAGCCAGAGCAGGGTCTCATCTGAAGTCTTTTTTTTTGTTTTGTTTTTAAGAGACAGAGTCTCGCTCTGTTGCCCAGGCTGGACTGCAGTGGTGTCATCATAGCTCGCTGTAACCTCAAATTCCTGGGCTCAAGCGATTCTCCTGTCTCAGCCTCCTGAATAGCTAGCACTACAGGTGTGTGCCAACACACCTGGCTAGATTTTTTATTTTTACTCTTTGTAGAGACAGGGTCTCACTATGTTGCTCTGGCTGGTCTCGAATTCCTGGGCTCAAGTGAACTCCTTGGCCTCCAAAGTGCTGGGATTACAGGTGTGAGCCACCGCGCCCGGCCTCATCTCAAGTCTTGATGGGGAAGGACCCGCTTCTAAGATCACATGCTTGTTGGTGGAATTCAGTTCCTTGAGGTGTAGGACTGGGAACCTCGGTTCCTAGCTAGTTGTCGCCCTCGGGTTCTTGCCACGTGGGCCTCCTTCCGCACGGCTGCCTGCTTCATCACAGTCGGCAGGGGGAGTCTCCTTGCGAGACAGAGATCACCATCCTATGTGACATTCACACAAATGATGTCCCTTGTTGTACTCTGTTGGTTAAAAGCAAGTCCCATGTCCCACTCATTCTGAAGAGGAGGAGGTGACACAGAAGCATGAACACCAGGAAGGGGGGATTATGGGGGCCACCAAAGAGTGGCTGTAAAGGACAGAGCAGAGGGCCTGACACATATGGACACTCAGTAAGTGCTGATAACTGTGATGGTGATGACAGGGAAGTGACAATAAAGCAGAAGGAGAAGGAAAAACCTTTGGGTCCTTTTTCATCTAGGCATCTTATTTCTGATTCCATATATTAAAATGCCCTTTGGAATTTCCTCCCTGTGTGATCTTAGACAAGTTCCTCAACCTCTCTGAGCCTCAGTTTCCTCATCTTTAAGATGCAGACATTGAGACCCACTCATTACATTGTTCTGATCATTTGATGAGATACTGCGCGTAAAGCACTCAGCTCTGCACTTGGTCTAGGAAAAGCCCTGGGAAATCACTGGCCAGAGAATTCTCCATAAACGAGATTTCCTTTCCTCCTCGAGCTCCTCCCCAAACGAGCTTGTGACGTAAGTGGATGCCACTGTCTTGCAGGCGCATGCTGAGGAGTAACAACAAGCCCAAGGAGGAGAAGAGCGTGCTCATCCTTCCACCCCGGGCGGGCACCCCGAAGCTCTTCAGCACTGCCCTTGCTGCGACCGGAAAGATGGGGGGCAAGGCGGGGAAAGGAGGCAAGCTGGCCCACCTCAGGGCTCGACTCAAAGAGCTGGCCGCGCTGGAGGCGGCCGCCAAACAGCAAGAGTTGCTGGAACAGGTAACGCGGTCGGGACCCAGCCACCCTGCCACGTCAGGTACTTGCCAGGGACAAGGCCGAGGGACCTGGGAGAGTGGACCACACATTTAGGTTTAGGGGCTTTCCCCCCGCTTCTTTCTAACAGGACTCATTTGGTTGCCAGTGATAGAGTGCAAGCTCAGATTAGCCTGAGAAAACGGGGACCTGCGGCGTCATCTAATTGAAAAGTTCAGGCAAGGATGGATCCAGAAGCCCAGATGATGCCAGCGGGACTAGGTTCCCCATTCTGTCATCTCCGCCTTGTTCAGTGATGGCTCCATTTGCAGGCAGGCCCCGAGAGTTCTAGGATCATATCCTCTTGCTGTAGTCACTCCAGCAGAAAGTGCTCTTGCCTAGGGATTCTAGCAAAAGGCCCAGGACTCACCGTCATTGGCCCAAACTGGCTCACATGCCAACTCCTGAGCCATTCAGTGTGGCCAGGGGGCTGTGGTGCTCTGGGAGGCCTGGGTCACGTGCCCACCCCTGAAGTGAGAGTCGGGGCGAGGAGGATCTCTGAAGAAGCCCGGGCGCTGTTGCAGAGGAGGACGGAGAAGGTGTGGGAGGGGAAGGTCCCTCTCCAGACGACAGTGATGCGTCATAGTTAATATTGTGTCTGTGACAGTTTAAAATATCTGAAAGGAAAAGCCTCATAGACAGGCCCGGTGCCAACCACCTCTGCCCCCGTAAATCCAAAGGGAACATTAAAATTAGCTCTGGGAGTTTTTTCTGTGACTAAAGCCAAGAATGCCAATTAGAATGATTACACTAATTATGTCTGATCACGACCGTCCTTTCGGAAGGCTGCCGGGAAAGCGGAGAGGGACTGGGGTTAGGTGGGGGCTCAGTGGCAGGGACTCTTCGGAGCAGGGCAACCGTCTACATGACAGAGTTCAAAGGGACGTGACAAACTCAGTCTCAATCCAGGCTGGTGTTAGAGTCCAGGGGACCCATCCAGAGGTCGTTTGACAACAGGGGTTTAGTGAGTGACATCAAAGCCACTTAGGGTTCCAAGACATTCTCCAGATATAGCTACCAATGGCCCCCAATTGAGGAAAGACACAACTGCCTGGCTCACAAACTGTCAAGGTCACAGTGGCTTGGTGGGGTCTTTAGCCCTGGCTGCTGTGAATGGCTGAGTAGACGTGAACTTCAAGAATCTCTCAGGGGCTGGGCGCGGTGGCTCCCGCCTATAATCCTAGCTCTCTGGGAGGCTGAGGCAGGAGGATCCCTTGAGTTTAGGGGTTCGAGACCAGCCTGAGCAAGAGTGAGACCCTATCTCATTAAATAAATAAATGAAATTTTAAAAATAATAATAAAAAAGAGTCTCTCAGTACAGTGAAAGGCTGTAGCTGAAATGGGTCTGTTGCTCCTAAGCGTTAGGTCTTCGCTGGGGCAGCTTTGAGACGTGAATGAGATTTGCATGAGTGCTCTAATAAAAGGCATTGCCCCTCCAATTTAGAACAGCCAGGGCAGAGCGGCAGAGTGCAAGGAGATCTTAACTAGAAGTCCTGAGACACAGGTCCAAATCCCAGCTCTGTCACCTGCTAGCTCTGAGACCCCGGGAAGCTGCTCACGCTTTCTGAGACCCAGATCACTCGTAGTTGCCCCGTGGGGTTGTAAAGATCAAGCAGGAACCCTTGGATGCTTTTTGTAAAAGCATTTGGAACATGGCAAAGCACTTTACTAGCCTGCCCATTCTGGTCCCATTCTGGTCCATTCATGGCATGAGGCTTCAGGAAGTGTCACAATGGTCACCATCTGAGCATCTTGCCCTGGAAGCGCATTGTCAGAGTTTAGGGTGGACAGAGGAGGGTGGGACAGATGCACCTAAAACATGTAGAAACACCAAGACAGGGGGAGCAGCAGGTCCCCAGGGCTGCCTTGAGTCCTAAGAACATCTTTGTCCCTGCTCTCTGTTCCCTTCCTTCAACACCCTATGACTTGGGCAGACTTGGGGTGGGGGGGTCTCTGTTCCTCACAAGCACATTGGCTGCTCTCACTTTAAATTCACTTCTGCCACCTCACGTGGGTCTCGGGCGGCTGAGGATCACCGCGGCCTCCTCCTCTGGGAGCTGCTCCCTCTCCAGTCTCCTTCGTGCAGAGATGGAGTCCACAGAGCAGGAGGGGCCACAGGTGTTCACAGAAGCTTGGGTTTTTCCCCAGTTCCCTGCTGATACACAGACGGTGGCCAACGTCTATGGCAGGCAGCACAGGCCAGAGGCTGGAGGTGCCCACCAAGTCCCCAAACATAGGTCAGCTCTGCCCAATGCCAGTGGCACCGAGCCCCATTCTTCCCCTGAGGGTCTCAACCTTTAAGACCCTCCAGAAAGGTCGCCCCACTGGCTCCTGCCCTCGTCACCCTTTACTTTGTTTGCCTGGAGTTCGGCTCATCACCTCCCGGAACACAGACTCCAGGTAAAGGGGCGGGGCAGGATGTTTCAGCCTTTGCAGAGGCCTTGGTGGCGGCTCCCCCCAGGTCACCGCCTTCCTCAACAGCGCAGGGACAGGGCTTTGCCCTTGAACTGGGTACTTCACCCCGCCTTCCAGCCCGGCAGCAGCGATCTAAAACATGCCCAAGACCCTCCCTGAAATCCAACCTGCTCCTTGCACTTCCCCGTTGCGGCTGTTGTTTCTCCCAAATAGCCCTGATGCGGCTCAGGCTGATCTGCTAGATCTCGCCCCCTGCGCACTTTGCTGTCTTCTTGCGGGGCGGGGGTCGGGGAGAAGGCGGGAACAGGAAGGTGTTCAAGACCCCTTGGACCGACTGTGCCTCACGAGTCACCCTTTCCGGATTCCAGGCCAAGAGAGCTCAGGATGCCGCTGGAGAGGCCGGCTCGGCCGCCCCGGACCAGCCCGCGCCCCCGGACCAGCCCGCACCCCCGGACCAGCCCGCACCCCTGGGCCAGCCTGCACCCCTGGGCCAGCCTGCACCCCCAGACCAGCCCGCACCCCCAGACCAACCTGCACCCCCAGACCAGCCCACACCCCCGGAGCCCCTGGATCCCCCGGCCCAACGCTCTCCGCCGCCTGCGTCCCCCGGGAGTCCCCAGGGAGGTGAGGAGGGGACGCCCAGGCCAGAGGAGCCCTCGGTGCGGATCCGCATGAGCCCGGGCCCCGAGCCCGGCGAGCAGATCCTGTCGGTGGAGATGTCCGAGGAGAAGAAGGCTGAGGCGGAGTGAGGCGGCCGCAGCGCCGCCCGGCAGGTGAGTCCCCGCCCCGACGTTTCCGCAGCGGTGGCCCAAGCTGTCAACCGCCTGCGACACGCCTGCCCCGACCTCGGCCCCTGTGAGGCTGGCCACCTAATCAACACACTTCATCAAGTGTTCGCGTCCCTAAGCTCCCAGCGTCACTCGAGATCCCCACCTTCCCCTGACTGTTACTATTTTTAAGAACAAAATTATTTTCCACTTTTTTCCTAGGCAGGGATGGAACGGGGCTGCAACAGGGCGGGAAGCCGGGTGGGACTGGGGAGAAATGGGTGAAGTCAAAATGCGTTTGCCCCGGGAATTTTTCTCCCACCTTTCAAGGACAGAAAACACTTAGCAAAAAGGAGGGCAGCCGTGCTGTTGGACTAGGTGGAACTATGGCAATTGCCACCTGAGTATGGGACGCTGTTTTCCTTTGCTGGGCGGTGAC
>NW_012148308.1:297567-302509 GCF_000956105.1 Propithecus coquereli | reverse complement strand
CTTAATTTATTTTGGAGGTTGTTCCTGAGCAGAACATAAAGACCACGCTTATTTTTTCAGGCAGCAATCTAGTCCATTGCATGGACGCTTCATAACGTTTCAACCACTCTCCCACTGATGGGCATTTGCGTTGCTTCCCATCTTATGCTGTTCAAAATAATGCTGCAATAAAAAATCTTGTACAGACAGAAGTTCACAGGTAAACACTATTTTTAAATGGGGGCAGTCTGGGAGTTTAGGCAGATTGTTTTCTCTTGTGATCTCCATTCATCGTTTGCATATTTGCCCCATGCATTCTAAGATCCAAGCACGGAGAACGCTGCCATCTTTAGCAAGTGTTCCAGATAGACTAATAATTAAGTAAACACATTGCCTTCCAGTAGATGGCAAAATGTTTCAACAGCACCTTCACTGTGAGATCCTACTTTACAAGGAATTTTTTTTTATATGAATGTACTTACTCTTTTAGATAGCAATTCTTGAACGTATACTGCTTATTATATAAAGCAAGAGCTTCTTGAGTTTCCCAAGAATTGTCCTGGAAAGGAAATTGATTTTGAAATGAGATTAGCAGTCTCTTAATTTCACTGAGTTATCTCATTAAATGAAACACTTCCGCAAACTTGGATATTAAGTAAATTGAATTTGAGGCTGGCATTATTCTCTAAATTGAATTGGACTGTTTGGTCCCTGAGGTATGACTGGTATGGCTTGGAAGCACTGTAACGCCACAGCTGAAACAGGACCTTTATTTATGTACGTTGAATCTCTACCCAATTAAAATGTCTCAACGTTTCCTGCATTTTGATAGAAAATGAATAGCGAGTTATTTTCTTTAACTACATAAATATTTTAAATAAAATTAAAACCCAGAAGCTGTTTAAAATTTCCTTATCAGAATGTGTTCAGCTACCTGGAATATTTTAATCTGCATTCTTAGTAAACATGAACACTGTATTTACATTCTGGCTTTCGTATTACAATGCATTTTAATTAAAGTATTTAGATAAATGTTCCTGGCTTGTGGATTTGTTTCAGAAACCGGCCATGTGTGACAGACATCTTTGGGAGAAAAACTAAGTGAATTTCCAGGCTCAGGCTTCTCAGCTAATGTCCTATGGACATCTTTGGGGCTATAATCCATCCTGCATCCCTGTTGCTGGAGTAATATCCTTACCAAACCTCGATGGCCTGCTGGGATTCTAAGCCCCTCAAATCAACACCCCATTTTTATCTGGTCTCACCTACTGGTCTCACCAAGGCAACTGCTCACAATCTCCCCAACCCCATTTGGGCAACGCTGCAGAATGCTCATGAGCATGGACTCTGGATTCAGACTTCCTGGCTTCCAATCCCACCTTGATGACCACGGATGACCATGGACCTCTTCATGACTTCATCTGTAAGATGGAGACAATGTATTGTACTGCACAGGCCCACTGTGATGATCAGATAATAGTCTGGCATTGCCAAGTCTGAACGGCCATTAGCAATAAAACCAACCCGCCATCCCCCTTACTCTCTTACAGTTGCGGTGGATTAGAAGTAGATTAGAAGCCCCCGGAGAACTTCATCTTCTCTGGATTCTGACTCTGCCCAGGGTTACACACAGAGAGGGGTTTAATCACTTCTTTCTTGGCTCTTTAACTGAGAGTATGTACAAAGGGCTTGAGTCCATGTTAATTGTACCAGTATAAGGCACAGATTTCTATACCATCCATCAATGATTTAACCCAATTTCATACAAAAAACAGAACGTAAAACGCTCCAACAAGGCTTACTCTCCTGGGGTGGTCACTGCATTCTGGGCTAGGCCCAGAGCAGACTTCATAGACCCATGACCTGTGCAGTCACACAGAGCCCATGTTCAGAAAGGCCCTGTGTTTGAAATTCTTAATGATTTTTGGACGAGGGGTCCTGCATTTTTGTTCTGGGCCCCACAAATGACATAGCCTGTCCTGGCTAGGTTGGGTTACCACCCACTCTCTGAAAAGCCCACGAGAAAGGGAGGTGGAGACATCTTTTCTGCACTCAGCTTTCATCTCTCTTCTTCTAACCCCAGGATCCTGCTTCCCTTTTGGAAGTTTACCTTGCAGTCATGCACGGTGACTTAAACATGGTGATCCAAGCGAGGCCCATTGGCTCTCTTCGCTGGGAAGTGAATCTTGAGAACTATCGTCCCCCTTCCTTGCTAACAGAACCCTGATTTACAACATGCCCTGCCCCAGGAGATAAATCCCTGGTACAAGCCGATCACAGCTCTCTGTTCTCTTTTGCCAGAGTCTTGCCTTCCCAGCCTTCCTTGCAGCTAGGGGTGGCCATTTGGCCCTGTTCCAACCAATGAATGAATCAAGAAAATGCCCTATTGCTGCTGCCCTTCTTTCCTCCTGCTTGGGATACTGATGTGAGGACGTATTTGGAGCTGTAGCAGCCATCTTGTGACTTTAGAGCCAAAAATCGAAGTGATGTGGACAGTGACATGCTTGAATTGCCAAACCAACCTGAAACCATGCCTTTGCAGACAACTTGTTGTATGAAATAATGAAATATCTTTATTATTAAGCCATTCTTAGTCAAGATCTCTGTTACCTGCAGCTGAAAACATCCTGATATAAGAGCACGGAAATGGAGAGAAAAAGAAAGAAAATGGGAGCAGATGCATCACAACTTTGACCCCCTGACCACACTGGACATTCGTTCCTGTTGCTCAGATTCTCATTACTGCTTGTGTTCCTGTCCTTCCTAACCTTGTCTTCAGCCTTTTCCTAATTACACGAGCTATCTTGTGTATTTTGAATTCATTCGCCTTCTGCTCTTAAGTTGGTCAGAGTTGGTTTTTGTAGCTCACAATGAAAGAAACCTAACCAACGCAGACAAAAGTACTCCTGGGAGTTTCCTGATTACTTAAAACTCAAGATCTAGGCCAGGCATTCTGGATGTGACTTTTGGTCTTGCACAGCCACCTGTGGCTTCTAAATTCAACTCTCAGGAAGAGACCCCCCTGAGAAGGGAATAGAAGAGATAGGGGGCTGTTTTGACCAAGACCAAATTCAATACCTCTCAGTGAACGGTCAGCCCACGGGGAGAGAGTGATTGATCCAGCAAGAACTGGAGCATCAAGGCTCATGTCCCATAAGCTCTTCCCAGCTCCCTCCCTGTTCAGGACAGAACCCTCCTCATTAATGACCTTTTAGATAGATCCTGCCTCATTGCTGTCGTTAACAATTGTTAAGTGCTAAGAACAGAGGTGACCGTGCTTTGGGACTTCAGAGAGCTTTCCTATCAATGAGTCCTGTCCACTGTGCTGGCTGCTGTGGGGTGATCAAGAAGGGAATTATCAGGCCCAAGTTATAGATGTGGAAGTTCAAAGTTAAGGCTGGACAAAGGGACTTATCCTCAGGAAATCAGCATCGTGGCTAGAGACAGAAACAGCCAAGAGAAAAGATCCCGGAGGCCACTGTCCTGCCTCTGCCACTAACCTACAGTGTGACTTCAGCTGGGTAACTTTTCATCCATTCATTAAGTATTTTTTAAAATTCTGTCTTTGTGCCAAACACTGTTCTAGTTGCTTTCTGGGCCTCAGGTGTTCCATCTCTAAACTGGGAGTAAGACAACAATACTCCCAGGTTGTTGTAGGAAGATTTGACAACCTGGAACCAAATACAGACAAACTAACTGTAACCAAAAAATTGTCGATTTACATCTCTGGGATTCCATATCCTGAGCACAAGCGCCTCCAACAGTCCTTCAGAAATGAAGAGTGGGAAGGCCTGGGTGCCCTTCTTTCTTTCATTCTTTCCCTGGGCATGAGGTGTTGGCATCTCCAGGGGTCTTGCCCGGTCACCACAGTAGAGTGCCAGATTTAGCGAGTAAAAAATACAGGACGCCCAGTTAAATTTGTATGTCATGTAAACAATGAGTTGGGATTTTTAAAAACATTATTTGTCTTGTGCAATATTTGGGAGATACTTATGCCAAAGAAATTTATTTGTTATTTATCCGAAACACAAATTCAGCTTGGTGTCCAGTATTTTGCCTGGCTACTCTACAAGGCGGGCACCGGCGTCGCCTGCCCTGCGTGATTAGGGCGGCAGCCTCTGTTGCCAACCTCGGGCCTGGGGCATCCTGGCCCCGCCCAGCCTGGGGAGGCCGGGCTCGGCTTTTGATTGGCTGCCTCACCTCTGCCCTGCTCCAGAGCCGGTCATGATTGGTGGAGGAGGAGGAAAATGACTCAGTCTGCTGTCAGTGTTTGGTTTTTAACATATATCTTTATAAATTTTATCCTGAATGCATACACGAGGCCTTCTGCATCAGAGAGAGGTTTCATAATAATTACATTAAACTAAACAATAAGTACCTCTTCCCCATGTCCACCCTTCCCCCTGCCTCGCTCCTGCCGGGGAATGTCCTATGCAAATAGGCAGACACAACAGACAAGAAAAAGTAATGTTTCTCTGCGTATAACGGGGAAGGGGAGGCTATTCCCTTTCAGGACGGGAACAATGGGCCCATTGGAAAAAATGGGCTCAAAACCTAACCTTACCTACTTACCCTAACCTAACCATACTCTATGGTATGTAAATAACGTCTCTCCAGGAGCTAGATAGCCCCATGTGTGCCTGCTTTAACCACTTAGGGGGTATCTTTAAGTTCTTGGCCCTTCATCCCTTTTGACATGTAAATACAGACGGATACAGCACTGCAGTCTTCCCCGCCCCTTGGGTCTTAACTTAGGGACCTTGGCCCAGCTGTGGCCATTTGGAGGTGAGCGAAGCTTTATTAGCCCTTCAGATCAAAGCAATTAACTGGCTACAGAGCTGATTGTCAAGGTATGTGAAGAGTCTCAGGAAACTGGACTCCCATCTTTCACATTTCCAAATTTCTGAAACCAAAAGTGTTTTGCTCCTTAAAGAAAGATAGGGGCTGGGTGCAGTGGGTCATA
>NW_012148308.1:295136-297517 GCF_000956105.1 Propithecus coquereli | reverse complement strand
ACACAGAGCCCATGTTCAGAAAGGCCCTGTGTTTGAAATTCTTAATGATTTTTGGACGAGGGGTCCTGCATTTTTGTTCTGGGCCCCACAAATGACATAGCCTGTCCTGGCTAGGTTGGGTTACCACCCACTCTCTGAAAAGCCCACGAGAAAGGGAGGTGGAGACGTCTTTTCTGCACTCAGCTTTCATCTCGCTTCTTCTAGCCCCAGGATCCTGCTTCCCTTTTGGAAGTTTACCTTGCAGTCAGGCACGGTGACTTAAACATGGTGATCCGAGCGAGGCCCATTGGCTCTCTTCCCTGGGAAGTGAATCTTGAGAACTATCATCCCCCTTCCTTGCTAACAGAACCCTGATTTACAACATGCCCTGCCCCAGGAGATAAATCCCTGGTACAAGCCGATCACAGCTCTCTGTTCTCTTTTGCCAGAGTCTTGCCTTCCCAGCCTTCCTTGTAGCTAGGGGTGGCCATTTGGCCCTGTTCCAACCAATGAATGAATCAAGAAAATGCCCTATCGCTGCTGCCCTTCTTTCCTCCTGTTTGGGATACTGATGTGAGGACGTATTTGGAGCTGTAGCAGCCATCTTGTGACTTTAGAGCCAAAAATCGAAGCGATGTGGACAGTGACATGCTTGAATTGCCAAACCAACCTGAAACCATGCCTTTGCAGACAACTTGTTGTATGAAATAATGAAATATCTTTATTATTAAGCCATTCTTAGTCAAGATCTCTGTTACCTGCAGCTGAAAACATCCTGATATAAGAGCACTGAAATGGAGAGAAAAAGAAAGAAAATGGGAGCAGATGCATCACAACTTTGACCCCCTGACCACACTGGACATTCGTTCCTGTTGCTCAGATTCTCATTACTGCTTGTGTTCCTGTCCTTCCTAACCTTGTCTTCAGCCTTTTCCTAATTACACGAGCTATCTTGTGTATTTTGAATTCATTCGCCTTCTGCTCTTAAGTTGGTCAGAGTTGGTTTTTGTAGCTCACAATGAAAGAAACCTAACCAACGCAGACAAAAGTACTCCTGGGAGTTTCCTGATTACTTAAAACTCAAGATCTAGGCCAGGCATTCTGGATGTGACTTTTGGTCTTGCACAGCCACCTGTGGCTTCTAAATTCAACTCTCAGGAAGAGACCCCCCTGAGAAGGGAATAGAGGAGATAGGGGGCTGTTTTGACCAAGACCAAATTCAATACCTCTCAGTGAACGGTCAGCCCATGGGGAGAGAGTGATTGATCCAGCAAGAACTGGAGCATCAAGACTCATGTCCCATAAGCTCTTCCCGGCTCCCTCCCTGTTCAGGACAGAACCCTCCTCATTAATGACCTTTTAGATAGATCCTGCCTCATTGCTGTCGTTAACAATTGTTAAGTGCTAAGAACAGAGGTGACCGTGCTTTGGGACTTCAGAGAGCTTTCCTATCAATGAGTCCTGTCCACTGTGCTGGCTGCTGTGGGGTGATCAAGAAGGGAATTATCAGGCCCAAGTTATAGATGTGGAAGTTCAAAGTTAAGGCTGGACAAAGGGACTTATCCTCAGGAAATCAGCATCGTGGCTAGAGACAGAAACAGCCAAGAGAAAAGATCCCGGAGGCCACTGTCCTGCCTCTGCCACTAACCTACAGTGTGACTTCAGCTGGGTAACTTTTCATCCATTCATTAAGTATTTTTTAAAATTCTGTCTTTGTGCCAAACACTGTTCTAGTTGCTTTCTGGGCCTCAGGTGTTCCATCTCTAAACTGGGAGTAAGACAACAATACTCCCAGGTTGTTGTAGGAAGATTTGACAACCTGGAACCAAATACAGACAAACTAACTGTAACCAAAAAATTGTCGATTTACATCTCTGGGATTCCATATCCTGAGCACAAGCGCCTCCAACAGTCCTTCAGAAATGAAGAGTGGGAAGGCCTGGGTGCCCTTCTTTCTTTCATTCTTTCCCTGGGCATGAGGTGTTGGCATCTCCAGGGGTCTTGCCCGGTCACCACAGTAGAGTGCCAGATTTAGCGAGTAAAAAATACAGGACGCCCAGTTAAATTTGTATGTCATGTAAACAATGAGTTGGGATTTTTAAAAACATTATTTGTCTTGTGCAATATTTGGGAGATACTTATGCCAAAGAAATTTATTTGTTATTTATCCGAAACACAAATTCAGCTTGGTGTCCAGTATTTTGCCTGGCTACTCTACAAGGCGGGCACCGGCGTCGCCTGCCCTGCGTGATTAGGGCGGCAGCCTCTGTTGCCAACCTCGGGCCTGGGGCATCCTGGCCCCGCCCAGCCTGGGGAGGCCGGGCTCGGCTTTTGATTGGCTGCCTCACCTCTGCCCTGCTCCAGAGCCGGTCATGATTGGTGGAGGAGGAGGAAAATGACCC
>NW_012148308.1:290340-291761 GCF_000956105.1 Propithecus coquereli | reverse complement strand
TCCTTATTATTAACAAAACCCAAGATGAAACACTAGGTGCTTCTGGGAGGCACACAAAGCTTGTAAAACAGAGGAGTGCTTGGACAACCCAGATAAGCAGTGACATTTTTCAGGCTGAGCCTTCGTTGGCGTGATATCAGCTCATCGAGTTGGCAGGTCCATTAATCAAGGGACACCAGCATGTGAAAAGATGGGCCCGAATTGCTGAGTGTTCATTACAGGAAAAAATAACTCTTATACAAACCTCAAAGCAGAGCATACTTACAAAAAAGAGGTAAAGACTAAGGCATCTACGGATATGCAGAATTTACAAATGGAACTTCAGGACGAAATGGAGGAGTTTGGAGACTATGAGCGTATTTACATTTCAACGGGCGCAACTTCAGAAGGTAATTTTTCATGTTAACGTAAAATATACTTTAAATCGAGAGACATGAAATGAATTGCAGGTATTTTTCTCATCACAGTTTTATTACGAAGTAGATGGCTTCGCCCTGGGCTAATGGATCTTCTCTGAAAGTGCTTTGGTTACCGATGAAGCATTATTAGAAGTTAAACACATTTTACTTATTTAAGGTTTGTTTTTCAACTCTGTGTGTTTGAAACTCTTTGAATTTGTTGGATAACATCGAGCAGATCCAAATGGAAAACACAGCATCCTTGATGTAACTGTGTCAGCCATAAAAGAGGTACATCTAGTAAGCGTACAGGTTGAGGCATATATTTAATGGCAGGTAAAATAGAAAAATCAGGCACAGGCCTGCCACACACGTCCGTCACCCACAACTGGCTACATTCTTTTATGTTGTTCGTGTCTGAAACGCCTATGCCCAGCGACTCATCCTCTTCCTTCAAAGCTGTCTCTAAAACCTCACCACTGCGCTCAGACTCCTGTCATAAAAGCGCTGACTTGTTTTTCCTTCTGTGGTTTCTTCCTTTTTCAAACACTTCTAGGTCATAAATTTGTCAAGCGAGAAATCACCTGGCGGCGACATGTATTGGCAGTCCCCGGTTTCCTTTCGTCTCCTGTGTGAGCGTTCTTGTCTGTACAAGTAGCCTTATTTTTGGTTTGGAAAATACGGCACCCCAGTGAAATTGTCCAGTTTCAAATTTATGCTCTCGGTGTTCCTGGGCTTATGCAGTAAGAATTACTGCAAATATAACATATCCTTCAATAAATAGTTACCAAGATTCTAGCAGACCCCAATGAGATACGATGCATAAGGACAGACTTATTATATAAAGCAGTGTGCATTCAGACATAGGTTACTAGAACTTGCAAATGTGATTATCCATTACATTGGAGTCTCACTTTCGAAATGGCTTCAATGTAGGATTGATTCCACTGGTCCCCCACTCGAGGGCCCTTGTTAATTGAAGTGCCTGTAAAGTACCGACCCCTTCACGTGTCTGCTTTGTCC
>NW_012148308.1:284210-287145 GCF_000956105.1 Propithecus coquereli | reverse complement strand
GCAACTAGCTGCATCAGGGATTTGAAGGGAAGATTGCAGTGAAGTAACATTGGAGGCTGAAGGACACATAGCATCTTGCAGGCTGAGGAATGGGACGAAGGTCCCAGGCAGACAGCATCACAGGTGAAGGCTTGGAGAGCTGGTGCAGTTTGCCCAAGAGAGCAGCGGGTTGGGGCTGACGACCAAAGGGCGTAGGGCAAGGTGCAGGCGGCTATCTGGGAAGGAGGGGACAGACGGGAAAGGCTTCCTCAGAGGTGTTATGCTTGGGAATTTGTACTTTATCCTGAAGGCTGTGGGACAGCCCAGGAAGGAGCATAGCTCAGAGAATGTCATGGACGGAGTTGCTTTTTGGAAAGAGCGCCCTGGCAGCGGCATGGAGGCCCAGAGGCCGGGAAGTCTCGGTGAGCTGGTGGCCCCGCTGGGCTGGGACGTGGGGATGGGAGGGGAAGGCGTGCTGGAGACAGATTTCAAGAGCAGGACTGACAACTCCTCCTTGGAAAACAGTGATTGGGATTGCAGCTAATGCCCTGGGAAGATTGTTATCGCTCTGGTGCTTGAATTACTTTTGAGCATTGAAGGAACTCAATTTTAATTAAACGCACATATTACTTGGATAAAATGTTTGAAATTATTTCTTAAGTGCAATTTAATGGCATTTCAAATTGAAGTACATTCGTTTTGCCTTATCCTTGGTTTTGCTTTCTGAAGTATTGGTTGCTTGCGATCAACTGTGGTCCAAAAATATTAAGTGGAAAATTCCAGGAATAAACAATTCATAAGTTTTGGCTGGGTGCCACAGCTCATACCTGTAATCAATTCTGGCATTTTGGGGGGCTGAGGCGGGTGGATCCCTTGAGGCCAGGAGTTCGAGACCAGCCTGGGCAACACAGCGAGACCCCCATCTCTACCAAACAAATTTTAAAAATTAGCTGGTGGTGGTGGCGTGTGCCTGTAGTCCCATTTACTTGGGAGGCTGAGGCAGGAGGATCGCTTGAGCCCAGGAGTTCAAGATCATAGTGAGCTATGATTCTGCCACTGCACTTCAGCCTGGGTGACATAGTGAGAAAAAACGATTCTTTTAAATTGCACGACATTCTGAGTAGCTTGACGGAGTCTCTCACAGTCACATTCAGGACGTGAATCATCCCCTTGTCCAGTGTATCCACGCTGTATACACTCCCTCCTGCCTGTTAGTCATTTAGGAGGCGTCTGGGTTGTCAGATGGGAAAAAAATAGTATATGTGGGGTTCCCTGCTATCGGTGGTTTCAGGCATCCATTGGGGGTCTTGGAACGTGTCCCCCAGAGATAAGTGGGGTGACTGTATATAAAATGGTGGCCATCTGACTTAAAGGCATCACAAACCCACCTCCCCAATCCCTCTCCCTCCCCCAGCACTGACCAATCAGAGTTAGGAGGAAACAGACCTCCTCTTGCTGCCTTCACTGTCCTCCTGCTCTTCTGGGAGATGCCACTGACATTTTCTTTTTAATTGTCCAAATCCTGTTTCCACCAGAGCCCCCTTCCTCCGGCTGCCACCATCGATGAGGGCTGAGGACATTATTTCTCCATCCTGGGCTCACTGTCACCAAGACCAGCCTGAAGTGGCCTTCTTGGTGGGCAGCTGTGGCGTCCTTTGTGGCTGGAGGGGTGGAACTTCTGGGGCTGCCGAGGGGGATGCCACTTTGCCCTGGGGAAACTGGGTCTTTTTAAGAATTTCCAAGTCCAGAACCATCCTGTTTTCCTTTTGCCCGGCTCGAGCACTCATTATATTTACTATTACCATTAATGTCACTGGGCACCCCAAATTAAATGGTCTGTGCACTGAATCGTGTTTCAGACGTGGGCGGGGGGCCTTGATTGGAAAGGGGTACAGCAAAATCTTGGGTGAAACAGGACCCTTTAAATGTTTTAAGCTCATGATAATTTGTTTTGCTTATATAGATTTCCAAGTTTGGAGTTTACTTTAAGAGTGATAATAGCTCCCATTTCTTGATGGCTTGCTAAGTGCCAGGCATTTTTCATATTTTAGTATTAGTATTTTAGCTTTTAGTATTTTGTGTCCAGAAACCTCCCCTGCCAGGATTTGCTCCCGGAAGTTCGCCTGCATTCTTTATATATTCGCTACATACATGATGACTAGTGCGTCCACTCCTTCAGCTTGGAAATACTTAAACCTGCAGCAAAGGTTGCTTCTATCGCAAGCCTCCCTTCTGCCCCTCCATACCGCGGTGCAGACTGTTTCACGAGCGTCTGCTAGCCCTTCTTGCCACCTGTGACATTCCTTTGGGAATGTCCTGGCCAGCCATTTGCCCTCGTCATCTCCGTTTGATCTATGAAATCGACAACTTAATTCTCTAAGGTCGCGTGGTGATGGAATTAGAGGGAAAGATGTTAGGATAGAAGATTGATACAGGCAGCGATGGGCGAAAACATGTAAGTCCGTTGCATTCGGATTCCCGGCTTGACTTTCTAAGCTTGAGTCTCTGCCTTTGCGTCATTTCCAAAGGCGGGAGTAAGACAGCTTCAGCTGCCTCACTTGTTTTCCTTTTCAATCTTTGTGCCGAAGGCGTTTTGAAATGAAACCAATGGTTCAGTTCTTAGTTAGCAACACAGTTGCCCTCCGTGGTAACTCAGTGTTACTTCGGGGACGTGCCAGGAGAATTGTATGGGGAAATTTCTACGACTGGTGCAGACAGGATAATCTCAGGGTCTACAGCAGCTCAGCTGGAAAGGACGAGCGCCTGAAAGCTCAGCGAAAACAGCTATAATTAATATCTCTTGAAGTGCTGCTCCAAGCCAGCCATTCACCCCATTTTCACTGCTCTGGCCAAACCCGGGAGGAGGAGGGTGAGGAACACAGCCTTTCCTTAAATCCCGAAGTGGAAGCAGGGAGAAGTACTCAAGCGGAGAATATGCACTAGCAAGCTATCTGCC